>NC_050587.1:36580000-36942500 GCF_013368585.1 Megalops cyprinoides | reverse complement strand
GCCTATGTCCTTACCTTTCGGGACACTTACACAACTTTGGCAACTTTGGAGTTTGGCAACCTTATATTCATTTAAGAGGAAATATGAAAGAACCAGAACAGGAGAACTGGACAAAAAATTTTGTCGCTAAGTCTACTGTGGTTAGATTGAATGTGGCTTTGTAACACTGAGAGAAGCATGCCTTGCCTTGAGCGTGTCAGATTACACCGCACTGCAGATGGAGCTGTGAGGAAACAGGATGTGTGGATGCTGACACCTGGCCTGGTCCAGCTAACTCCCCATCTGCCAGAATGCACTGAGACTCTGCAGCCCAAAAACACACACAAGTGCAGACACACACACTCATCACAACCACACATGCACACAGGTGCATACACACACGCTCATAACAACCACACATGCAAGTGCATACACACACACTGACAACCACACATGTACGCAGGTACAGACTCACAATACCATAAATGGATGCAGGTACAGACATATACTCATAAGACACCTGTGTGTGCGCGCACACACACGCACGCACACACACACACACACACACACACACACACACACACAAGCACACACACACGCACACACACACGCACGCACAAACACTAATGTGAAAAGACAATAAACCAGTATCTACTCCAGAATGGCAGTCACAAGAAAAAGTGACAATGTTCAACAGTGGATGGCAGTTAATTCTTTTGGGGCCACAAATCTCATTCAGCATGTTCCATTTGATGAGAGCAGATTTAGAGACGAGCGTGTCCGATTCAATTTCAGCAGGCCCAGCCTCGTGTCCTGACGAGGTTCCACACACACACACACACACACACACACACACACACACACACACACACACACACGCACACACATGCACACACAGGTGCGCGCGCGCACACACACACACACACACACACACACCACTTATAGATAGACAAGACCTGATTCTAATTATGTGCAAATCAAAACCCTGCTAATTAACAGCCTTCAGTTGAATTCATGCAATGCTGAAAACACGTACAACAGTGTGGGTCAATCCAATTGGAATCCTTTATTCCAGGCCCTGCCATACCTGCTGTGGATGTCAATAGTGAATGTTCTAGGCGCTTGTTGGGATTTGGAGATAATCATTTCTGCCTTCTCTCCTTTCATTTCTTCTTATTTTTGTCATGCCAGTACAATCGCAACGCAGTTCAGGAGAGGATTTGAGGCTCTAATAATGGATTTGTAATTGGACGTTTAACAGTGGGAGCCTTTGAGAATACAACGGATTCTGATCCAAAGAGCTGTCGGATCTCAGTGCCTGGGAAGGTGCATATCAGCTTTGCTGAAAAGAAAAAGAATGAAAATTTGAAAAAAAAAAAAACAAAATCCAAAACACCTGCTTGGATTCACACAGGTGCAGTATGTGTTGACTAGATTTTTTTAGCCACTTCTTATCAGACAGTCAGCTCATAACTGCACTGTGTGAAGGAAACACTACCGGGAGAGACCGGTGATGCACTCATAAGGGAGAAATATAGAGCAAATAGAGACAGTTTGCCAAATATACCTGTAACTTTGTGTGACACTTTTATGAGGTACAAAAGTTGCAAACTCTCTTCAAATTCAATGCCAGAGAATATTAAAACTGTAATGCTCTTGCCAAAGCAATAACGGCTTGCTACATATTGCTGGAAATGTGTACCTTTGATCTGAAGATAGGTTTGATCTTCCTCTAGCCTTCTTTCAGCTTGATATGGAGTTTATCTGTTTTGGAAAACTATTCTATTTGCTCTCTAAATGAACTGTCTGTTTCATTGCTTCCTAACATAATATGCTGTTTTCTAAGTTGGAAAAAAAAAAAAAAAAAAGCTTACGTTTGATGGGATTTTTTTTTGTTTTCTTAATGCTTATTTGAACATCAGGGATTTCAGCAGAGGGGATTTACTTTGAGTGAAGAAGCTGACTCCTCAAAGTACCATTTAAGTGAGCATATGTTTACTTTAATAATATCCCCGTTCTCTCCGGGAAGCGTCTGCGCGGGGTCTTTCGTCCTTCTACCATAGCAACCAATCAGCATTCCCCGTAAATATGTCACCGGGGGGGTGTTTTGTCCCCTCTCTCTACCATGGGAAATCTTGAGTGATGCACGACGGCTCTTTCATTTTTAGCACATCTGCGAAGGGGATTTTTAACACCCCTGCACGTGCCCCTAAATGCTTCTGCCGGCGTGATCAACGCATCCTCCGCTAACTCGTGTCACGATTTGATTGGTGGTTCAAGCTGGACCGCCCGCTTCTGGTGGCTGTGGAAGATGTGGAAGAAGAATGAGCAGCTGAACATCACTTTCTTTTATTCTGATACATTGAAAGGTGATGTGTAATTCACACATGAACCAGAGAGACCCAACATGTCTAACCATTTTTAAAGCCATAGAATGGGTATTACTATTATCACTGACCAGGTTAGATAATCACCAAAAAATAATAACTATACCCATGAGGCAGTTTATTAGCCTTTTTCTGCCCAAAGCAACAGGATGTCAGTACAGTGGAGTTGGCCTCTGAGTGAAATGACCTCAGGAATGGCTGAAGATAATCTACACTGCACTGGGCTGATGTCTGGATGAGGTGCTCTCCCACCACTGGCACGAAGCCCTCCCTCTCCTAACTGTGAACACTGCACGAGGCAGAGAGACATGAGGGACCATCAGCCAGAACCCAAGCAGATGTTTCATCTGGTGATGTTTGTCTGTCGTCTGTGGGATTCTAAATTTGTCACGCATTGATCAATGCGCAAAGGGGAACGATGTCATTGGCAAGCATTCAAGCTTACACAGCCTGGTCAAAGCTAGCTGACTGCACCCAGCTCTGTACCCCTGCTGCTCTGTCACCCAGTTTTACTAAAAAAAAAAAAAATGCAGTCACTTGCTTTGTGACATGCCAGTAGAATTTCCCTTTAGGATTGGAACCCACAACCCTCAGATACACTGCTGCCCTGAACAATAAGCTACAGTTCTTCTCACATGGATCAAGAAAGAAATCGCAACAGTACCAGCGTGCACATGTGCAAGCTGTGAGCGTGTCTGTTCCCGACTCTGTGGACACTCTGTGGCCAGCGGCCAGGTTCTGCGAAACCCGGTTTGGCCCGGAATACGTGTGAGCAGATTGTTCTTGCAGCATGAGTGGGCCCACAGGTGCCAGGGGTGACACAGTGAGGGGCAGACTGCCACCGCGGAGAGCGCTCTTCCTCGGACAGCGCCGGGGAGGTGGCTGTGGCGGCAGTGGCTCAGAGGCCGATCGATTTCACGGCTGACCGGATTAGCGCTGGCTGCATAAGCAGATATCCACCCCCCGCTGGGCTAAACGACCTTCTGCTGCTTTGCATAAATAGATGCATCTTGGGGGGAAAAAAACTGGAAAAAAAAAAGTTTTATGGATTATCAAAACGCATCTCAGACATCTGGAGAGGACGGGGAGCCGGGCGCACTTGGGTAAAGTGAGTTATGGCCCCGCTGGTGGAGAGAGGACAGCTGAGACAGTGTCTCCTTTCATGTTGAGTAAGTGTCCGACCGTTCTCACACCTGTCTTTGTGTCTATCGGAGATTGTGAAATCGATTGCTCCAGTTATTAGTGCAATATTCCCCACTGTTAACCCTCCGACCGCTCAATAATCTTCTCCGCCGAAGCGCCAGGCTTCGCAGCCGCGCTCCTCCAACTCCCGGTCTCCATCGGTAACTGTTACCTAGGCAACGGAACAGACGGAGTGATGGTGAGCAGCCACACGCAGGAGGGTGGGGGCCGATACTAGAGTAAGACACCGAGTTCTCTTCAGACAATGGAACATTCTGCCCTATTGCACTTATTCACAGTGCACGGTCTTAGCAACACTCACACAATTCTGCTTCAAACACAAAACACGCAAATCCTTCAACTGGGCATCAGATAGCAGCGGACACATAGGCCGGCGTCTACAGAGGAACTGCCTTCCTCAGTGCTGTTTACAGAGACATGTTCGGCCACGCCTTTCAGATTGCGAGCAACACCTTTATTGGGTGACAGCCATGTATAATTCTGTATAATTCATTCCTCCTGTTCTCATTATGGCCTGAATTTAACTTTTAACATTGAGTTTAAGGAAAAGTTTCCTTTCTATGTTACTTTGGCCCATCATTTCAACCAAAAAACCATGCAATAGGAGGAAAAAAAAAAAAATCTGCATAGTGGACATCAAAAACTGGAATTACTCAGTTATTATTTTGTGGCTGGCATAAAGCTTTTTTTTCATTACTGGCTGATACACCTTATGACTTCCACAAAAGAGAACTGTGCATTTCTTACTTTGTGTGTTTCCCTATTGATGTTCTCTGCTGTGTGTGCTATTAGAAGCTCTTCCAGGTAACCAACGATCTTAAACGGATGCTGTGCATCTTTGCGCGAACCAATCGTTATATTTTTTTCCTTGCTGAAGTGGGCCCTTTGTGTTTTAGCCATGCTGTGGATATGATATGCCAGCATGGTTTGCCATCATTCTACATTTAATCCCTAAAACCCAAAAGCTGCAGACGACAGCCTTTTGAGCTTTACCTCATTCTCCTCTGGTCATTTTTTCAGGTACTAACTTCCTGTTTACTTTGTCATGTACACAAGGCTAGTCTATTTCATTGTGTCGAATATATCATCTTTCCATGTATACAATTTATCAGTCTCTGTAGAGGTAACAGCTGACACATTTGCTTTTGGAGGGGCATTCAAGTAAACACATTTTTTTTCCACAAGCAAAAAATGCTTTTTGCTCATATAAAAGGGCATTAAATAGCTCATGTCATGGTCAGAGCTCCCAATGACATTTTCCATTAGACAAGTCTAATGGGTAATCTGCCTACAACTGAGGGGAGACCAAAAGATGAAGAAATATCAAAAACAGGACAGGGTTAAGACACAGAGATGTTATCTGAATGAGTTATCTGATGTTCAAAATAAAAAGTCATGATTAAAATGATTAAAATCAAACTCCACTCAATCACAGATCAGACTCGAACTTACAGAGTTCGAGTCTGATCCTGTAGGCAGAGTTACAGGAATGACTCAACTGTTCGTCGAACTGTGTCTTTTAAAAGTATTCAAAAAAAAAAACAACAGTGTATAATATGATAATACACCCTATAATATCCATGTCTGCTTATATCCTTTCAAGACTCATGTGGTTTTTAGTTACCCAAATCCAATTGTATATGTATGCAGGCATATGCGCCTAAAATAAACTATTAGAGTCTGGAAAGCGAGTGTGAAATATGCCTTCACAGCATCTGGTTTGGTGTGATTTTAGTGCTTAAGGAACTGTTCTGGCTGATTCATTATAATATTGTACATTTTCCAAAACTTGCAGTGAGGTCTAGCCAGCATACTAGAAATACACTGCCATGCTTATATACATGCACACGTACACGTACATACGCATGCACAATTGCACACATGCATGCACACATACATGTACACTCGCATGCAAACACACCCACACATACGTGTACACATTCACACACGCGTGCACACACACACGCACATGCACACACACACACACAGACACACACAAGTAAACTGAGGTGAACAGCCAGTGTCTCATCCCCAGAGTCTCTCTCCAAGCTCAGCAATGAATAAAGCTTTAAGTGGGGAACGGGGAACTGTGAGAAGGGACAGGAGATCAATCAGGAGAGGCAGAGGCCTTCTGAGGGCAGGCAGGGAAAACAGCCGCCATGAGTCACAAGGCTGTGTGTGACGTCCCTCTGGCTGCTCTTCCTACCAGCTCCACTGATATAGTACAACTGGATCTCAGATCAGATCTGTCCCTGTCAGCCAGCCCTGCCAGGCTTCCAACATGGCACCCAGTCTACCCCACAGGGGCCTCTGTCCAATGGCAGGCATTAAGGACACCTCTGGCTGCTCTTTCAACTTTAAATAACATGCAGAAAGTATATATAATCTCTTCCCTCATGGTGAAGCCCCTCCCTCAGGGGGAAATCTCTCCAACATTGTGAGGCCCCTCCCTTGTGATGAAACTCCTCCCACATCATGAAGCCCCAGCCCACACTGAGAAGCCATTCCCCATAGGAAAAAACTCCTCCCACGTTGTGAAGCTCCTCCCTTGTGAAGAAACTCCTCCCACCCCATGAATAACCTGCTCACACTGTGAAGCCACTCCCCCCAAGGAGAAACTCCTCCCACATTCAGAGGCCCCTCCCTTGTCGAGAAACTCCTCCTACATCATGAAGCCCCAGCCCACACTGTGAGGCCACTCCCCCAAGGAGAAGCCACCTTCCTTCCTTTTAAGCCCCTTTCGGCAAAATACGAAATGAGAGAGCAGGGCATGGAATCTGATAATGCAAAAGATAAAGCTGCTCTGCATTACAAACGGAGAAGCTGAAGGACTTAAGATGGGTCGATAAAACAGCATGTATTAATATCTCATTTTCCAGAGGTCAGAAAAATTTTCAAATAAACACGAGGACTGCAATACTGTATCGCCTGGTATCAATGTGAAATCAGCAAAATCCACTCAAGGGTTTGGCACTGTCATCACAGTTATGCATATGCATATAAAGAACTGTATTTGTTTAAATGGAAATGACTTCTTATGTTTCCTATCCCTCACAGACAGTTCTTAATCCTAATATGACTCATTACGATTGGTTAGTGTAGCCCCTGCGTGTTTTAGAGACCACCCTGAATACGCACACTATCCTTTAGTAAATCTGACCCCAACTGGCTGTTTCAATATGAGAAGTGTTATACATGTCTGTGAGAGGCTGTGGGATTTCTGATACTTGCATGATTAAGGCTGACATCCAGCGTGAGTTTAGAAAGAAATATGCTCAGGCATTTTCTTCAATAGTGTGCAAAGGAGAGAAGATCGTGCCAACCTGACCAACCTCCACAACAGTACGCCTCATGCTTATGTGAAAAGCTTCTCATTGGCTATTCATTCATTCTGTTGAGGCAGTCCATCTCATGTAGAAAGGCTGAAGTTAAAACAAAAGAGACAATATTATATTTCAGAGAGAAAAAAAGAAAATAACAAAGCGATTGAAACCCAAACAGCGCTCTGATTGTTGCTTCGGAGGCGAGCACTTTTTGAGGCTTTGCCAGTTGTGTATCCACTTCGCTATTGATGTTCTGTGCTCTGTGTGACAAGGTTGCTAAGTTAAGGATGTATTCAAATCTGTTGGCAAAAACATAATTATGAGACTTCAAAGAAAACAAAACACGGCCTTGTCATTGAATCAGAAGTCAAGCGGATTAAACCCAACAGGCTGCATGACCACAGCGGATTACCGAAAGACTGCAGGATACAGGAAAATGCAGTGGCCAGAGCCGCAGTGTTAACGGAAAGGCATTATTGCCTAATAGTGACGGGGGGGTGAGGCCACAAAAATGATTCCAGAATGGGCGGAGCTATCAAACACGGTCAACGACTGCAATGGTCAGCACAATGTGTCACAATATAATGGAAAATAATGACGGTCTGAATTTTTAAACATATGTCTACAGTGTACATTTGTAAATGAAGAAATTTTTCATTACACATCATCCCCAGTAATCTGTCACATACACACGCGCACACGCACGCACACACACACACACACACACGCACACACCGTGTATGCATGCACAGTATACAGATTGAATTGTTTGCTGAGTCGGTTTTGTGTCGGGAAGGTTCAACCCTGGCACGTGGGAAGTGAGATACTTTAGTCGCTCTTGGCCGTTCCCTTTTGTTGACTGGTGCAATGAGCATTAAGGATTCAGACACTTCACACTCCACTTTTAAACACTAGAGGAAAGACGCATTTCATCAAGTCTCACACTGTGCCTGGATGGCCCCAAAGTGGAGACAGATGCACACATCCTACACCCTCACGCTCAAGTGTGATCCCCTTAATATTTTATTCCACATAATGAATAGGTGTAAATCCTGTTAAATATTAATTTTCCCCTTAGATACGTCAGATATGGATGGTTCTTTGCTCTAGGAATTCAAATAAGGCCTTTTGGGCAAAAAAGGAAAATTACCAGCTGAGATTTGCATTTGTCAGTTCAGAGTGGGGAGAGGTGAATGGGGGGTCGTTTCCAGAGAACCTTGAAATAAATCTTGACATAAGAACTAACTCATATATAAATATATATTTAAAAATCTTTACTTTTTCTCAATTTGTGACATTTGTGGCACTTTGAATTAGCTCCACATATAATAGGCGGGAACTGTGCTATGTTCCACCGGTCTGTCTTTTTACAAACTAATTGCTTATCAATATTTAATAGCAGTCTTTCCCCCATAGGTCCGTCTCTCCTCATTAATAACTGGCAACTGCCCTCCGATGGGCGAGGAGCAAAGAGAGCTGATGTATTAATGATGATTTTGAGGGCTTCACCATGCTCACAGTTAGAGAACCAAATGGGACAAAATTGTGTGTGTTATGCCAATTCACTAAGGAGATATGATATGTTACAGTTATGGATTCAAATTATGGCAAAACAATGGGTTTGTGTGAATAAAGGTTTAAGGCACAAGAGAATGATTGGCCAACTGTGATTAAAGGTAGGAAATGTGCACAGTGGTTTATACCAATTCTTTTTGTGAGGCCAGACTGTTCTACAGCTACTTAAGCTGTGCCACTTAAGACTCAAAATAAATCTTATCACTTTGCTTTGAAGTTCTGCCTAAGGTCTACAAAACAGATAATGAGGTCAGCATGGTGCATGGTATACTATCAAATATGTTGTTAAGAAGGATTCTGCGGTTTCTGGATAGTGAAAATTCCAGTTATAATATGTACTGTTCCTGTGCTGTGTACTATAATCTCAACTGTACACATTGTAAATCTGTGCACAATTATCAAATCTGGCAACTTTTGCAGTAATTAGTAACATCCACTAACCTTAATTAACCTTAATATTGTACTAAACACAATTTTTAATGATCTCTAGTGCGGTTTTTAAAGCTTTATGAGGCACATATCCCTCAGTTCTTAAGTATAGCAATTTTATGAGTGGTACCTTTTGCAGTTACCACAATGTGATATTTTAAGAATCCTTTCTATATTTTTTAAAATAATGACTATATTGAAATATTAATGTCAAGATTTTTTTGTGAATCATACCCTATTAGCTTTTTCATGCTTTTTCCTCCTTTGTAAAAGCATGCATGGAATTCGAAACCGCACATTAGACTTGTCTCCCCAGCACAACCTCTGCATTTGCAGAGCAAGTGTTGAAGTGTGACGACTGCTATCCTCCGATTCACTCGCACGCATCCAGTTTCTCACAAGCCCAGCTATTTTTCACACTGCCGATCACACAGTGCACGCACGTGCTAGGTGCTACCTCACCGGCTCCAACTCGACACCCCTCGGGTGGTGACCTGCCCGCAACTTTCCCTAGAGGAACAAAAGGCAGTCTGTTCTGCCGCTGTGCGCTCCCGGTCACTCTCATCAGATGACAATACAGTTTCGAACCCGGGCCTCGGGGCTCGGCTTTCACTTTGTGAGCACCTTGATGAGCACCTAGTGGAATGAGCCAATCGGGAGTCAGAGCTTGTCGGTTTTTACCACGACTACATACCGAACTGGGAAGCTGTACCAAGGTGTACCATTCTGTGTAGTATGCATCATACTATACTACGGCAGCCTTCATTAATTCAACAATTAGATCAGGATTAAATCGTGAGCCTCATAGGAGATTTTATTTAGTACTGGCAGACTTTATTTATACATACTGTACTGGGAACATGTAAGATGCATCATACTATACTGTGGTATCTTTCATTAATTCAAGATTTATTCAGAAGCCTGCTGGGAGACTTTATTTAGTACTTTAATAATCACATTCACTAAAGCTGACTATCATTAACAGTTTACAGATAACACACATAAGCCTGGGTTACTTATAAAGGGTGACTTAAGGGTTAACTAACTTTTTGGTTCAGATTTCACCTTAAATGCAAGAGCTTGTGAGCATAAATGTGGTCGTGAAAATGGATAACTTATCTGACGAAAACTGAATTAACAATTATTCACGTCGCAGGTTGAAAATAATCTCTTTTTTTGGCCATGAAAGAAGCTTATCTCCCATTCCAGAACTTCATCTGTAGCTGCATGCTGTGAACCGGGGACTAGCAGTGATCTCCCAGTCTCATGGTGCTCTGATACTGTCAAAACTATCTCCACAGTTTGGCCCCTCCTCTACGTACTCCATAGATCTACCCAATATAAATGCAGATGAACTAACCTCTGTTAAAAACTGGCTGGGTATGGTACCGATGTCACCAGAACCATCTTAAGATAACTAGCACCAGGACCAGTACAAGATACAGTGCAGTGGTACCAAAGCACTGATATCAGAATCAGTCAGAAGACACCATCCAGTGGTGCCAGTGTACTGGGACAGTAAAATATACATAAATATACATACTATGGTGCTAGGACTTGTGTATGACAGCTGGAGTGGTACAATGGTTCTGGATATGGTGGCACGAACCCTGCAGTGAGCTGGGTAAAGAGATCTATCTGCCTGCCGCTCCTCTGTCTCATGAGGCGGCTGTCTATGCTACAGCCAGCTGCTCTTTTCAGGCTGTGGTTATTATGGGTAAATGTTCTACCAGTGTGACTGGCTCCCTCGGTCAATAATGTCAGGCCCACAGGGCCAGTCTTCAAACACAAGGGCGCGCACACACGCACACGCATACACACACACACCCACGCATACTCACAAGCACACACATACATGCAAACACGTATGTAGGCATGCAGGCACTCACACACACACACACACACACACACACACACACACACACACACACACACACACACACGCACGCACAAGGAGTCGCCCCCTCTGAAGTGAAGCTGGTCACACAACAAAAGAGAAAGAAATAGCCAGTGGGAGGGAGCTGGGGGGGGGGTGGGGCGGTCCATCTAGGAAAGGCCCCTGCTCCCTGCTAAACGATGATTCATCCTCCGTCTAATTGCCTCGGTCAAAGACCTCATGGATCCGTCATCGTGGACGGTTTGATGTGATCCCGGAGGGGACAGGAACGCCACATCTTCCTGCTCGGTCCGTGACGGAAGCAGCCACGCCGAGTGATAATTGCAGTGTGTGACAAATCAAACCGTCACTCCTCGCGTCATTTTCATCTCATCCGGCTACAGTGTGGTCCCTCGCGCTCCCCAGAGAAACAATTACAGTGCAGTTTGGCTTGCAAAATCGAATCTATAAATACACCGCTGCCAGTTACAGGGGTGACTGCCGTCTGCTTGCGTTTCTCCATTAAAGCGTCACCCATAAATGCAAGCGCCTACGAAAATGAAGTCTTTGCAGGAGTTGTGAAAACTGATCAGCTATTAGACAAAGAAAGGAAGATGGATAACCAATTCTTCACACAGTGAGTTTGGATTAATTCCTTTTTTTGTCTGGCACAAAACATAAAGGAGTTTATCTCCCATCCCCTAACTTCATCGGCAGCTGCACGCTGTAATCCCAGCACTCAAAAGTGCCATATCTTTCTTTTTTCCCATGATGCACCGGTGCTGTCAAGACATCTCTACTGTAAGGAGCCTACACTGGGCTGGATATTCAAGACAATGTGCTTAGTACAAAAGCAGAGGAGTTAACCGCCTCTGTGTGATACAATGCGATGAGTCTGGGGAAAGAGATGTTGCTGTTAAAGAATAATTCTTACTGACAAGCAGAGAATTATTACAGTTTTATAAAGAAGGGTAGAGATATGATCCTCTCTCTTTTCTCCAGTCAGGGAGGACCACATATCTCCTCCTGCTTCAGAGTTGTGACACAGGAAGAAACTCAACCCTCTGAATAAGAAAGGACCTGGACAAAGCTGAAACACTGCCAGATTTCCCCGTGGTCCAATTTTAGGTTCATCTGCATGAGCCTGTGCTTCATTTTTTTTTTCAAACATGTGTGGGCAGCTGTGCTGCAGAAAAAACCAGAAGGTCATGGGTTCAAATCCTGGGTGGCAGGATGCCCTCGTGCCCTTGGGCAAAACATTTGTTTAATTAAATGGCTTAAGCATACATACAACTGCGAAAATAGTCAATCTGTAAAACATATTATCTCTCACAAATTAGTCTCACAGCACTGCTCATTATTATCATTTGGCAGTTGCTGGATTTAATGAAAAATATTGTATGCGCAAGTGTCACTTACTTCAAAAAGCGCTCTTCAGACTCAGAGACGAAGCTGCATTCCAATGACATTCTCTCTGATCTAATACATTTATTTCTGTCAATATCCAACTGATCCATGGAATTAGTGACTGCTATGCTGACAATTATGATGATGCAGTATTAAAGATTTCCTTTATTTCATGAATATGTAAGGTTTAATTAAGTGTAAAAATACAAGGGGTAATGCCATGGAAATGTCAACGCAGGGAAAGCCTTTGGATGGGTATACAGTACCAGGGTTTCAGGAGCAGTCTTTTAAAACTCAGCGTGGCATAGGTCTCATAACCGAAAGGTTGCGTGTTCGATTCCCTAGTGGAGGACTGCCGTTGTACCCTTTGATAAGGTACTTAACCCAGAATTTCCTCAGTAAATGCCCAGCTGTATAAATGATCAATATGTACACCTGTGTCTGGATAAGAGTGTCTGCTAAATATCAATAATGTAATGTAATATAACGCAAGTCAAAAAAGAAGGGAAATTAATTTAACAGTAGGGAAGCTAAGTTTCCATTACTCAAAGAAAAAAACAGATGTAACCACAGTTTAAGTTACATAAAACAAAAAATATTTTTTTTATTTCACAAATACAAACTCCTGCCTTACAAAATCCCCATGAACACAGAAATTTTAGGTCTGAAACTGAATTAATCACACTCGGCGCAAGATGCAATCTGGTGCTCGAAATCACCATCTCCTCCAGATCGCAGGCAAACGCATAAGTCTTAATTATGACTTATTTGGTATTCAGCCCGACATACTACACACATTTGTAAAATTACAGGAACCGCAAGATGTGGAAACAATTAAACCCGAGACAAGTAAACGGAGCGGCCAGGAGTGCACTGAAGCCGTGTGACCGTGTCGGGAGTGGGTGGACATAACTCACCGGTAATTGAACGTGTTCATGCCCTGGGCAGCTTCATTATGCTCCTCCTGCCAGTCGGGATAAATGAATCACCCGCCCACGGATCTTTGGCTGTGGAGGGGTGTGTGTGTGTGTGTGTGTGTGTGTGAGCTTCAGAGTCTACACACACACACACACACACACACACACGTGTGTGTGTGTATGTACGCATGTGCGTGTGAGTAAGCATGTGTGTACACGTGAGTGCATGTGCATGAGTGTGTGTGCACGTGTATGTATGCAGGTGTGTGTGTGTGTGTCTGTTATGTAGGGCACAGGGGTCTGAGAGTGAGCCGCGTATAAATCAAAGATGACTTTTTAATTGCCATCGAACGATTTGGACCCATTGTAGCCACGTGCAGCTCTGACCCCAGGGTGGACACTAGCATTTTTCTCACGGACTGAAGTGAGATAAAATTCCAGCTGCTTCCTTATCGTTCTCTGGCATCATCAAGGTCATTGAAGAGCCAGTATAGCCCTTCCAAGGTCACGCTAAACAGACAGAGTCAGCAAGGAGAGTCTTTTCTCCTTTGTACATGATTGTGTTGTGTACACATACATGAGGTCTTGCCTGCTGTCACTTCCCGTCATTGAAACTCACAGGAAACGCCTCAGACGGTGTTACCTGACATTAACATGCAGAACCAGAACTTGAGTGGTGAGGTGTATTTGAGTTGCTTAATCGCAGAAGTGGCTGGCCACTCAAGCCACAGCCGCAAGGTTTATTTCCTTTTGGAGTTTTCTGGCCAGCAATGACACTCCCCCCACACTATCTCATCCCCACCCCCCCACCCCACTTTTTTTAATTGTCATAAGTTGTCATCTAGTAAACACTCAAGTCCCGTTGGTCACCCTCTAACAAAAACGCCAGATAGAATCGACTAATAACCAATTGAATATCTTCCATGCTCAGAGATTCATATAGCTGCCCTTTCATTGTTGGCTTGATGTTTATTGACTTAGGCCTTGAAAGGGCAAAATAAAGGTTAATATATTTGCACTGTCAGGACCCGGGCCCTGTAGCACTGAAAACATCCATGACAAGGGGTCATTTTCTCGAAACTGACGGACGTATCTGACTGATTGCATTCCCCGTTGTATCTGGAAGGTGTAAAAATGAGAATGCCACCCAAGAAATCAAATGGGGTTTGGTTTTAGTTCAAACTGCACAGCCTGACTATATGAGGTCTCCTGTGAGTAATTCGTACACTGTATAATGGTATGCTGTGAGTGCTTTGTTTTATCAGAGTGATTGCAAGAAAGACAAGATGGAGGATAGTGAGGATCACTTTTTTAAGGCCACGTTGTTATCTCACCTCCTGATAAAATGAAACACTGGGAATCAGCAGAGAGCTGGCTAATAGAATTGAAAACTTCCAGAGGAGCATGAACTATGCTATTAGCAGACACTATATGCAAACAGTGGTGGTTTCACACTGCATGGTAAAACATTTCCTTGAAGAGAAGAGCATTACACAGCATTGATGGTGGCAATGCTGACAATGGCAATGATGATGATGTTGACGATGATGATGATGATGATGTCTTGTCATCACTAGAAGTCCTGCTGCTGCTCCAACTTCAATAACTGCGCCAAATAAAGCCTAATTGATAAAGGTGATTCAAACCGAGTTCCACAAAATACGCCAAGCGGCATATCTGCCGCAAGCTGAGCGTAGGATCTTCCAGAGAGGAATTATGACATAAGGAAGGCTTGGAGCTGCCAGCTTTTATTGAGTCTTAGTCTTTAAAATAAACTGTCCTTTACATGAACCCAGGGATGTGTCATCTGGCGAACCTTTTCCCTCAACCATTATTACTGACAGTAAATCAGGCCCTCTTCCACGGAACTTTCAAACGGAATTACTGCGAGTGTTCCACGTTCCGTCTCTCATGCTCCCCAAGACTTTCAGCTCAGGCGGGGTTCAGCTCCACAGTCCTCTGAGCTGAGGAAAATTGCCTTGGCTCTCTCTGTTTCCGAGGCGGCTCTGTTTAACACGGGGTGCGGAGCAGCTCTCTCTGGGGCCTGATCAAACCGCCGCAGCGACGTCTTTGTTTGAGGCAAAGCGGTAAGGGATAGGTGTTAAAAATTCCACGTGCCCGCCGTCCCGGCTGGGCCACGGGGGGAGGGGGGGAGTGACGTGTCTGTCAGCGACAGCTTCATCACAACCGCTTCCTTTCAATTTAAAGTACGCATGATTGGCTGCGAGAAGATGCTGGAGCCATCCTCAGCTTTATCCTCTCTTTTTTAACATCCCCTCTGAGAGCCAATCACAGTTCCTGCCTACTGAAGCATTGCTCTTTTCAGAAGGTGGGTGCAGCTCTTGAAGCTGCTCACACAGTTGGGGCTCTAATTGTAGCCATAGATTGTTGCCATTTGAGGTATGGTGAATAATGGAACCACACCCGATTAAAGGTATAATCCATCACTCAACTGCTATTCTGGAATAGCAGAATAACTGAAGAATGCCGAATAACATTACAAAGGTGTTTACAAGATACTGTTACAGACAGATGTAATGACAAAGGCTTGACTCGGCCTCCATTGAGGTATGCATAAAGGACATGAAGTACCTCTAAGCAACAAAGAGAGATACACAAAGATATAATGCTGTGTGTGTGTGTGTGTGTGTGTATACATATTTAAAATGTACTTCAAGATGTGAATAAATCTGAGCCCTGGCTTTGCATTATGCTAACAAGATTAAAATCTATCATTCTCAAAACACTCTTAAGCAGAAAAAATGTTCAATGTGTACAGTTTTTTGCATCACACTTTCCCTCCTATTTAAACAGGGGTATGAATAAATACGGCAGGCAGTGTCTGTACATTGGTATAACCGTCAGCGTTGCTATTGCGTAACCTGAATCTGAGTCTGACTTTGAGAGAGAGAGACGGAGAGGGAGTCAGAACAAAAGGCCTGCAGTCTGATGCGAGTGTTTGATAGCTCATGGCTGAGGATGAGAGCTGAATCAACGGTGATTCCTAAAGCACTCCAGGCAACTTGCTGTAAAAAAAAAAAAAAAAAAAAAAAAAAAAAATCAAATAGGGGAAGCCGTGAGGTTGTAAATGAACCCGAGTGGCGGGAGAATGCTAATGCAGCCTCAGACAGCACCTGACTGGCATGGCTGAGCAGGACCGGGCGGAGATCTCGAACCATGGGTGTGGAGGCGGGGCATAAAGGACACATTACTGCCTTTACTGCCACTCTTGTCCAGAGCGACTTGCGTAGGTTACAATTTTTTACGTTACCTATTTCGATAGCTGGGCATTTACTGAGGCGATTCTGAGTTAAGTACCTTGCCCAAAGGTACAACAGCAGTGCCCCAGCAAGGAATCGAACCGGTAACCTTTCGGTTACAAGTCCTGCTCCTTACCCCTATGATACACTGCTGCCCCAGTGTAGCATAGCAGTAAATAACTCTCTTTCTCTTAGGTTAGAGAGAAGGCGAGACCCCACTAACTCCATCCATGTATTTGAAGATTTAACAAAGTCAAGACTCAGTTGGTTAGCTGTTTATAAACCTCTATCTAAAAAGATTCATGACTTGCAGTGTGTAAATGTCTGGCTCCAGCAGTATAACCCTGGCCCTTCCACAACCACGGAATATGGGAACGAGAAGGTCTTGGATACACAGATTTTCGAGTAAAAAAAGGACAATGTGGCGCATCCTTAAAACGCCAGCTCCTAAAGCACAGCCGAGCCTATTTCCCTGTCACCACACACAAAGCTGAAGGACTCTCAACGGGGTGGTCCAATCTGCCTCTTTCACCTCGTTCTTCTTCAACACATATCGATAGCACTGAAACCATGACAACAAGGGCTCGAAAAAAATTAGCATGTTTAAAGCTACTGTTTTGCACTTCCACAGTTTTGGATTTTGGATGACAAAATGACCAATGAAATCAGTGTTTATAACATACAGTAAATAAATACTGTATGAAGAATGAAGGCAGGCCTGTTAGAGCGTGCTCACTGCCGTTTTGTTAAAAACCACCCCCACTCTGCCATCTAATCAGCATCTAATTTGTGTATCAAATTGGAACTTGAGGTCAACAAGTGCTTTAAAATGAACAAGAGGAAAAGGGTGCAGCAGAGTGTACCAAGCAATCACAGAGTCAAGGGATCCGGCAGGGTTTCTAAATATTTGGACCAGATAGTCAACTCACTGTATTCCACACTGAAAATTCTGTCTCTGCCATTGTCAAAGCTACAAGTGTTTCTGATTGGCTGGCTTGTTATGAACATTCTAGAAGGGGCGTGGTCTAAAACAGAGCATCTGCAGTCAGCACAGGAACTCTGGCAGCACTGGAATATATCTTTACCAATAACCTCCAAGACAGACGACTGAATGAATACAGGAGCCGAATATCTTGTCATAATAGAACATCTGTGGCTCCAAGAGGGATGCCTGTATGTTCCAAACAACCACTCTTCCTGTTCTCTCATAGACCAGAGTGAAACATGCTGAAATGGAACAGAGGCGGTTGCTTCATCTCAGGTAGTGCATTCTCAAACCCAAGTCCACATGTCTTAATGATAAGGCCAAACAATCGGCATAGATCATCAGGTCAGAGCTGGAATGTGATGGGGGGGGGGGGGGGGGGGGGGGGCAGAGAGGGAGCGAGGACTCAGGAAATAGAGAAAGCCTTGTTGAATCTGTCACCGAGCTGACAGAATTACGCGTAACAATGCTTACTCAAGAAGCCAGGGAGTGCCTCAGGCCCTTCAGCCAGACAGATATACTGATCCTAAAGATTTTTTCCCTTACTCTTTCAATTTCCTCCCATTTCACAGTTGATAGGACCTCATAGATGTGCACATGCATGCTGTCAATCAAAAGTGCGTGCACAGAAAAGGGAAACCAAATTCAAAACACACCCCGAGGACAAAAATAAGCTTTGATGAGAATACTGACAGAAGGGAGCGATTTCATGTCTGTGGATCTGGACTGCCGTTTGGGCATTTGCTTTTTTTCCCCCATGCATTCATTTAGGAGAGGATCTGCACGTATAGTACATCTGGTAGCTACTAACACAATTAGGCCACAGAAAGTGATGTTTCTATGAATAGCAGCACTGAGTTCTTGACTGCAAATGTTTAAGTACAAAGTGCAAGCTGCGTACCTACAGCCAGCCAATTAGGACCCTTAATAGGAATAATGCCTGATGGCTTTTATGCCATGAATGTTTATGGTTCAGTCAATTTAGAGAAATGTATAAAACCCACAATGTTGCTTATAAGGAAAGATTTGTCTTCATGTACAGTAGAAAATGAAATGACATCTACAACAAAACAAACCAAACCCTGCACCTGATTTAAATTAATTTCAGAGATGTTTCTGGTATACATAAAATGCTGTTAGTGGAATAATGACAAAAAGTATTACTCACCTGCTTTGCAATGTAGTTATTTAAAGGATGAGCAGCCTTTAAAATATGTATAAATGTGGGACTGAGTCATCTTTTATCTGGCTTGAACACAATACTACACCGGACTGCTGAAGTTTCTGCAAAGCATAGAAGAAACACCCTGATCTGATAATACCAAAGTATTTGCAACACTGTTCACCGAGAGAAAACATAATCAGGAAAGAAAGGAAAAGAAAAATGATGCAGCAAATCCCCAAAATGAGACCATGGCATGGGTATAAGATTTCATCAGTATAGTTCGGAGGAAGACTGGGGGAGAGTGAGGGAGGGACATGGTGGGGGGGGGGCTTAAGATGGGCGGGGCTCCCTCACCATAACGGAGATGTGCAGCAGGTGCATGTGCTCGTGCAGGACGTGGACGGGCTCCCGGGGGGCTGGGGGCGTGGCCTGGTACACCTGCTCCGCCCCGCTGGCGGACACGTGGAAGTAGAGGGTCCCGTTCTCCAGCCACTGCTGCTTCCAGTGCACCTGGGAAATGTCCGCGCCCGTGCCAGACATCTCTGCAGGGGGGGGGGACAGGAGGAGAAGAGGCCGTTAGCACGGGAAACCCATACCTCACACACCACAGACGCAATCCAATCCCATCTAAATTGACCTGACCTGCTACTCGAGTGCCACTGCATCGATCTGCTGTGTGCCTTTGGTGTTACGCTTATGTGGCGTAATTCTTTTTGCCTACGTTCCTATGCACTCTTTGAGTTGCACTTTGCTTCTGCTGATTCTATCGATGTAATATATTTCTCTTGTCACTAATCAAAGTGACTGATCGCTGACTGTCCTCAGATGCACGATAGGTATTCAGACGGGATTGCTTGTCTTCCGAAAGTGTCTGTGGCCTTAGATCAACACGCTGCACTCACCCCATTTCAGAAGTAAACAGCATGCGGACATTTAGTTCTTCAGAAGATTCACATCTAGACTCGGCAAAAGCACAGAACACATTCCATGCATCTAATGCATAAAATTACATTACAAAGGTCTTCTACCTGTGTTATTACACAGGAATTATGTAAGAAGAGGTTCTGAAATTGCATTCAGGGTCAAGGCTTTTCTGGTATGTAATCATATCAAGCTTTCTATTCGGTAAGCACTGTCTAACAAGGTGCCTTTTCATAATGCTGGCATAGTGATTACTGTATATACGTACCGATGCAGGCAACCCAAAAGTAGTGTACTGTATGTTGGTTTATGTTTTGTGCTTTGTTCTCTTGTAACTTTTAACTGTAAAAATTAAAAGGCATGAGCCCTCACATTCCAACATATTAATCAACACATGTTCATCATTGGACTGCCTTACAGATGCACAATTCAGCAATGACCCACACAGAGTCATCTGTGCTCCATGATCCGTTTTGCTCATGTGAAATGCCATACTGTAGAAGGAGAAACTCCATTATTTATACCTTTTTGTACCCCTCCCTCCCACCCCCTCCAACTCTCTCTCCCTCTCTCTTCCTTAATGCCCCTCTAAATTCAAAGAGGAGGAAAACGTTTCCTCACAAAGTTATCGGACGCTGGTGGTGGCGTTGTTCAGGCTGTCTGAGGTGACAGCAAGGTTAGCGGGTAGCAGATTTTGCCCCTTCGCATTAGCATTCCTCTGAAGCGCCTCAGCTCCTGCCAAGCCGAGAAAGTACAAACAGCGCAAAAGGGGGGAGTAATATCTATAAAGATGTGCTGGAAAGAAAAGAGAGAGAGGGGGAAAAAAAGAGTCTTAAGTCTTGAAAGTCTTTGTTTCGGGAGTTGAGGCAATTGAATCGCTAGTAAACTCACAAAGCCTTGAGACCGGTGGGAATTTAAATTAATAAGGAGAGCACAGGGCCGTTCTCAGTCCCAACTCTGCAGCACAGCTCTGGAATTACAGCCCAACCGATGCGCATCAAGTCTGGCTGGAAGAAAAGCTCCTGCATTATAAAGCAATCGCTGCACACGTAATTGCACAGCTACACGCCATTTAGAGTTGAATGCAGAAACGAAAAAAATATCTCTGTCGGAGGGCATTTTAGCTCAGTTAACCTGTATGTGACTATAGTAATTATGCGCATCACTTTCATGGCAATGCAGCAGAATAGCCAAGGCTCATCTTAACAAAATGAAATTAAGCTGCAAAGGTGTAATTCCACTGTTGATTGATTGATTTGCTTCAACATCATCATCGTCAACGTTCTTTAAAAGCCATCGCTCCAACAACTTAAGTCGCTACAAATCAACAGGCCTTTATTGTATCCTGCAGAGCAATGCCGTGGCACGTGCTAAGCGCTTCAGCATAAATAAGGTTCCGTCTGGAGAGACAAAAAAAAAAAACAACACATACACTGAGGCCCCTGAGATTTTCAGGTTCAGAGAGCACATCCATAAATCGTCGGGATGCAATATGGGCCGGAGTGTGTCCCTGCCAGCCGATCGACAGAACAAGGCATTGTGGGCGGCCCCTGGGAGCCAGCCGCTGCGGTCTGTCTGAAAGTGTGACAGGGCCACTACATGGCAAGTCGGGGGCGAGTCTCAGCTGAACCCGAGACGTACTGGAGGGACTGCTTTTGATGCCGCATCTGTGGGGAAACAGATTTCTTTGAGGTGTGCTGGAGCAGCAGGGGTGTAGTCAGTAAGGAACTGACAGCGTAACCAGGAAGTTGCAGGCTCCAGTCCCTGACTGGATGCTGCTGCTGTCCCGATTCATTCAGTAAGTGTTCAGCTTTTGTAAACTGAATATATGTAAGCTTTGTGGATCTCCTTGGAACAGGGAGTCCAGCTTAGCAAATCAATAGGAAAATGTCTGATTGTTTTTTCCAATGTTCCATTTACAGCCAAAACATACAATTGTTTTTAAAGGATCCTCAGGTCACGTTGTGCTATATTTTGAAAACTGCAATATAAATTTTCACAACCGATTTAAATACCAAAAGCATTTACCTCTGAACATTCACACTAATTATTTCAGCGTCATTAAGAGGATTAGGCTAATGTGTAATTGCTTTTACAAGTGAATTCCACTCACGCAGTTAACTGACGGAGCTGATGGTTCTGGGTTAATCACATGCTAATACAAGGCAATCTTGTTCACACTGTAAAATTAACATCCTGGCTTAGCTAGCACCCTGATTGGTCGAGGATCTTCTGTAAGCCTCATAAATATAGACAGGCAAACAACTGCCTGCTCTGGCTGAGTGATGAATCATGAGATCAGGGCCGGCTCAAGCCTTTATGGGGCCCGAAGCAGAATTTGATTTGGGGGGCCCCTCACCGCCTCGGCGCGCCAATACTATTGACTATTGTCAATGCTTGATCATTCGCACAGACTGTAGGGCTGTAGCGAGGGCAAAATTTTAACTGAGGTCCAGAAGCATAAGTAGAGTGGGTTTATTTTACAGGTGTACATTTCTACGTTTTTTTTTTTTTTTTTTTTTACTTTTTTCCCCAGGAAAAGTTGTAATTCTAATAGGCTACTGTGTACCAAAAATGTAGGCTAAACAAGCATCCCTTCTTTCTTACCACCAACTCACTTTTAAGGCATTTTGAACCATTCCTGTAAAATCAGTAGCTTAGTTCATTCTTGTGAGCAAAGATGTTTCTGTCATGGACATGAAGGTTAAAAAAGACAGCGCCCCGAGGTGACCGACGTTAGCTAGCCCATCTTAGCTAGCTAACCCTGAGTACTGTAAGTTGATATAGCAACATATAGTAACCCTGTTGGACCACATTGCATAGGTAACGTTAATCTTCAAAGCTGTCGAATTATGAGGCTAGCCAGTGCTGTAAGATGAAATCACATTGACAAGAAGCAGAGTACCAGCCAGTGCTGTGCTTGTGATTACTGATGGGGTTGTTTGGTAGTTTGGTTAACGTTACAAGCTAGCTAGCCGTTTCAGAGACGTGTGACAGACGTGTTACGCGCTGCCTGCTACCACTCTCTCTCCCACCCTTTCCTCAGCAAACTCAGTTTTTCTAAAACTTTTAGTCAGTCAAACTTTTAACTTCCTGAATTAATTTTTGTCCATTAGTAAACCATACAATGCAGTATTATATTTAGCGTTTGATAACAGTGAGCGTTAGCTAGCAAGCCGAGCTAACTTGCTAGCTAACATCAGGTTACATTAGCTAACGCTAGCTCATTAGCTCGATAACATTTAGCTGATACAAAATCATACAATGTCATTCGGAAGCGCTGCTGTCCCACAGGTAGTGAACGGACCGTTTCAACGGATATGTGAACATGGTAAATATGTAACGTTAATATTTACCTAGCGTGACGATATTTTGGACATTAGTTAGTAGACACTAAAATGTTACTCACTGCTGGTAGGCTCTCGTTGCTCTTATCCCTCCGACTATCAGGTGTAACAGAAACACGGTCGCTTATCACTGAGGAATAAGCTCTAATTGGCTGAAATAAGTCTTATTTGGCGGATTGATACGACCATAGGGCCTACAGAGAGTTCACTCAGATTTGTTGACTGTTCTGCCGAGGCTATGCTCCAACATTAGCCTAATAGATGCGTCGGCAGGGGGATTTATAACGATGTCAAAACACTTTCGTTCACATAATAAAATCATGTTCATTCACACACACATATAATGCAATACGTGAGCCTGAGAGGGAAGAAATGACCGAGGGGGGTGCGCTGCATCAAAATGCAGTTACCGTCCGTTACAGTGCGCATGCGCATGAACGTGAGACCAGCATTGACAGAGGCAGCGGGAATTGATTAAACCAATAGTATAAGCGAGCCAGCCCGTTAACATAATATTGCGTTTTTTATGATTACCATTGACATAATATATCACAAAAATAAATAAATAAATATTTCAAGCTCTCTTGTGGGACATTTCAAGCGCTCTTGGGGGTCCTCTGGTGTCCACGGGGGCCCTAAGCAGGCGCTTATTTCGCTTATGCGTCGGATTGGCTCTGCCATGATATTCTTAATTCAGTTGGTGAGAAGGTAGATATTAATAATCACATGTAATGTAGGCCTATTTTGGCCATAACACCGTGAGCAATACTCAAAATTTCAGACTATAAAGATGGAATTGCAGTTATTAATACATCATTTCAGGATATTTCATTTATTTAGAAGCTTTTGAACAAAGCTCGGACTCTCAGGGCATCTCTGTGACAAGCTTTGAGGAGCAGAGTTGCACACAGCAACACCTGCCTTTGAATCAAGACTGAAAGCCAAGTTGAGGAAGGCCAAATTGGGCCTCCCAGAGGAGGAAATGTCAGAGTAAAAAAGACAACATACAGCAAGACAAGACATCATCTGATGACTATTTTACTTTGGCCATTTGAAATATTATTTAGTTTTTTGTGTTATGTATTGTCTTTGTACCAAGTATAAATCCAGATTTTAGAGTTTATAGTGATTATATCAGTATAATGATGACAACAGAAAAATTACTTAATTTTATGCTCTCATATTCACTACATCAGACCAACGTATTGTTCTCATTGTAACTGAAGCTATTCTGTATAAGCTTTTTGTTTTAATCTTGATTTTTTATTGAGACACAGTCTATGATTTTTGCCCGATTTTACCATTTTTCCATCTCAAAAAATATTTCGATCTTCTCGCTTAAAATATTACAAGTTCTCAGTATATAAAAACCCTAGAGGAAACACTTCTGGTTCCCCACAATGCATTCGAAGGTACCTCTTTCCTGTTTTGTAATGCTGATTCAAATGCTGCTTGCTACAGTTGAGTAAGCAATTTGGAGAAATCCCAAATTGGTGTAAGGGGGGGTAAGCAGAACCCCCATCTCATTTTTGGCTCATATTACTATTCCATGTGTCCATGGGAAGAACTCTTTTCAACAGCCAGTGTCAGCAAAAGTCTTATTGCTAGAGTGATAGGTGTCTGCTGGGTGTCTTCCATCTTCCCTTTAACAGCGATTTGCCCTTGTGTCATACTGAATGCCGAACCCACACTCCATCACACCCAAGGTGCTATAAATGATTATGCAGGGCCCAGTGGTTAATGCTTCTGACCAGGTTTGCAGGATTGAATCCTGTGTGTGTGTGTGCCAATCAAAACACAGGAGTGAAACTGTAACTGTCTAAGACACTCCCACCAAACACATAATGAGCAAGTTATCTATCAAAGTTGGAAACACATCAAGCCTGTTCGTAAAACCATTCGGAAGATGAGCATAACTGCTCTCTATGATCATAGAACAGTTTGCGTTCAAGAATTTATAAATATAATGCAGACATTGAGGGGGAGGGGCTTAGTATGAAATAGAGGGTGATGCCATAGTTCAGAGATTTTCCTTGATAGGAAATGCAAAGAAAAGGCTCAAGAGGCAGACACACTTGTATGACCAGAGGTACTTTGGATGCGATACACATATTTCCGAACAAGGCCACGGCTTCACTTAAGCGGTTTTTAGCAGAATCTTGTTTTTTATTATTTATTATTATTATTATTCATAAATGTTGTACTGGCTTTGCCATTGGATTGAGCAGTGAGCACAACCTTCGTTTCTGACTGCACGAGGTACCGGGCAGCGTGTTAACGTCGCTCTGGTGCGTGCTGCAAGGTTCCCGCCGATTTGCTATGGAAACCGCAAGCACGACTGCCATGGAAACTCGGTGTTTACTGTAATTCCGTCCAATGTCAAAGCAATTTAGCCCAGCTCTAAAACAGCAGGCCCAATCACAGAGGCCCCCAACTCTCGCTGCATCTTATGCTCTTTTTTTTTCCTCCTCTTTTCATATTCTCCTAAGCCACGCTTTCTCCTCTGTCCTCATACGCACTGTAGTCTGAATGTGTGATTGGTATTTGGAATACCCGAATCACACTGTTTCTGTAATCAATGCTCTTCCTTTAATGGTACTGTGGCAGCAGTCGTATGGGAGGTGCAGGATTAGCAGTCTTAGTGTAACGCACGTGGGTCATCCTGGGGGCTTCAATCTTCTGCGGCCGCTGTATGCACACAGTACCAAGAGATGCGATTAGCTCACAGAGCTAAATGCCAAGGTTCCCAGCTAAGGGAGCTGACTGCCCTGTCATTTTGGCTTTAAGGGAGAGGGGGAGGCATCACCCCTGTAGCAGAGGCACATGCTATCTCCTGCAATTCTGCTCCACTGCACAAGGACGATTCCAGTTGATTCATGTCGTAAATGCTTAATAAAGCATTTATAGTAGCATTATACATGTTTATATATATGTTTATTCCAGCATTAATAAATGTTGTTAAATGCAACATCAAGTTAGAAGGCCACAGTTGCCAGGTTGAAATGATTTCATGCAAGATACAAGATGTCCTGTTGCTAGGTTGTTTATAAGCAGAGCATAGTAACCATTTGAACTGTGCAACCCCTCCTCCTCGACACATTTACATTTTAAACAACAGCACTTTTCATGATGTACATCCAGTTATTAAGGCTTTATAAAACATTAATAACCCTAAACTATTTGAATCATCACAGTGAAGCTACTAGATTTGTAAAGAAACATTAAGACTTCAGCCTGGAGGCTTCTCTATTCTATCAGTACTTGTGTATGAAATGGACTGTTGAACTGCCTTTATATCTGAAGGGGACATGGTATGAATGGGAATATCTGAAAGTCAAACGGTATATCCCAGGCGTGGCATTCATCTCCCTGGCACGCAGACAGGATAGGATGTGGCACACACATGCAAACACATGCCCACCCATACGTGCATACATGCACACAAACGCCCGCATGCATGCATGCATTCACATACACATAAAAACATGTACACATTTTACATTAACACGTACACATGTGCGCAGGCAAGCATGAATACAGACAAACATGCATTCCTTTTTGCTTGCACATTTACTACAGTTACTATTTACTGTATATAATACAGCTACCTATTTACTATATGAAACACACTATTTATGGCTGCACAGACATTTACACATATACAGTACTAACTGCACACCTACAGTATGTATGCATGTGAACACGTGTGCACACATGCATACACACAACTACACACACACACACACACCCACACACACACACGTGTGCACGCGCGCACACACACACACACACGTACACAGAGACACACACGTGTGCACGCACGTGCTCGCTCACACACACACACACACACACACACACACGTACAAGTGCACACACACAGAAATAGGTATCAGCAGGCGCTGCCATTTCTCCCTGAGGTCATTCTCATCAGTTTCAAGGTGATCAGTGCTACGCAGAGCCAGTCAGCTGGGGACAGCGGCCCTGGTGACAGTTCCACACCTCGGTAACGGGACCGTGTCATCATCGCTTACTCTGACGAGAGCTGGCAGCCGAAAAGCACCTCGCCGCGTGTCATTATACATGCAGAGCGGCACGGCCGGCCGCGAATCGCTACCGCACACGCCCCCGTCACAACAGCGTGGACAGCTGCGATCTTAATAATTCATCGCCTGGATTTATGATGGACTTTCTTTCACTCTCAAAGCAAATTAAATACATCAGTCTGGCCACTGTGGCTAGGCAGGGAGAGTGGCCCCTCATCTCCCATGCAGATAACTCAGTGTCACCGGCGATCACTCCACCTGTGGCAGCAAGCAATGAGACTCTATTCCCACAACCAGACACTGGCCTTTGTTTAAGCTCACTGTAGACAGCACAGTAAAGCAATGCAATTCGAATGAAATTCATACATAGGCATCAATTTCACCATTTAGATTTGTCTTCGAAAACAAATTTTAAGCATTTAATCATAAGTCTTTAGATCAAAATGTCTGAATGCATGTTTCCCATTATCTTAATCAGGTATGTCTAAACTTTTGACTGGTACTGTAATTTAAGAGTAGTACTTGCCACTGACCCTAAAAATGGATCAAATGATGCATGCTCCTGACACTTCTCTGATGTTGTTTCTATGTGCCAGAGTGATTGACTATGGTATGAAATGTTGGTCATTTTTCTCTTGATAGTCTGTGACCCTTTATTGCGCTATAATGTTTAACAACCCATACAGTAAACATCTGACTACTGCCAGCCAACCTGTGCAATAGAAGAGTGTGTACATACAGTCTGCTTCACCCACATTGAAGCATTTACATCTTTTTTTTTAAAAAAAATCAGAGCAGACAGATTACCAGCCAGATAATTTCTGTCTAAGACAATAATAATTAGTGTGTGGAAAAAATTCTCTATTTATGCAACGCTTAACAATGTAGCTCATTGTATGAGTAGACCAGAGTAACCGCACGGTAATTAACGATTCAGAAATAGGTTCAGCTGTTTTAATGAAGTTTGGATTTCATTTCATTTCCTACTTGGCAAATGAGCTATTTAAAACATCAGGCAAAACAGATATCGTCATAATGAGAAAGCACAAAAACTATTACTCACGAGAGAGACCGCGAGGGTGGAATACGACAGTGGAAATTGACTTAGCCATTCAACTCCATCACTCTTCCCCTCTCTCCTTCTGACAGAAGTGCTGTGCAATCTGCCTGTTATTGTGCAGCTGACTAATCAATAGGGCCACGACCCTATTCCCCTACTGGATATAATATCCAGGAAGATGGTAAAAAATCCACACCCTGTTTTCAAAAGGTTATTTCTTCCCGGTCTCTCCAGTGGACAATTTGCAGGACCCCTGCTTAGCATACCAAAACGGTTTCCACAGCAAAACCACATAGGCAGCTGGCAGGCAGCAGGACTGAAGGAGGTCAGTAAGTTTTAAAGTTGAAGAGAGAGAGAGAGAGAGAGAGAGAGAGAGAGAGAGAGAGAGAGAGAGAGAGAAAGAAAAAGGTGACTGCAGGAAGAAAAACAGGAGAGAGTAAAGTTCAGACCTGAAGTCAAGCTCAGAAAAACAAATGAAAAAGAGGAAACTGAAGGATACATGCATTGAGGTCAGTCAGTCTTCCACTAACTGTCCACTGTCCAGCCAAGCTAAATTAAGCTTAACGTCATCACACCAAACCCACAACAAGGAGTCAACACAAGGGAGGGGCCTCATCACAAGGGAGGGGCCTCACCACGAGGGAGGGGCCTCATCACAAGGGAGGGGCCTCACCATGAGGGAGGGGCCTCACCTCAAGGGAGGGGCCTCACCACGAGGGAGGGGCTTCACCTTGAGGGTGGGATTTCAGCATGGCCTTAGAAATGGGACAATGATCCTAATCACATTATAATTTTAGGGGCACACTGAAGTCAACATCAAGCTTCACAAGTCATTAGGGGACTGCAGATGAAAATCAGCCTTAGGCTAACTCTGGTACAATGCATCAAATGGTAACATTTATGTTTAATATTATACATGGTCTCTTATAAATAAAATAAATGAAATAAATTATAACATAATTCACACAGAACACAATACTGCAGTTTCTGGTCTATGACCAGTTAGAGTTCATTCTAAATGAGTCTGCAAAATGCAAACTGCTAATCTTTACATTCCAGTTCTGACAGAAGAATTCAAAACCACCAAGCCGTGAGTTCATTTTCTAAGTTGCACTCCTTGAATAAATCCAAACAATCCATCAAACTTTGAGGTCTGTTCAATTTTACCTCCAACCAAACTGACAAAATATCTGCTACTGTAAAGAGATAACAACTCTACATCAAAGCTGGTGAATGAATTTATGTATCAACCAATGGCTGTGATAGTGTGTCTCATTAAAAAGTCCCACTGATTATAAATTAAACATGATATGACATATCATGAAAGCTGGCACAAGTATGGAATGCTGAGACAAACAGGATATTCCTTGGTGTGATGTACTCCTGTTAAATCATCCACGAGGCATCCTTAACACCACCCCTGTGTCTTATTCTGTATGCAAGTGCAATTCAGAGACATATAGACCATTAAAAATGCATGCAATTAAAAATGGATTTGAAATATAAGTACAGCACATATTTTCTGTTCTTATGACCATGCTTTCATTAGGCTATTCTGCTCCAGGCTGGTTATACGATGGGCCGTAGTGATTTCCCTTAGTTTTCTAGGCTGTCTATTTTCAAGTTATCTTAAGTTAACTTGTGGTAGTGCCTGAATGGTGTTGTGTTCACACTCACTGGTTTAGGAGTGTTGTCAGCGTGCTCTGACACTGTGGTTCATTTAACTTGTATGAATACACTTGTGTTCTCGTGTGCTGGAATGTAATGTAATGTAATGTAATGCAATGCAATGCAATGTAATGCTGTAATGGTGGGATCTCCACAATATCGGCAGACCAGGCAGACCAATGATAATCCTCTATTTCTCCACAGCGAATCACAGCAAGGCCACACCAGTAAGAAAGCTGACACTTGCTGTAAGTGGACATGCATCACACATCTACTGTACCAGTTAGCGTCTCACAGAGAGAGCACTCCTCCCGGAGCAGGTGGGGTCACAGCGACACCTTGGAACAGTGGAGCAGAGGGGTACACCCCACCGAAAACAGCCTCCGTCCGCACCACACTACCACGCTGCCTGCGCGGCGAAAATCTGCCACATCGGTCAATTTTCTGGTCACTGCCAGAGAGGCCAGTGAGACAGAGGAGAGCTGAGTAATCCATAAGTTATTTTGTTAGATTTGCTGTCTCAATTTAGGGGAGGCTGGAGCAGCAGTTGGAGCGGCGTGATGCTCCAGTGCTTTCCTCAATTGGCCGTCTCAATAAAGTGGGGGCTTCTGACATGCCAGTGTGTCTCTGTACTTTGTGTACTTTCTGCCAATCATTATGTACCCTTTCCAAAAACTGACAACACCAGTAGTCATTTTGCATGTGAATGCACACATAAATAGACTCTGTCTCTCACACACATAGATACAGACATGGAGCAAGCACCTACACTTACACACATACTTACATACATACACACAGCACACATAAGATAAACACACATAAATGCACACACACAGCTGATGCTAAGCAATGTGAGTATATCTTTAAAGGTTGTCCCCTGCTATGTTACAATCTCTCTCTCTCTCTCTCTCTCTCTCTCTCTCCCTCCCTCTCAAATTCAGTGTTCAAATACAATCTTAAATATTCAAATTCAATGTTCAGACTGAAAATGTTCTGTTTAGTTTATAACACACGGCTTCATATTTTACTTCCATAAAAAGGGTAAGGCTGGATGATGCATTCAATTATTTCCTACAGGAACTTGCAGCCATGTTGAGTGGGGGTGTTGAATGTTTAGGCCCTGCATGCTTCCTTCAATACATTTATTGGCAATTCAGAGATCCCTGAAACATTAATCACAAAACCAAGGTAACTGTAACTGGTGGATGTTCACTCCCAAAGATCGATATGTCTCTGTCCGTCTGTCTCTCTCCTCTTCTCTCCCTCTCTCGTGCTCTCTTCCTCAGCAGTATCCACTTCTGCAGACTCATGACATTTCACAGTGACCTACCAGACACCTTCACACATGACAGCTCTCCTCTTAACAGCACTGCATGTGTGAGCGCGTGTGTGTGAGTGCGTGTGTGTATGTGTGAGTGCGTGTGTGTATGTGTGAGTGTGTGTGTATGTGTGAGTGCATGTGAGTGCGTGCGTGTTTGTGTGTATCACTTGTGTGTTCATATGTGCTTGTGTGTATGTGTGTGCGCACACATGTGTATGTGCTTATGTATGTGTGAGTGTGTGTGTGTGTGTGTGTGTGTCTGTGTGTAGCCTGAGTGTATGTGTGTATTGTGGGTGTGTGTGTGTGTGTATATTTGTGTGTGTGTGTGTGTGTGTGTGTGTGTGTGTGTGTGTGTGTCTGTGTGTATTGTGGGTGTATGTGTGTGTGTATATTTGTGTGTGTGTGTGTGTGTGTGTGTGTGTGTGCATTTGACCGGCTGCGTATGTGTCTCAGATGTCTCCAGTGTGGCTCATATCCGTCATCTCCTCTCACAGGAGGAGTTAAAAGCAGTCTCTTTCACACTGTGTGACACTGCATGGGCTCCAGACGCAGCACAGAGCCTCCTTTAGGAAGCCATCCTCCAGGCGGCGGGCAAAGCAGAGCTGGACTGTACCTTGGACCCTGAGTCACAGCTCTCCAGCCGTGCTTTCAGCTGTCTGCATCTAACAATGTGCCCACCACTGGCTTTAAAACTAGCCAATCACACTGCAGATCGTGTCTCACGGGGCTCAACGCATGAGGCAGACTGCAAAGATTTGGTTATGGTTTTGCCGTCGAACCACAACAGTGAGTCAGGAGAACAGCTCTGGTCAGAACCAATCAGGAGCCAGATCTAAATCGAGCCAGAGCCAAGCAGGAGCCAAAAAAAGAAGAAAAAAAAAAACATGCACAGCACAGTGCAAAATCACAACCCTGAAGGATAGAATAAGACAACAATGTTGGTCTTGCATCGCTGAAACATCATTTTACATCATTCCCATTACAAAGGAAAACACTGACAAAAGAGTCTCAAAGGTAAAACTCTGCAAGAAAAAAAAAAAAACAAAACTGAAAAAAAGAGAAAAGATTTCAGAAAAACAAGTAATGCCTGGGAAAAAAAATCCACTGGACCTACTACACTCCACTCCACTCTACTCCCAGCAGCATCAATTAAAGTTTGATGTAATTTTGGAAAGGTTTCAGTTCCGATTATGTTCTCTGGTATCTCAATTTTAGTCCTTTTATAGTCTGTAATGTATGAACCCCAGGTGCCAACAAAGAAAGAGCTTACACAACCACTACAAGCACTACAAGAAAAAAATCACGGAATCAGTCCCCACACAATGAATTGGCAGGTGAGACAAGGACGCGTTTTATAATGTTTTTATTTATTTAAATTTTAATGAATACCCCAAGTGAGGCTCCCTGAGGGAGACGCACCGGGTAGGCTTAAAAGGAAAAAAAAAAAAATTTCCTGCACCAGGAGTTCAGACTGTTCATCATATTCATTTCAACCGCTGAGGAAGCCCGAGGAAGGCTGAAATAAAATCGGGGGATATTGATTCACTGTAAATTATTTCAGGTTGTTCTCTGTGTACTGTGTGGTAAATGGCTCTTCCCCATATGAAAGTTTGCCTCATTTAATCAGATGGATATGCACACAGTGCAGTGGCAACATTATGCAGCAGACATATAGATCAGCTGTAAACACATTCCAACCCCTTGGTCTTGTTTCAGAACCTTGTGAGCTGGCAGGGCCAGACTAATTTTGAACCTCAGATCTGATCTGTGTCAGCATTGATGAGCCATGTAAAAACAATGAAATCTTCAAACCAGACAAACACACCAATCCTCTGAGTCCTATTCTGCTTTAGTTAGTGTGTTAGCGTGTTTATCAGCTGCAGATGCTGTATGGCTCTGTTGTTGCCTCCCAAGCTGAATAAACAGCCTATCCACTGTGGTTCTCTTCAATCACACAAATCAAAAGATTCAAAAGCCTGGCCTGTGAAATCCATCAACACTCTTCTTAAACGACTTAAAAGCATTTCTTTTTTCAATACAAAGAAAAAATTTTAATTCATTCTTTGTGATTGCTTTAACTTGCCACAAATGGGTTTGTGAATAAAAACGTAACGCTTGCATTTAAATAAAGTTATAGACAAATGGTGTATGAATACAGGTTCAAGGCTCAGTGAAATCAAACTTCTCTCTACCTCGTGTTCACATTAAAGAACGAGTTTAGTCCAGGTTTGCGCCATGTTTGTAGTGTTTGCCCATTAAGCAGGAAAAAAAACATATTTATGAATTACAGCAATTGCCAAACTATCCTGTAAGCGACATCAAACACGTTCGCTTATATGTCTAACTTATGTTAAGTATAAACGTCATGGCAACTAGACTGAATTGGTGCCTCATACACTGGCATTAACAGTCAGTAAACAAACGGATTGCTATAAGTTTCCTCTTTGAGAAAGAAAGCAAGCACATCTGATGTATTTAAGCACTACACTTAAAAAGATGCAGTACATAAAATAAATAAAATAAGCTAGGACCTACCTAAAAACAACTTCTTAGGTAGGCCCTGACCACAGTTGTCTGGTGTGACCACAGCTAAGCACGGTTCTCTTTACATGAACAGCAGGTAAGAAAGGGGGAACTGGCTCAATACCCCCCCCCCCCCCCCAAAAAAAAAGGGAGCAGGATCTGCTTTGGAACCCCCCCCCCCCCCCCCCCCCCGCCCCACAGAACTCCTGCTGCGGACTCGCAACAGCAGGGATCAAGGAAAGGAAATGTGTTAATCAGGAAATAAACGGCATGACACAGAGGGGCCTCAGCGCGCTGTCACCTCAGCTGCCGAGCAGGATAAACTTCCTGTCCGCGTCTCCACCTCAGCCCAAGGTGACCCTGCTCTACATCATATTACCAGCACTCCCAGCCTACATAAAACAGGGCTGTAAAACAAAAGTGCCCTCACAGTGCAGATTTAATAAGCAATCGAGGCGTAATGTCATCTGGATTACGAATGGAAGGGAAAGAGGAAAAAAAAAAGATGAAATTGCTTCCATTACTGAAAAACAACGGCGTTTTAATTTATGCACGATTGTGTAAATGGTCGGTCTTGTGCGGGGGCAGCCGGCCAAAAAACACTGGCTAATATCTTCAGAGTGACACATTAACAGGATAAACACCCCTCTTATCGGGTAAAGCACACAGACTTTGTAAAACACTCAAATCCAATGAATAGACCTACACTCACGCTGATTATGTACGTCACCGTCATGCCAAGTGGTGCAGATACCCTTTTTACGCACATTAAAAGTCGGTAATCCGCCGCGCACGGCCCGCTAAATTAGATCCTGTCAAAGCCTCCCAGATGTAATCACATGGGAGACTGGGAATAAAAGACTAGTCAATGAATCTCTCCCATTCACAGCAACGCTGGACCGGGGCTCTGATTCACTCCACCGCTCTGTCCCCGTTCCCCCAGCACACGCACAGACAGCTCTGTGCATGAGGAAGGAGAAGTCCTTTGTGCGAGCTAAGGTGAGAGGTGGACGGGAGAGGTGTGAAAGAGTCACTCAGAAATAAAGGCTTGGGTGATAGCTTTAGGTCCAATCTTGAGGGTAATATTTTATGGTTTCACAGGTACAGCTTACCGTGGAAGTTTTGGCTGGCTTGAGAGGCTTGGGAAGGAGACACACACACACACACACACACACACACACACACACACACACACACACATACACACGCGCGCACACACACACACACACACACACACACACAAACAAACACATACACACACGCGCACACACACATACTCATGCGCACACATGCACGTGCACATACACACACACACACACACACATACACACACACACACAAACAAACACACACACACACACACACAAACACATACACACACGCACACACACACATACTCATGCGCACACATACACACACACCAACAAACACACACACACACACAAAGAGAAAGTGAGAGCACAAGCAAAGTGTAGAAGCACTGCTGTACAGAGAAGTAGGGGCAGTGGTCCCCTTGCTCAAAACTTCAGATCACATTATCACACGGACCAGGTGGGGAGATGTTTGATTTCACCGGCGGTCCTGACCACTTGAAATTAGATTACAGGAAAGCACACGCGCAGGGGAACAATCGCCAATACAAACTGCCTCAGTCTGAAATATGCTTTCATGGCCTGCCTGTGCGCCACACAGAACAGCCATTGTTTTATTACTAAGGCCAACGCGCTGTCTGGCTACGCTGTAAGAACAGACAGATGCACTCCAGAGCGAATAAATGTCGGTGGTCAAGCACGTGCAGCCCTGCGACAGACAGACTGCGCTGTGCAACGCCTCAGGAAAAAAAAAAACACCTTTTAAGCAGTGAGTCTTCCAAGACAGCACAGCACAGAGAACAGCTCAACCATATAGGAAATACTGGGATACAACCCTGCTGCCAAATGCGGTTTGAGAGCGTCGGAAGACAGCATCTCTGTTTTTTTTTTTTTTGGTGGTTTTTGAAAAAAGTTTTTCATCTGAAATTGCAACGTTACAAGCTGTCACTGTTCGGAAGAGAGGGATGGGGAGAGACGTGTTTGTTTGCTGAGTCAGCTTGAGATTTGCATCGCTGAACTCAAAGAGGCAAAAAAACAGAAAATTAGGTCACGCTTTGGTGTTTTCGTATAACCGGGCTCTCTGTACTTGTCGACGAGTGGGGTGGAAAGCAGCACAGTTTAAAAGAAAATATCATTTCAAGTTGAACATAAGCACTAGAAGTGTCAGGTCCTCACAAAATGAGACAATTATTTGCAAACCATGCTTCTGTGTGCAATGTCTATAACACAGCAGGAAAAAAGAGACTTATTTTCTGTCCAAAAGAATCAGTCATTAATATCTATATGTGGGAAATATCTCTTTCAGATGTTAATTTCAAACCCATTTTTCATAATTCCTCTTGTTTTTATACTAATTAAAGTTTATGTTAATGAGAAAATTCAAAGGAGCAAGCTGGTTTTCAGAAGCTGAATCCTCTTTATTCAGACCATTGATTCAATACGAAATGACACTAGCATGGGTCTAAACCTAAAAAAAATATATTGTGCATTCTCTTTGGACTGTGTAAGGAATCCAAATGTTACCTTTTTGCTTCACTCCATTGATTTCATTGACCAGCAAACTTCAGCTGAGAAAGGAGACACTGGTTTAAATGTCACATGCAAACTTAGGCACAGAGCAGCACAGATGTAAGGCTGAGTGCCTGCTCAGGGATTTATGAGGACACACAGTGCTAGATAATTCCTGTCCTCTGCACACTTACACACACACGCATGTAAGCGCAAATGCACGCGCACACATGCGCACACACACACACACACACACACACACACAGTGATGGTATGTCAATTTGTGCATAAAAACACATAAAAGTTGTAAATTGAATCAGATCACACACAGGGCAGAGCCTAGGGGGTCAGCCGGTTCAGATGTAATATTTTCCCTATCAGCCATCTGGAGAGAGCGAAGCGTGATGAAGTCAGGATAGCAAGATGTTTCAGCAGAATCAAATGTGGGATTCAGAGGCATCCGTGAACGAAACTACAGCTAACAAGAAATGTTGGACTTTGTGAGGGTTTTACATTCCAATTTCAGCAGTCCACCCCCATCGCACACACACAAACACATGCACACATGCTTACATGCACGCACGCACACACGCACGCCCACATACGCGCACAAGCACACGCATATGCGCACACACACACACACACACACACACACACACACACACACACACACACACACACACACACACACACACACACAATATGGTGCCCTTATCATTCTCCCTCCTGTTTGTATGGGCCAGTGAATAGACCACATGCAGAGAGCTTACTGCAGCCACAGACACTCACATTAATGATGATGATAGGATCTCACAGAGGCTTCTGTGTGCCGTTGGAGTGTAATTCAAACTCGTGCTGGGGTTTTTTTTTTTTTTTTTTAAAGATATGCTAGTGCAGGCAGTTTCAGAAAGCTTGAGAGGTGGACTGCAATGATCTAGCATTTATATGATTGAAATTAATGACAGGGGCTCCCCCACAATTAGTAGAGACTATTAAATTTACCAGCACTCACGCTGCACAAAGCATAATCGAATACCAGTTTCCTCTCACAGAAAGTCATTAAAAACTACATTAGGAGACGTTTCATGGATGTGAACCTTAAACCCTGTGTCTGTCCAACAAAACTATGTCTAATTTTTCTAATTTTCATGTTAATGAAAAATGATGAGAGAGAGGAGCAGGATCACCCTGGAGACAAGAGTCCCAGCTGTTTAGGCACAAACAAATGATGTGTGCGTGCATGCATTTATTAATTACTAAATTAGAGGATGCCAACCAGCTCACCTCAGCTTCATCGGTGGAATTGAAAAGGCACTTGGAACAAAACAGCATCATTATCATGATGTTGAATCGCACCAAGACATACCAGAAATTACTATCTTAGCCATCACACAATTTCCATGTGAATTTGGTACCCAGGAGCTCATTGGTGATGTACAGTATCTCTCAAAGATAATAACAGATCGCTGCTGTGAAAATGATTTGCTTCTGAGTGTTGGCTGGTGTGCTGTTGGCACCACCCATTGGAACACCCCACCAATCCCCAAAGGCACGACCCCTAACCTGTATTTCTACTCCATGTCAGCAGAGGGTGTCTTGTGTATTTAAAAACTGCAGGGGCAGCCGTGAGAAAAACAATATCATCAAAGAAGAGAGAAGACCATACGGGGAAGCCAACATACTTTTCTGCTGACTGGTTGATGCAGGGTAGGTGATGTCCTTTCTGATGCACATCAAACCAGGATGTCCCCCTACCCAAACCTTCATGTTCTGACCCAAATCTGGCCCCAGCTGTAATTCTACAAAGCAAACACTGCTGATATCTGCAAATGTTATGTACAAATGGTTCGCTTCTATTTTTGATAAATGTAACTCTGAAATCAATATGGGAGATGTTGGGTTCAAGGTGGTCTTTTTTCTTTCATCTAAGGCATATGCATCTGTTTGCTCTCAGCCTGAAAATCAATGAACATGTAGCCATTTTTTCCTAGAATGACTCAATAGTGGAAGAAGACTACAAAACAATTTCTCCCCAGATGTTATTTGAAAAAAAAAGGCCCAGTGGAACTAAGCCTGTAAAATATGAGTAGAATACTAACAAACTCCTACCGTGTTTTCTGCTTTTATACCTGACATATGTCAGATTTCTTTTATTTATTGTTACAATAGGTTTTAAATAATAAGCTGAAGTGGTCTTCTTGCATTAAAGAGAAACAGCTATGTTTTTATCTCCAGCTTACTTCTTTTTTGTACCGAGCATTTAATCTCTTTAAAAACATGCTTTCAAAATGACATTTCTCTCTGTGGTATCAACAATGACGACACCAACAAAAGACTCATCTGTGAAAATATCACACACAAATGCAAGCCACAAATGAAAGAAGAAATAATAATTTGATATGATAACAAATGTGCTTGGCTGTGTAAGTATGTGAGAATGAATGGGAAGAAAATAAGACTAACTCAGCTCATGATAAAAATATGAATTAAGTAATTTCAAACCTGCACCATAGTCATCCTTGAAAGGCATATAGCCTGGTTCTATGAGAAAATTAAACTTCGGGAAGGCCATTGTTTGATTTTTCATATCGGCATTTCATCAATGAAACATGAACATGAAACTAACCACTTTTCTTAAAGTTCATTTCAAATCGCATTATTTTCCAGAGGGCTTGAATCACGTCTAGATCCACGTACATACATGCACATGTTGAATAATAATTACAAGGACTTATTCTTTCCTTCAGAAAACATCTCTAGGAGACCAAAGCAAAAATAATGCTTATATGATATTTTACCCACTAATTACTGTAAGCAATATTTTAAATTATTTTACTTTCTCCTACAGTGTCTTTTTCATAACATTAATTTACTGAAATCCCCCTAATCAGATCACAGAAACACCATTAAACAGAAGGTTGATTCTAATCCATGCTGTGTTCCTTCGAGACTCTTGAAACTACAATTTGCACGCAAAGAGATTACTTTTTGTTCAATCTTCAATAATCTAGGCATTCAGGTCCAAAAAAAAAATCCAATTTCGCAATAAAGTCGTATTAAAGACACAATATGAATATGTTTAAAGCACTTTGTTTCAGCTCTCCACTCCTGACCCTGAATACAATGAAAAGGATTAAAAAGTGCACTTCCCTGAATTATTTTCCTGCATTCCCGGACAAATAAATAAATAAATGAAATTGACTTGGCGAGGTGCTCACGTATGACTCTGTACGTTAAGAGGCTTATTGTCAGTACCCGAGCACAGACTCAATATCAATCAGCAAGTTGTGAGCTTCTGCTATCCACAGGAAATAATAACACAACGCAAGTTAAGCTCCTTTATAATAGTGAAACTAATACACCCGATGCAAAGCATATTAAAACAAATATCCAATATGCAAAGCAACCATTTGTAAAGACGCAAGGCAATCACAGATGCATACAACAGCATTTCATTATCAATCCCCTCTGCTGCTGATTGGCTGCTGTTGTTGAAGTTCCACCTTTCGCCACAGTACTGTGTCCAATAGAGATGAATGCATTTCTGGCCTTTATTCCAACTCAGATTTTCGTTCTTTGTACACTTTATATACTGTAACATTGTTTCCCAGTGGCTGTTCATATATACACATGGTGTTGTTAAAGTTGCCTGTGGTTTGTGTAATTACACTTGTGAAGCAACCAAAAGGTGTAGATAAGCAATAGTTAATATGTACATACACAGCAGTACCTGTGTGGGCACTGTGCAAATGCACAGGTATTACAGCTACATAATCCAAAGAGCAGCTGCTAGATGGATAGAGACTTACATCACCTGCTGTTTCAGTTATCAGAAAGGCACTCCACAGGTAGCCTACCCAGAAAGATGGATGCAGTTCACCTCACCTCTATCGCTGGGTTTATGCCGGTGAAAATTTCATCACGTATGATTCCAGCACGTAATTCCCGAGCAAGCTTTTCTTCCACAAACATGAAGACATGGCACAGGCAACATTAACATTCAATAAATACTCGCATCTTGTGGACAAACACGAGCAAAAACCGCCTCTGTGTACTTATGTATATTTGTCATTCCCCTGGTATCCTCCTTTTCAGAGAATAAATGCACTTTGGCTTTTTTATATTCTGTCAATTCGATCCAGTGCAAATCTGTCAAACCCAATGCCATCACTGGCTTGCCAGTTCATTTTATTTATAGTGAAAAACAAGGCAGTTCTCCAAAAAAAAGTTTAAAGAAATCAAAAGAAACAAAAGAAACCATTTATTTTACAGGTCATGTAGGGTGACTTGGCCATCACGAAGGCACCAAAAGACCGTTGTGAACATCATCTCATTATTAATGCCTGAAGTTTAAGTCTAATCACAGACTTCAGTCTAAAACTAAGTTGACATGTTGAATCGCCTCATCTGCAGACCAATCAGCTCCCTTCTTCAAGCAGGATCTTCATTCCAAGTATTCAACAAAAAGCACATAATGCAATCATGTTTTGCTGTGCACTTGTTTATCACTGACTGGGTCAAAATGATCATTGATTTCCCAGTACAGCATAGCGTAAGAAGGGTATAATATATGCAGCTTTTTAACAGACTACTGTTCTATAAATAAACACACTCACATGACCATGAGGTTGCAACTTACGGCCTAAAAATAACAAAATCGTGAGTGACAGTGTGAATAAATCAAAGGCTTTGAGATCTCCCAGACACCTTTGCGAATTGATTTGTATTTTTTCTGTCTGTTCCTGTTTGTGGCAAACATTAAGGTTCCCAGGCAATGCAAATGTTAGCTTATTGACCTGCACTCAGCAACTGCTGGAGGTTAAAGCTACCCTTCCTGTGCTCAAAGTTATCTCTGCACTTCGAATCACGCTCGTATTGGATCAGGAGGAACATTCAGGGCAGGGAGAAGTCTTAATTGGCGGGAACTGCAACCGCCTCACTTCCAAATGTCCTATCGACTCTCACTGAGCCAATATAATCAACGCCACTGCTCTGAGCAAACTTTACTTTCTGTAATAACTCCTGCCGCACCACCAAAAACAAACACAAAAACATCCCATGGCCTTGTGGCCCTAAACATATTAATATATTATCCAACACTGAAGTAAGACTGAGTGTTTAAAGCACTTTGTGTGGAGCAGAACCTTGTACTGCCGTCTGACAAGGCCCCACCACTTTACCTTGCCAATATCATTTCACATGTATCAGATTAGAACTTGAAATAAGCTGTATGCTTCCTAAGGGGGAAAAAGATGACACGAGCGTTTGAAAAGGAACAAGGTCATTGGCCCTTACAAGACTGTAACCAACCAATCACTTCCTCATCACTGCCTTTCAATCCCCCATGGACGGTACATCTCACTGATGACTACAGAGAGCAATTCCAGGAAGAAGGACCTTGAATGTACATTGAACAGGTCACGGCCACAATTCCTTATAGACCGCAAACAATGTCTACACACTCTGCAGGAAACTACATCCAATTCAGATCCATTACATCATGTATATTTCACTGTATGGATTTCATACAGACCATATTTCCACAGCCGGATAATGCAGAGTTATTTTGGATAAAGGAGGTGGAATCAGAACCGTGCAATCACAGGAATTCAGATCCACCACACGGCCCCACCCCCTTTCTCATTATTGCGGTGTCCTAGCAACATGCCAGGCACACAACACACAGGGAGGAGATGCCGTTGGGGGAAGGGGAGGGTGGCGCCACCTGGGGGTCACCTGCCACGGGAAGCTCCCGCCGTCACCCCCAGGACCTGCGCCACACGACCACGCAACGGAGGCTGCGTTAATTACGACCCAGTCGCAGCGGGGCGGCCTGGACCGGCTGCTGCCTCCTTTTCCCGCCTGACAGGAAACGGCAGGCACATCGTGCCAGACAGGCATTAGGAGCGCAGTGGGGGGGTGAGGGGGGCACCACTCCCTGCCACTGCCACCTGAATCAACTTCCACGCTTTTTACAGCACACCGCGAGACACCTGAACACACCTGTCAGAGCTGTGCAGCACACAATACTCACTCTTTTTTTCTTTTTTTCTTTTCTTGGTATAACAAATGATTTGTTGGCAGGTCTCCCAGCCTGCCGAAGAGTACACCATTCTGAGACTTAAGAAAAAAAAAGCAAAGAAATTGCAATTTATTTCTTTTTTCCTTTTCGACTCGCACCTGGCGAGTGGGTGTCAACATCGATAGTTTAGACTGATGCACTCAGAGCAGAATCTAGAAGGCTCTATGTATTTGAAAGGCTCATTTAACCGGGAACATTTTTCAAGTGTATTAGTTCAATCTGACTCCAAAATTAAAGAAAAAAAAATACAATCAAAAAGGCCTATGTGATTCTATGTGGTTCCCTGTGCTGCCTGTGCGGACAGGTGGCGTGGTTTAAAGTTCCCGCTCTGGTGCAGCTTTCGGTTATTATATCGAGCAGGTCTTCCCCTCTGTCTGTGCCAGTGTATCACATGGCTGCGATAGATGGTTCCTGTCAGCCATCATTAGCAGAACGCTTCATTCTCCTGAAGACGTTGCTGTTCAGTCATACTCCCCAGACCCCGGGCAACCTGACAGCACGCGATTGTTTTTCCATTATAATAAATGGACCTGCAGGCCATTTAAGCAAACACAGCTCAGAGGGAATCTAAACGGGACTCTGAGCGTAACTCCAGCAGAGACTGTCGCAAAAGCATAGCTGTATTAATGGCAAGTCAGGATGCAGCAAAAGATGTGTGTGACGTTACATGTAACGTAACGTAATGACACAGTACGGCGATGAAGTGAAGTGCGCACTGTCTTGCATGTGGCTTCTGACTGTAAAAGTTGCGTTCCACAAAGAGTTTTGTTCACAGGGGGATCTGTCCGATTTGTGGTCCTGAAATGCATACCTTTGGCCCTAGCACGGCGGTTAAAGAAAGAGCTGTCCAGTGCTGAAATTCAGGACTAGACCCAGAAGTGCAAATCCCTATCCCCTGAGTGTATACATGCTGTATATTCATGTCATCACAAATAATAAACCACCGCATACCTTGAACACACAGTCACTCACATTAATGAGGCCTAATGTAGTCAAATGATTGTTCCAGCAATATAATTAGGGGCTCGGATGCACCAGTGAGGCATCCCTGCACTCTCGGGCTAAGATTGCTTAACACTGCAGTAATCTAAGCCACATGTTTGCAGGAGGTCACATGGGGGAGGAAGCAGGGAAAATCTAGTTGTATCTTGCCTCTTGCAAGATAGATAGGTAGACAGACAGACAGAAGGCAATCAAACCAAGAAACTGGAACAGAACATGTTGTCTTTATAGCAAAGGTGTTTCAAATAAATTACTCAGTATTCTTCCATCAAAACTATTTAGGAAGTCACATTCCAGGACTGTTCAGAAACATTGATTATGTACAAAGACTGCAAAAAAATATTCAAGAAAAAAAGGCACCATGTGAAGTCCCAGCTTTAATTGATTTTCTGTCATTTCTGAGCCTATCTTGAAGTCACAGAATAAAAGAAGTTTAGCAGAGTGACATATGGCTGCTGTGTTTGGGTTCTACATCAACAAATTGAAAAGAAACTGGTGAGAAAATAACACTGAATAAGTGCAAGGCCTGACACTAACAGTGTGAAAATTAGCTGTAATTCTGTGTCATCTACTATAGGGGAGAGCACGGGTTGCTGTGATTATTTTAAAATATGTTTAATGTTTTTTTTTTCCCCAAAAATCAGCAACGTGAAATATTTTCTTCAGTGAACATGAGACTTGTTGGCAAAACTTATTATTTTTACCGTATGTTCATTTGGACAAATCTAGACAGGCATTTCTCACCAGAAGGTGGACAACTCAAGGTTACATAAAATGTGTAAATATGTGGAAGCTGAGATTACAAAAAAAATAAATAAAAGAAAAATGTCAATTAAAGATATTTTTGCATCTGTAATTACACTACAATCCTGCCTTGAAGTGACCAACTTCCAAGATTCACAAGATGTCCAAAAGTTCTAAAAGTATAATTATCACCTTTCATTATTTTTATTTGTTCTGTGTTTTTATTAGCAATGTTAATCCTGATATTATGTAACAACAAAATTTGTCAATGTTTGCAATGATCATACCAATCACAATCCATGTGAGTGAGCGTGAACAGGAAGAGCCTCCCCTGGACGGGGTGACCTTTGTGGTGCTGCTAGCCACAACAGGTGAGAAAGGCTAATCGATGAACAAGGAAGAGAGCGTTAAAGGAGCAAAAGTTACAAAGGGACAAAAAAACACCACATGGTCAACGTTCAAAGCTTTTTTTTTTTTTACTTCTACACAGTCTTACACATGAAACAAATAACCTCCTTCTGTGCAACGATGTGCTGATCGGTGCTATAATCCCAGGATCAATCAATGCCATGCAAGATCAAAGCCTGAGGACGGCTCGCCTAGCTGGTACTTCAAAACATACTGGTGTGCCTGTGTGTGTGTTCCTGTGTGTGGGTGTGTGTGTGTGTGTGTGTGTGTGTGTGTGTGTGTGTGTGTGTTTAATAACAGAACACAGCCAAGAGACCACATCACATTTACAATGTTTTGTGATAGTTTACATACAATGCTGAACAAGTGAAAACACGGTCGTCACTCTGAGTACCTGGTTCAGACATCACATCTAGGCATGTGACTCAAAACAGGAGAACAATGGAGGCCTGGGAGTGTGTCTCCATGCCCTGTTTAGAATGGCCTCCTCATTCTGTGCAACAACCACGTTCTGCGGCCATTAAGATGGCTTCATATCCTAATGACAAGGCTGAAGCACAGTGGAGATCTGAATCACAAAGAATCACTTTCCTGGTAATCTACACGCACAAAATCATAGCATTGTTTCCAACAAAATAATTACTATGCTGTGCACACTGGTTGAGAAAATAATGTGGAAACCTTCCTTTGTGAGTGTTTGATATTCCAGTAGCCCATCTCGTTTTAAAAGAAAAGACAGATTCAGACACATGACATAATTTATAGAACCACCATAAAAAGACAATCACCTTCAGCGAATTTCTATAATAAATACATCAACTGCAACATTAAATCTGTCTGAGGGCCAAATGGCTCTAAATGTATTAATAATAGAAAATTGAAACAATGTATATGGTAATTAGTGCTGTCAGTGGCACATACTTGTTTATCATACTTGAAAATCACAATGGGGGAAAAAACTTGCTTGTGAGAAGAAAGTCTTTCACTAAACAGAGCACCATATGGTAACATTTTCTCAGCTTGCTGCAGATGTTTTTTGTTTTTTTTTTTAAAGCTGTCCTCATTTAACATATACATCTGATTGGAACTAAATATGAAAAGGTTAGAATGGAAATGCACATTTATACTGTATACTCTGTGTGTGTGTAGTCAATGGCCCTTCTAAGGCCAATATAAAAAAATGCTTGCCCTGGGCTCTACTGTCTCATAGCAACACACCAGGCCCCCTATAAGGGCATCTCATTGGTGCTCTAACCTTCAGGGTGTCACATGGGTGTCAGCCACCTGCAAGCTTTGCGATTCCAAACACACGCGTTTACACCGGGATGCACAGCAATGTGTTTGGCGCTGATAATCAGAGACCATAAAAAAAGGCGTCAGAAATAACAGCCAGAGGAAAATGAAGGCGGGGATGAGGGCGAGTGGGATGAATTAAAGGGAGACAAGGGCAAGGCGGAGAAACAAAGGAGAATAAAGGACGACAAGAACGAGAAAAAACTCTGGCAGAAGATTTTCATTTTCTCCCGTTGTCCTTTGAGGACTTGCTGCCAGGGGTCTTAGAAATCTTAACAATCTATACAGCATCTTCCCACTGTTCTCTTCATTTAAGGTTTAGAGTTTCTGGTTTCTGGGCTTATTATCTGAGCTTCCTTTATGAAATATTATATACATATTGATACAAAAATTTTTAAATTTCTTAATGTGAATAAAAATGTGATAATGTACTGTGCCCCTTGCAGTATATTATTTACTTGCCTTTTCATTTATGAAATCCCAGGTAACCCATGTAGAATTCAGTACACTATGGAATCTTACAATGTTCAATATACACTCATCACACTGCAGTCATATATGTTCGTGAGGAAATGACTGATATAACTTTTTAATATCCGCAGTGTAGTTTAATGTGAGCTGCAGTAATGTTTCTTAAACTCGGATTTAATATGAGCTTGTGTTTCAAAGAGGTGCGCTCCAGCGTTGAAGCAAATGAGCTGAAGCTGGGAGGAAACCTTGTTTCTCAAAGGACAGCGGAGAGGAGGGGAGTCTTCGTGTGCGCCGGCATCCGGATGAAATATAATCTCCTCGTCCGGCGCGTCAGATATCAATCTTTAAAATACTCTGCCAGCCTCCTCCCATCCATCGCCAAGGTGCGAGAGAGTAGAACGCAGTAAAAAGCGCCTCCGAGACTCCGAGTGGTTGGAAAATTACGAGTAGGAAGGGAGGGAGAAAAAAAAAAAAATCAATGCATTTTGAATCCGTTCTAAGCCGCGGCAAGACTAAATGGCTTCCTGTCAACACAGGCCCAGATAAGAGGTGCCTGTCAGCATCTGGAGCGATCACAGCATCATTATCAATATTTAATAAAGGGCTTTTTGATAATCCTTCATTCTTCCCACTCTCTTTCAAACAATCCGCCAGACATTAGAGGATGAAGCAGTCTCAGTGACCGTACAAATCCATAAAACTCGGCTGCCTTTGAAACCAACTCTTTGTGCTACTTAAGCCTCTTTTATAATCACAGAAAGAAAAAAAAAAACCCTACTGTACAATACAATCCAACTTTGATGTGCCCTCACAAGCTGGCGTCTGTATTAGCTATTGTATCGGCTTCGAGTTTTGCCGATGACAATGCCCTCCCATTCGTCTCTAAACAGCCGTACCCCTCATTTCCATCTACCCAGAGCAGTGCCACGCTGCCTGCTCGCTTGCAACCACAGCGATGTAAGATAATTTGACCTTCGCGAAAGAGTACTGAGGGATTCCAGGCCAATGTGAACTAATAATCAGCTGCAGAGGATGAACACAAATGATTCCTGCGCTCTGAAAAGGTGGGCGGAATGCATAATAAGCACAACACGTGAATCACTTGGTGTTGCCCTAAAGCAGTGTCTCTCCACAAGCCATTAATGCTGTTCTCTTCGTCCACAGAGGCCTGGATTCAGTCTGACCGCAACGTGCTTTGTCTTTAGCATTGAGAAATAAAACTAAGTCTATTAAGTGTGACTCCTTTTTTCCCCTACTCATTCGGCACTTTCCCTGTTTGGCATTTGCCAGAGTGCTGTGATGAACTGACATATAGCAGCAACTACATAAATCCCTCATTTCCAGTTAAACATCAAATAACAAAAAAAAAAAGAAAACGGTTTTGCGTGCTCCCACTGGTTTGTGATTATTAACTTGCATCCTACTGCATATCTAACGCGTTAAACATTTTCCGCACTGAGAAGAAGGTAATACTTATAGGAAACGGTTTATAAAATGAGCAGTGGAAACACCCAGGGAAAGTTAAAGTGTAATTTTAATAAAACCGGGTGACGCTTTATGAGGATTTGTGATATGTTCACCCTTATTACGAATTCCTACCAGAGGCTAAAAAAGTCCCTGCAGAACCTATATTACTTGCAGGCACTTGGTATTGGTTCAGAAATTAGAATTAGCTGACAGCATTGCTAATCTCTGAAAATAGACAGTATATGTCTATAATAATGAACACAATGGCACACACACAAAAGCACAGGGACTCACGTGCACACACACACATACATGCACACACACACATTCATAAACACATTACTTCTTTTTTTACAAAAACGTTTATTATATTATGATCTCATTCCTCAAAAACTCATTACTGACAAGTAGTAATAAACTGCTTATTGCTTGTCGAAATGGCTTTCACTAGGAATTCAATAAGTTTAAAACGTATGTCGGAAACTTCACCTAGGGGCTAGCTGATGGCAGTTTAAATCTTAACAATTACTAGCAGCCAAAGACAGCTTTTTTAATGTCAACCCATCAGGCAGAAGTATTTGCATGGACTACAGCGTGCCGAGATGTAATTTTCATTTTGCATATTGCCCGCTATAAATAGCTGCTGTGAGACTATCGCTACAAAATTACACAGCTCCACAGAACAACATGGGACCAGGAAAGGTCAAAATAAATCAGGCATAAGTCAAGCAAATGATTAAGTAGGAAAAGTCATCGAATTTCAGCACAAGTGGACGGCTTGTGCTAAGGCTTTGCGAGTGGTTAGCTAATGGGGCTAAACTGATTTTTGAGGTTAGCGACAATGCAATTGTCTACTAGTAACTAGGTAGTTAACTGTATGAAAGCGTAATATTCAGCAGCTAACATGCATAATAAAATCTGATCGCTGAAGTACATGGGATATTTTATATTAATGCACTTAAGCAAGGTGTGTTCACTCAGGTGATATGCTGACAGCAATGATAGTTTTTTCCACTGCCAACCACAGAGTGTAATACAGGACAGCTCACACTAATGGGAAATGTGGTGTCTGACAAGCCAGCAGGAGGCACTGATACAGCAAATACCTGAGGAAACCTAGCGATGGAAACTAAGTGGGACGCAGCTAATTATGTCCTGCCAGTGTGGACTCCCGGTCATAGACTGCTAATGACGCACCCTAGAGTTGAACTACAGATGCATGGGCTAAAGGGTCTTTACCTGTTGAACCAATCAGAAAGCTTAAGAAATGCCATGTGATTATAACTGCCTTTTCTAATCTTCCTCTTTTATTATAATACTCATGGAAGAAATCTCATCCAGGCTATCTGCAGACCAGTAACGGGCAAACTCCACCCCCGTGCTGTCAGTGCTTGCAAACAGGGTATAACAGGATGATAATAATAATAATAATAATAACAATGCAGTCTATATAATAAAGTATAAGGTCATTTCCCCAAGAATTGGGGTACACAATTGAACAAATCTTAAATGAGCTGCAGAACAGCAGAAGGGCATTAAGCTCTACCCACCCCAACTTTTCGTTAGCACTCAATTTCTCTGGGCACCCGGCTTCATCTGGTGCATCTTGATTGTTGTCGGGACACCTTCTCTTTCTCTTTCAATGAGTGCCAAGACTGCAGAGTCAACATCTTTGCGGAACCCCCCACCCCCCCACACCCCACACACAGACACACACACACAATGAACTGTGAGGGGAAAATTTGGAAGCAGCCCCATACATCATTTCCTGTTTTGAGATTTGTGTTGTGAGCTTGTCTGTGCACGGTGCGAGAGCGGAAATTGTTTTCCAAAAGCAAAAAAAAAAAAAAAAAAATCGCACCCCCCCATCCCCTCCACCCCCCCCCCCCCCCCAGCCTCAGCTGAAAACAACCCCCAGCCAGTGGCATTTACAGTGCTGACTCAGACGAGTCGTACCCCTTCAAACTTTAATGAGGCCACAGATCCTGCAAGCGACCAGGGTGAAGGTCCGTCTGAACAGCCTGGTCACATCTGAAAAACTAGCCACTGTTTAACATTCACAGTCTATGATCTCCAGCACTGCTTATGGTGGTTAGACTGCATCTGAAGAACCCTTAGAGTTATTTATTGTTTAGCAAATGCCCTCATTCACAGTCACTTACCATGTGGCCACATGAGTTGCAAAGATATGTGCATTTGTAATTATCTCTTACGACAAAACAAGCACGCTGAATTTCCATTGAAAGGGGTATTATTTGACAACAGACTGCAAATGACCTGCGTTGAAAATAAAACCCCAGACCATCTCTTTTGTTCTTTCCTGTGGAGGTATCATTGCCATCTGAAAAATCAATAAACTAAAAATATGTTTCTCTTTAAAAGCTTTTGATCCTATTACTTAAGGCCCATTAGACACCAAACGCTTCCAGCCATATGAGATTTTTTTGTAGTTAGAAAATCGATTAAGCGCAAAATAAGAGCCCTGTTTAAGTCTATTAGGAAATAAAACAAGTTTGTAAGAGGAGCAAAGTTTTGGCATCTGTAAAAACACAAGGCCTTCTGCTTTGTCATTTATGAAGATAAATATAATATATTAAATACTTCTGGATATTTCCTCCCAAGGACACAAGTCTAATATTTCATTTCCTTTTTTCCCCACACACTGCCTTTTGAACAGTTCACCTAAACAATCAGGATGACAGCCACTGTACTTAACATAATGAGAATACCAGTAGCACAAGAAAATTCAGTGAAAACTACAAATATGTTAGTTAGTGAGGTTTAAAATTTGCCTACTATAAAACTGTCCTCTGAGACATAATCAGTAGCTTACCTTTCAACAGCCACTTAATGTGTAGATTTCTGAACTGGATTGTAAAAAAGGCAATTCCAATTTGCAACTTATTTTTAGGTTGGCTTGAGAACTTACTGTTCTTATTATTTCTACTTCCTGTTCTTATTACATCCAATTTTCTGTAAGTAACTCCTCCTAGAGCTTCTGCTTATACCATCCAATCTTCTGTGCATAACTCCTCCTCCTGCTTTTTAGTTACACTAAAAGTAGTATGGGATGGTGTTGCATATGCCTTTTGTGGTAATATCTATAGTATTTTTTGAGATATTTATGATTTTACATCAAAACATTTCCACTGACTGACATTGAGAGAGCGTTCAGAATCTGAACATTCTGACACATGCATCTGATGTCACAATGGGCCTGCTACACCTGCCACAGATACAGCCCATCTCTTGAGGAAAGCTTGCAACTACTAGCTACTACCATGCTAAGCTTTTTCAAGCCAACTTAAGTTGTTGCACAAACCTCCCTTTGTAGTTATTTTTTCGTACAATTGCTTGTTAGAGTATGTCCAACCAAGTAGTTTGGTTTGGAAAGATTTTAATTGCAACTGATTTCAAGACACTGCACTGATTTACAAAACAGATGAAAACATGAACTGTTTCCTAGTCAGATTGCACAAGTTAACTTGTGGTAGAGATTTACTGGTGTTAAGCTCACACTCACTGGTCTGGGAGTGTTACCCTGGTCTGACACTGTCGCTCATTTTGCTTGTATGGATACACTTACTGTATATACTGTTGTGCTGGAAGGCGCTCTGGATAAGAGCATCTGCTAAATAAATGTAATATAATATAATAATGCTTTGCACCAGAGGTTAAGTTGACAAGACAAATGTTCTGCAACTTCAGGACGTCCGGCCACCCCTCCCTGCTGTAGCCGCACATCCTGCTAACGTCCTCTGTCTGTTCTGGAACGAGCTTTCCAGACCAGCCAGGTCCAGCCACCTTCAGCTATAGACTGAAGACCCATCTCTTCAGACTGCGTATTAGCTATCCTACCCACGCACGACTCAACTCGCCCTTATTTATGTATTGTTGTTGTAGTGTGGGTTGTATTGCACTTACATGTGGCACTTGTGTATGTATTGAAGCATAGCGTGCTCCAGTTATCACATCACTGTGTGAGGGGCTGACGCGTGTGGCGATGGGGTCGGGGGTGTCCTGTGTGCCGTCTTTCATGTGCCTTCATTATACATGCTTTGCGCTCGTACTCCGCGAGTCGTTCCGTACGAGAGACGTCTCCCGTATGACAGAATGCAAATGTAATGTATATGTAAATGCTCCGCTGTGTGGAAAATGCAGGCGGCCTCTGCAAGGCAGCAAATGAGACATGCCGTCGGTCCTCTGCGAGTCGTGGTGAAACTGGGAAAATCCACGGCACGGACACCCCTCTAAGCTAGGGTAGGGGAAAAAACGTTCCCGGAGGGTCGCGGGGCCTGTTGAGCTTCGTTAGGCCTCTGGGCTTAATGGATTCACTTAAGTAACTAATTGGATGATTGAATGGTATCTCGGGTGTCATCTGATTTAGGTCTGGGGTAGCAGGAGAGGTGACGGGCTTCCTAATTAATGGTTTACAGCTTATGGCTTTGAGTCACAACAAAAACTAGCAAACACTGTGGCCGTACAGGAACATGGGTCCCTGACCCTGCTGTAAGCTACAAATCTAGCAGGTTTTCTATAGCAAATGAAGAACACTCTCTCTCTCTTACTGTAAGCCAGTCGTAGCCAGATGCCATTGACACAGTAAAGTATGAAAGACCGTAAACAAATAGTCTATAATAAAGTGACTCTTCCACAAACTTGGACAGATGAGGTGTGTGTATGTGCTGTCTTTTTCCTCACTTTGGGTCAAAATGATGTGCAATTTATTTTATGACGCAGTATTCACCCCAAAATTGTGTGTGTGTGTCTCTGTGTCTGTGTGTATGCAGGCACATGTATGTGCGTAGGTAAGTATGTTAATTTTTTTTCCATCACACAGCATAACAACTAGGCAACTGCATGATAAAGTGTAATTGGTGAAATGTATACAGAGAATATTAAGCAGACACAATATCAAAAAACCCCAGTCAGTCTCAATGGCTACTTCAATGGCCCTCTCAGAGTTAAACGCACATTGAACCTGCTGCTGCCGTGCTTGTCGGACTCTTTTCCCCCGTGGACACTCGTACCTCTAATGGAAATGGAGACAGAGATGGAATGAGAATGTCCCTCTCAGCTTGACCTGCCCTACCTATTCTAGCCCCTGCCACAGGTATTTTTAGCATTTACAGATTTAGCATTTCCACAGGTCGTCTCCTGCTTCCCGTAGGAACGCTGTGTGCGTCTCTGTTTTCCTGGCTTTTGTCCTGTCGTGACACAGAAAGCTGTAGAGGTAGGAAGGTAGGAATAAATAAATGTGAATTGATAGCCACAGTAAAGAAAGACTGTTGAGACACATTTGTTTTCCGAGATAACATTATTGTTGATAGCACACAGCATCTTCCTATCACTTCTTTGGAGTCTTCACTATGAACATTGCACACAGTCAGTACATCTGCATAACATTACAATGAATCACACAGACAGACTACAATGTTACCAAATAACTCGACTTGACATTTACTGTGGTGGTTTACATTTACATGTACCTCGCTCAAGGACATCACAGCAATGCCCCATCTTGGAGTCAAACCTGCAAGCGCTTGGTTGTAATGCTGCACTTCATTGTGGCCCTTAAAACTGTACAGTAATGATAACTTATCATTGATATCTAACTTATCATTGATAAGCATGTGTTGACTGACCAGCGTACGCAATATCTAGGGTGTGACTCAATACTTTTAATTCAGCTATGTGCTGTGCCTCTATGCAAAGTACAAAATTATTATTATTTTTTTTTTTGGTCAGTAAGGTCAGTCCCAACCTCCGGTATCTCAGGAACTGAGAACTGAGGGGTGCTGGTTCAAAGCCCATTCTGGGCGGTGTTTTTCAGTATTATTGTATGCCTAAGCCTTAATCTGCAATAAAAAAGCCATCTGTGTAAACGAGTTACAGAATGTGTAACATGTCAACTTCTGAGCAATGTTTAAATTCAGACTCCCCCTGGATAAGCATTTCTGCCGACAAAACAAACACCATAATTGGCTGCCTTTGCACTTTCCTAAACCCACCACATCCCATTGGTTTTGACAGGCGTACAATTTCCAGCAAAGATATTGAAATAAATGTCACACTGCACTCTCGAAAACATACTTACTTATGCAGGCGAATGAAATCAAACCTTGCAGCTGTAAAATCATTTTCACGTTGCAATTGTTGCATCTATGGCTCCTAAAGTCAACAACTGAGAGTTCTAAAAAAAAAAAAAAAAAACTGGCACGCTTCATCAAGGTCTCAGAATCAGTGTTTGGCAGGGCTAGATCTGCATCTGTGCAGATGTGAAGGCAGTGATCAGATAAGAAGCGGCGTCATCTGACCAGAAGGGGGCACTCTTCCTCTTTGGCCCACCCACTGGAATTTTCCCAGCCAATCTGCAGCTTGCCCTTGTTTAAACAAATCTAATTCCTCAACCGCCAAAGTAAAATAATAAAGACAATAAAGCACCTCGAACAGAACAGGAAGCTGGGAAAGAACTAAGGCTCTTATGATCCAATTAAACACAGGAAGGAGGTCATTAGTGGCTGCCAGATTAATGCTAGGGAAATATGCTGACGACGTGAAGGGAGTTTAATGATTGGTTCGTGAAAAAAGCGGCTGCTGGAGTGTGACAAACGAACGCTGACCATGCCAGCCGGTCAAGGGACCGTAGCACAGTTTTACAGAGTGGGTATATTTAAAAAGGTGCAATACAGAGGTTGCATGAGAAAATAAATCCATGCAGAGTGTTAAGTTGGAGACACCAAATAGTGAAGTCCATTGATTTGGTGTGAGCTTGGTTTATTCAACAAGGGTATATCCCTAGGGTTAATTTGCAAATACATGATGATTTTTCTTTTTACATGATGACAACATTTTTGTTATATTCAACAGCAGTGGGGATGGTACAGTGGTAAGGAGCAGGACTTGTAACCAAAAGGCTACTGGTTAGATTCGCTGCTGAGCCACTGCTGCTGTACCCTTGGGCAAGGTACTTAACCCAGAATTGCCCCAGTTAATATCCAGCTGTATGAATGGATAACATGCAATACTGTAACCTATACAAGTCACTCTAGATTTTGAGTGTCTGCTGAATGGAAATAATGTATCCTAATGATAAGTTATTTGACTACTACAAATAAGTAAACTGCTAAACTAGTATAATTATTCATAGAACAACAGTAGATTCCCATTCAGGTAACTAACCAGATGTCAGAGGAACTGCTTCAAAAAGCTTTTTAGCAGGTTTATATATCGCTATAATTACACATTATTGTTACGAAACACTGTACAGATGAATTATTACTAGCACAAGCACATAAATTACACAATTACATTAAAATGCAAAACTACACAGTACACATAATAAGTCCCAGTTTGTTGTGCGGCAGGAAAATTTCATCACCCAAAACCTGTTATTTCCTCCGCACACCAATTTATCCCCCTCCGCATATTTGAAGGGCAGGGCATTACACTGCGTACGCAGCTAGCGCCGTGTACCTCAGTGCAGGTGGCGCTCAAAGATTACACGCTTTCGCAATTTCCACACGGGTGATGCGCCGTCCCGTAAATGAATCGCTCCGCGGAACGAGCTCGCCGGAGCGAGCGGCGCTGCCCGCTAGCCGGACTCGGCGCTACGCTACGCCGCATGGCCGCCAAACTCCTCTCACGCCCGGCTGCTCCCGTGACATTTCAACCGCGGAGAATTTTCTCTCGGCGGCAATCAATTCATTACTCAGCACACTTGACTGTTTTCCACTTGAGCGGCTCGGGGAGTGTGATCCATTCTGCATGGGCTGGCAGAGTTCTTGATGGAGTGCGCGCGAGCTCGCAGATCAAGGTGACCGGTCCCCCCCCACAGACGCCATGCACTAATTCCCTCTGTGTCGAGAAACCGTAAACACCAGCGACTTATACCAGGACTACCAGCAGTGCTACTAGCTGAGGTGGCTTCCCGTTTCCAGCAGTCACTTAGGTCTATCAGACGAAGACACAATTAAAAATAGCGCGCGGAGTAGTCATTGACACAAATTCAACGGAAAATGGATCCAATACAAAAACTCACAATGTAGCCGTTCACGTTTGCACATGAACACAAGTGGGTATCAAATATGAGATCGTTGAACAGGTAAACCCGACAATTGTCTATTTTTATCTATACAGTATATATCTGAATGAATATTCTCTTCAAATGCATAATCTAGCAAAAACCAAGGGAGAGTTTTACGGTCGCGGATCTCATAATCAATCACTTTGGAAAAGCACCTGTTCCAGATGTTTGATTTAGTTAACTGCAGGGCTAACTGGGGTCTAAACTATTACCCTGGACTGATGTACCAATTACTTATTCAATTTTCCATCTGCTACTGCATAAGTACAGACTCTTCTTGCTGCCAATATATAAATAATAGGACGTGGACACAGCAAGTGCTGAGATCAGAGGCTGCAGGATGGAAACAGCTAGCAGCCATGCCACCCTGTAGCCTTCATCTGCCAAGCAGCAAGCTAAGTGGCTCTGGGCTTGATTTGCACTGGGAAAGAAACAGGTTGCCATTTGAAATTGTGTCAGTTCGCCAGTAGGAGGCACTCTTCCAACTGAACTAATTAAAATGCAATTCCCAGGGCAGTGGTGTAGAGACACTATGCTGTAGAAAATGCTGTCTTTTGGAGCTGTTAAATTGAGGTCCTGACTCACTCATTTAAGTTCCCATGGCACCAAAGACAAGGGGTTTCAACCCCCTTGTCAAATTTGACTCTCCACATTTGGCTATACCATACAAAAACATACTAAAATGTTTTATTTCAAAGATATTAGATATATTTAAAACATGTAAATTATTGCCATATTGGTATATTGTAATATATTTTCTGGTTTGCATTAATATATTTTGTATTAATATATTTTCAATGTAACTGGAATATATTATTGGGCTGAACAACATATTTCTCAGTTTATTACAGTATACAAGATCTATGTACTTTTTGTGCACAGGTTGTCACTGTAAAACATGAATGAATTCTCAGTGGACCTTCCAGATTAAATTAACAAGGGAAATTAACTGTACCAGTATCCGGTATGGATTTTTAAATGAATTTGCATTGCGCTGTTGTCTGTAGCTTGTGATTTGACAACCAGAAATAGTACAGAGATGACTGGAAAATAACAGAGGGGTCCTGCCATTGGCTTAGAGAAAAGAACCAACAGGAACCTGCCTGACAGGGTACTTTGACTGACATTGCAGGCTGTGATTTCTTTTAATGTAGAAGGTGCCTTCTAGAGAGGCTAGTGACCCTGCAACTTTAACCACCCAAAGAGAAAATCTGCTCGTGTTTGTGGGCTGACGGGCGTCAATTTCAGACCCTGTTGTAAGTACAATAATGGCTACGATGTGAACTGATGAGGCAATTTCAACCTGTGTCTCCAGTGCAAGTATTGAGGGAAACACATAATGCTTCCCATCTAAAAGCACTGTGTTTTTCACCACGGAGACTATAACACAAAAAAAGACGTCTGTTACAGTCTCAGAGCCAAAATAGCCGGTGGTCACAACTTCTGAACAACTAGGTCAAAAACAGTTATCAGGGTAGGGATTTGTGTGAAAAGGGACAGATCGTTGTTTTATTTTAGGCTGCTGGCTTGACTGTGGAAAGGGCCTTGTCTGCCAGGAGTAACACGCAGAAACATATGCAAGAAAAGAGAGAGTTTTGGAATAATTAGGCTTCAAATCCAAACCAGCTGGAGGCTTACCGTTCTAATTATTCGTATTCTTTATTTTTCATGCAGAAAATATCCTCCAAATAACAAAATGTAAAATTAAAAAAAAAAATCAAGACTTCAAAACTACTGTCAAGCCTGCTTTCATGATTAACAATGTTTAAATGATTTGCTTTATGAGTTCATACATTCCGCGATGGCTAACAGGGACCAAACAAAATTATTTCCCAGAATGTGCGGAAGGTTTCCTAGAATGCCACAAAGCTTCCTTTGGATAATCGCCTACCTGGGCATGTTGCTGAAGGGGAAAGGACAGATTGTACAGACAGACTGAAATCTTATGGTAAAAATACCAGACTCTCAGGTAATTTTCAGGAAAATTACTAAAATCAAAACCAAAAACCACAATCAAAGAAAAATGTTAAAAGCAACATCAGTCAACCTCACCCACCCTTCAAGAACTTGTTCATGGAAGTAAACAGTTAAGTTAGAAAACAGCTCATGGTAGCAAACAGCTATTAAGTTAGTAAGTCCATTGTGGGGATGCTATCACCTGCTACACAACCCAAGCTGGCTAAATCATTTTTCACCTCAACAGTTTTAGCACACTTTCTCCAAATGAGCTGGAACATGGAAAGTGCCTTGTCAAACACATGTTTTTCAATATAAATAAATAAAGATGTACAATATCTTTACAGACTTACAGAATTCATATGCTCACTGGTTTTGAGTGCTTAATAAAACACTGTAGGTGTCATTAGTTGAATTCAAAGAGGCAAAGCTGTGGCACCAAACTCTCAAGCTTATTTTGGTTTTATTATAATCTTCCAAGCTCCTTCTTTAAACATGGCAATAAACATCTTGTAAAGTAAACATATTGTTGCTGTGGTTATTTGTAAGGCATCAAAATAATATGTCTATGGGAAATGTCCTCAGAGCCAAAGTGGTTTGGTTGGTCGCAGCGTGACTAACATGCTGTATTATACTTTCCGATACGCTCTTATATTACATTACCTTACATTCATTTAGCAGACGGTCTTATCCAGAGCGACTTCCTGCACAAGAGAAGAGAATTGTATCCATACAAGTTAAATGAGCAACAGTGTCAGACCAGGCTAACAACACCCCCACACTAGCAAGTGCCTGCACAACACTATTCAAGCACTAACATGAGTCAATTTGTGCTAGCCTGAAACCAGACAGCCTTGAAAACTAAGGGAAACGGTGGTCCCCTCTTAATGGTCCCCTCTTTCAGAATCTTAAATAATGGACCGAGGAATGCTTGCTCAAAGCAGGCTTGTGATTCAACAGAGCCAGTCGGGCAATGCAGCAATCTGACACATTGTATTATTGTATTGTACTATGTGTGATTGTGCACGTCGCTGTGTTTTTATGAAGTTATGATTAGGATGGCAGAAATAATAATAATAAAAAAAAACCCTTCACAATCTGCCACTCTGTGTCCCCCTCCTAACCATTTCCAACTATTGTTTGGCAAAGACATGCCCGGGTGCACACATCACTTCACACCAGGAGACCAGTTTATGAGACGGCGCGATGAATATGCATGAACCCTAACAACGACAGGCAAGCCTCCAACGCAACCTGTGCACCCCCCCGCGCAGCGCAAACGAAACGCCGGTGCAATCTGTGAGAGAGAATTTCCATAGCGTGGCTCTGCACCTCTCCTCAGAACTGCTGTTATAAACACACATGGCCTCGGGGACCTTGGTACTCCGTGCTTTACAATAACAGCACGGGGTAATTGGACTGAGATCAAAGCCGTGCTGGTGCTAGACTAAATACCTGAGGAGCCTGAGGTGAGGTTTTAAGTGCACGAGTGACCGGCACGAATATCAATGAAGGCTGAGGAAAAGAAAAAAAAAAAAGAAAGAAAAAAAAATCTGATTTGTGTCAGAGTGAGGGGCATCTGAATGCTTCAAAGATACAACTCTTCATCTTAAAGTGGTAATCTGGGCACTTCTAGCTGTGAAAACACCTAGCCCTTCTAATTGTTTTAAGTAAATACTACAATTGAGGAGGGGGAAAAATGTACCGAACAAAAATAAAATTGGTGCACGGAAATGTTGTGCAACCCCGTGTTTGTCACACACAAACCCATGGTGGCTCACTGCCAAAACACTGAAGCACGCAAAAATGATTAGCCATCTCATTTGTGGGTATTGTATTTTGAGGGTGCTTTCCTTCGATTTTTCCAACAGAACAACAACACAGGTTTACAAAACATCCTTAATCTTCTTTGGAAGGAGATTCTGAAAGCATAATTATTCCAAAAGTACAAACAGATAGTCACACTATGCCAATTTCCTGGAAGAGACTGGCAAACCAAGCTCATTCAAGGACATAGCTTCGCTTCATTCTAGACTACTTGGACTCTCTTCGCTGATATATCTGGCCCTGTGGTTCTTTGTTGGAAGTCGGCACTTGTTTACAGAACCATGAAAGTATGGATAATTTGTGAAGCTCATGCAGAAAAAAGATGAGGATTAAGTCGATTTCAGTATGAAGCCATTCAAAAATCTCTCTGTGACTGACAGCAACAGCCAAGTGCTGCTGTTTCCTCTTTCCTCGGACCCTGTCATCGCTGTACGTTACTTATTTAGAAGAAACAGTGAAACCAAAATGAGACCGTCATCTTTTATTTTCCAGTCCTCAATGACCCAGATATTGCTGGAGAAGAATATCCATATTTACAGGTGATTAAAGAAATGACAGAAAAAATAAAGCTTTTGGTAGAGAAAAAATAGACACAATTAATTAAAATGTCACTCATTTACATTCACAGACACACAGGAACATGTGTGCAACATATGTGATGAATAATTAAGGAATTATGACAGCAATATACTACTTATGATATTAATGACAAAAACACCACTGGCAGGAACAGACATCTGTATCCAGGTTGCTTTTTGTTTCCTGCCATTTCGAATCATTCAGCTACAGCACTCTCCATTTGGAACCTTTCCTGCCAGATGGCTGTGATTAATAAGTAAAATATATAATGAAATTAAAGCACGCACGCAAGCACACACACACACACACACACACACACACAACCCCGGCAACAACCTGGCAACCTGAACGTGGGGTGGGTGGGGTCACGAAGGAAAGCGGGTTAAAATAGCAGGAAGGGCGCATGAAAAGAGGCCGCAGCGAGCTGCCGGCCCTCGGAGGTCACCTTCAAAGCCGCGAACATCAAATAGCTTGGAGAGCGACTGGAGTCCAGCGCTGAGCGATCGGCAGAGCGATCGCCTCGCCCCGTCATCTGCAAACTCTTCGCGGCGCGGCGCGGCGGGGAGGGGCTCTCGGGTCGCTCGGCACCTTTTGATGCCGGGCGGGGAGGTGGAAGACCCGCTCAGCGCTTCGGCTGAGGTCGTTTCGCGGGTCTCGTCTGATCTCAGCGGAAAGACAACACTCCCATTGCCCTTTACGCGGTGAGACTTACAAAAAAGCGTGCGTGCGCATATTCTGCGTGTTAAGGGCACACAGCATCTAATCCACTTCACTGAGAAAAGAGTCAGAATGCTCTTCAAAGGAGCGTGTTTGACTGGAGTTGAAGCTGAAGCATTTACGTTTAAGAATTTGCGAAAGGCTGACCGAATCACATGGAATGTGACTTTATGGCGCTAACTGCTACGCCATAACGGGGTAAGCAGAGCATTACATTATATTCATTTAGCAGACGGTCTTTTCCAGAACCACTTCCAGCACAACAGAACAGAAGTGAATCCATTCAGAAGTGTATAAAATGAAAATGTTTGCTGTTCCTCTTTGTATGGGCAACCTTCTCGCATAAGCAGACACTGTGGATGCAGGCGACAACCAGGAAACAAGGACATGCAATATAAGCTGTTCAAAAAAAAAAAAAAAAAAGAACTTAAGAGAGAAATTACGCCTAAGGCAAAATGTAATTCTACATATCGTAAGTAGGTTTAGCTCACTGGTTCAATTTAACTGCACATTTTGACTTGATGGTGCAATATGTTTCACTCTGCCAGGTCTAATTACACGTTCTCCTCGCAGCAGCGAGGGTGGGGAACAGGTAACGAGAGAAATCGACTTAACCGAAAGACTTTCAAAGTTAGAACAGAAAACCAATTTTCTGATTGCCCATCCACAATTCCCCTGGTAAAAGCACTCCATTGTAATGAGAATGAGGGAGTGTGCCTGAAGTCTTTCTGAAATTAAAAATGAACCCAGACGCGATATGAATAGAACGCACTGCACAGCGTCATTCCTGTTTCGACCTTTTGCTTTAGAGGAAGTGTGCCCGCACTGTAAAACCTGGGCATAATAAACACATGCGGCATGCAAATGAAAAAGTGATAATATATAGAGCATAAAACCAAAAAAATAAGGAACACATTTTGATATGTCAGTTCCTACATTTTAATGAGGATTTTTACATATCTATTGTAGACTACAAAGGGGATATATATGCAGAGACAGAGAGAGAAAGAGAGAGGTAGATGTATGTTTATGTGATTTCTATAGGGGATGCTATTACACTGAACAGCCATCACGGGCGGAGACAGCGCTCCACCATCTGCAGAGACAGAGCGCGGGAGACAGGCAGAGGTGACAGATCTTATTGGCCGGGCCGAGCGAGTGGAGCCTGGCACTCGGGCGTCGGATTTGTCAATTTTACACACACACACACACACACACACACACACACACGCGGTACGCTTAGTCTACCCACCCCACCCAGAGTCTCCCTCCGTGAACTCACCTCTGATTGAACTGCCTTCCAGAAATCATCAGTGCGTTTCAGCCCGGATGTAAATGAACTGTTCTTGGTTTAAGCTCAATCACCTGCCACCGGGGCCCAGTGTCACATTTATCCCTCCTGCATAGATAGACATCGGCAATTCAATCTCCTCAGGCCCGAAACGGGGGAAAAATGTGAAGCGGGCAACACAAATAGAAGAACTATAACACTAATCATTTCATCTGAGATGCACACACACACACTGCGGGTATTAGAATGAACCCGCCGAATCAAATGGGAAGTAGGCACGGCATACACTCACCACATATCACAAACTCTCTCTCTCTCTGTCTTTCTCTCACTATATACACAGTGTCCTCCACAGATATACATACTGATTTAGTAGGAACAAAAAGAATGATATGAGAGAGGGAAAAAGAAAGTCTACCGAGAGTAATACCAACGACATGTTCAGTCTGTCGTTGTCGACGTCAAAGGAGTTTATTTCACAGATGATGAAAAGCATGGCATGAGGTTTACAAATCCTATTCTGGGAATGAGCTCTGCAAACAGCCCCTGATTCCCGCCATTAACGCCATTTCTGATCCTGTAATCGCTCAAAGCCGGCAGAATAGGTAACCACCTAAGCCTGCTATTCAATCCTGAATTAGAGACTGACACTGAAAACTGAAAATGATTATGCTGTGGACACTTTTTGACTGGGGGGGGTTGCCAAAAGGGTCCTTTTATTAGACGAAGATACTGTCAACAATACCCTGGACCAAAATGTCAAGGCCTCTGTTGTTCCAAAATTGCGATGTGCTATTTTCCTTGATGCTGAAAGACTTATTGTTGTTATCATTTTGAACAGTCCAATATCAAAACATTCTGCGATGCCTGACATACAATAATTCACATAGTTCACCCCCACTGCCCCCCCCCCCCCCCCCCAAGCCCTGTAGGGAACTACAGATCTGTCTGTGTACATAATGAAGCACTACAAAAAGACCTGCATCTGCTCACACCCCAGCCAGGACACATAATGATATCAGTGAATGTTCTGCTACTTTATGCAGGGCTTGGGCTTTCCTTCCTGAATACTGATGAGGAAGAGGGGAACTTTTTTTTTTTAATTTCTGGCTAGTTAACAAGCACTTTAATACTGATGTATACAACTGAATCACAATTTTGCAATTTAAATGGATTATCCAGTCTCAGGTGATTATGTCGTTTCTTACACAACATGGTGACATTGGTTGTGTGGTTACGGGCTGCTGTTGACTATGGATCTGACTGTGGTGAGACTGAAGGAAGTTCTGACTGTCAGTTCTGCAGCCAAACCCCCCACCACCTATTTAGCCAAGAAATGTAATGACAGGATGTATATGACCAGTTTCAACTGATGAAAACACAAAGACCTGATGGGAATCAAAGGTCGGCCTCTGACTATCTCACAGTGGTCAACACTCTTCAGGAGTGCTCCTAAAGTCTCTTTAGGAGCTCAACCGGAGGCTAATCACCCGGGAATACTGAGTGATGCAGAGGAATTTAGTCTTTAAAGCTTCCTCTTGATTGGCTGGTTTTCCAGTGAATGCTTACAGACCCTAGTTCCAACACCGTGGTGCCAGAGAGCTATCAGAATACAGCATAGCCAGTCTGTGGTTTTTGAACTGTACTAGGTCATGACTACATGAATTGTAACTTTATATTACATGTATATATCTAAATTTGGAATTGTAATAAACCATCCGATTTCATTTGAATTTATTTCCTTAATGTACCATGCTGTATAGCAGTGTACACACAAGTAGGAGGGAGAAAAAAGAGCAGATATATTCAGTGCATTGCTAATCGTTTACCTCATGCACCACAAGTCATCACTGCTTACATTACTGCATATATGGCCTGTGGATATGATATGGGTGTTTGGAGAATGCAGCTATCATCAGCCTACATTAGAGGATTTTAACATTTGAATAGTCTGGAAGAACTGTGTAAGTGTATGTAAGTGTGCCATCGACCAAAATCTTAAGGTCACTTTTTCACTCTACGGTACATTTTTAGGTCCCTTCTTGCCCCAAATGTTGGTTAAGAAAACCCTGTAAGTCAAAACTGTACAACAGCAAATGCACCCAGAGATGATTTTCTATGTTCTAGGCTAGGGAAAAGTTTGTTCCACGTTATACTGTAATAATGAACAAATATAAACAAATGTCTGAATTTACTGGAACTGAGCCATGTAGAACTAAGGGCAATTAAATGTTTCTCTCAAACCATGCTGCACTTGAGAAGACATCTTTGCCTTGTCATTCCGGGAAGGTTTCTGGGTCTTTGTGGATTACATTCTTTATTTTGTCATGTACAGTAGCTTTGAACTATGGCCCAAGTCTGAAGTGTTTCATTTGATTCCATAATATCAAAAAAAAGATGAAAGTGAGGAGATGGATTGAAATTAATTATCCATCGGAGAGACTTGCTGAACACCTGAAGTGTAAAATATTGTTTTTTCCCTTGATTTGGGTGTAAAATTTCAGCAAGAGCAAGGCGATCATGACAATAACGACAAACATAGATGATTTGAATGTGACGAAGAAGCCCGTTGTAATGATGATGATGATGATGATGATGATGGGGCAGCAGTGTGGTGTAGTGGTAAGGAGCAGAGCTCATAACCGAAAGGCTGCTGTATAAATGGATAAAACTGTAACCTATGTAAGTCGCTCTGGGAAAGAGTATTTGTTAAATGACAATGTAATGTAATGCAATGATGATATTGATCACACTGCAACCAGACACACACATGCATAATGCACATACAGACAGTAACACATGCACATCCATATGAAAACATGCATACACACACAGTCCCCTAACAGTGTGAAGCTAACAGAGTCTCTCCTGCCCCTCTCCTACATAAAGGCAATTTTACAGAGAGGAAAGTGATCATTGCAGGTCACAGAATGCAATTCCATCCCCTAGCCTCTGCTACGGAATCACTTATCTCTGTCTCGGCTTGTCTAAAGCCTCAGATTAACAATTAGTTAGAGCCCTGACACTGATTATTCCAAAAGGCCATGTCCTTTTATTGGTTCATTTAAACAGAATATTCCACCAGAGGCCGGGGGAAAAAAAAAAACACAGAATTACGTGAAAGGTCACAGTATCATGTGTGAAGCAGACGTACGCTTTGGCATCGGGCTAAGAATGACTCGGGACTCCCGTGAGACTGACTGTACGCTAGGAACACCAGGGCCTCTCTGATACAGACACTGACAATTTCCTGATTGTCCCACATGACCTTAAAACAAAAAACCAAAAAGAAAGTATAATTTGAATGTGCTGCGTTCCATGATTATAATTAGAGTCTTCAATTTTTTTGTTTAATACAAGTCTATGAATGCATTATGAAATAAATTTCATATGCATGCTAAAATGCATTTATAGAAGCAGAAATAACTGATAACTTTGGTCATAAAATGCGTTGTGTGACATTTTTTACACATGAATTGCATTCCTGACCTTAACCATGCATTGTCCATTTCTGAGTCTTTCTTGAGGGAGGGGGGGGTCAAAATATAATGCCTTTCCAGATTAAGCAAGTATCTCAGTTCTTGTTTCACACAGCAGTCACAGCCATAAGCCACAGCCGGGGCTCTCCTGCTAGTCTCTCCGGGTGGCACGTCTCCGCTGTCCCCTGGTGCAGTCAGACCCCTGTGACAGGTGAGGATGAGTGTCATCTCAGCCACACGGTGGGTGCCGGCGTTGTGACCTCCCCCTGCACTCCCACAGTAAAGCCGAGAACCAGCACGTGGCTGACAAGCATCAGGCGGACCACGCTGGACTCCCGGGCATCTACGGCACAGCAACGCTCTGGGAGTTACCATATTTTTTTCCGTTTTTTCACAGCTCCCCTTCGATCTCAAATTTGCCTGCCAGCCGCCTCCAGAGGAAAGAGCTGAACAGAATCTGGCTGTAAAAAGAGCTTAATTCTCTTAGACAGGAATGTTTAAAAGAAATAAACACATTATCTGAACCTATACTGTTCGACTGCTGTGACCACTTTGCTGACCTCTCCTCCCTCTGGTGGTCGAATGTTGTCACTGCAGAGTGTTCTCACTCAGTCACTGACTCAGTCAGTCAGCCAGAGAGTGAAATTACTCGTTCAAGGACTGCTTCATTCAGTTTCAGCCAAAACAAGTTGCCGTGATTTGCTGATTTTCGCACAGGTAGGCCAATAGACACCGTCCTGATGCAATGGGTGAATACTCCGGTACGTACCAGTAAGGAGCCTGCCTGGAAACAAATAGATGATGTGTAATCTTTCTAAGTTGTAAGTTAAGCTCACAAAAAACCCCCTGGACTGCGTTTTTGCTTTTCTTAGTTAACAAGTGGACTTTTTTTCCTAGGAAATAAGAGGAAGCATCCTGTTAAATAACAGGATGGAATGAATTCAATTTTCACTGTCTTACAAAGAGGCCAGAGCTACTATTAAGGCCCTGGTTTTGCCCATGTTTTTGTAGCGTGACACAATCTGAACTACACTGTGGATATGTGGAAACTGCAAGCCATGAATGGCCCAATGGAAACAGAGGTGGACACCCCAGCTTCAGAAAGTAAAAGTCCTACCATGTATTTGTTCTTGCCATTCATTAAACAAGGTGATTTCACTAATTAGCTCCTCTACCTGGCTGAAGAGTTGTGCTAAGTAAATTCAGCTGGTGTAGTGCATGGGTGGAACAAATATGTGGCAGGACTTGTACTTTCTGAAGCCGGGGTGTCCACCACTGCATGGAAATAACCATTTTTGCCTATAGGGACATTGCAAAACATAGCTTGAGTTCAGTCTACCCCTTGTACACGTTGTCCTTCAGACCGTCATATTTAAGAAAGCATTATGTTTCTTTTTTGTTCCTTATTCAATATTTCAGTTCATTTCAACAGAGGAAATAATGTTGTGAAATCATAAAAAAGTTGATGGCATAAAAATAAGGAAAAATCTGCCCACAAGCATTCTGTTAATGAAGTTTGATAAGAATCTGAGTGCTGCGTGAACCGAGCTGCTCACTCCTGAAAGCAGACGCATCACAGGTGTCTTCGCCGCTTTGTCCGCACACCATTCGCATTCACACAAACTTTCACCATGACCCCTTTTTTCATCCTCGCCCTAGATTTCGAATCACACCCCTGAGATCTCAGCAAATAAGCTCCCCCCCTCTGAGTGTCCTGGCTGGGTGAGGCCATCGTTCAAAAGGCTGGCCATTTGAACGCTCCATCCCTGGGCACAGGGTCCAACACCTCCCGAGCCCCCCCCTTCCGGGCATCACAGATGGGTGGCGTCCAGGTTTGGCACCCGGAGAAAATACAGGCGGGTGCATTTTCAATCCACAGGGAGAGCACAAAACGTCATATGTCTTAAAAAAAAAAAGTAATAAAAACTATGTAGACAGCCAGATATAAGGAGACAACTGGGGGTGCACTGAGGTCTGTCTGGGGGTGCAACGCAACCCCTAAGCACCCCCCCCCCCCCCCCCCCCCCCATAGCGCCGGCCCTCGTTCAAAAGGCTGGCCATTTTTAAATGCTCCATCCCTGGGCGCGGCGGTCCACACGCCCCACACCCAGACAGTCATTTAAATGCAGGACGGGCGCAGGGATGAGGAGAATTAATTCTGGTCTGTTTTCTGCAGGAAGTCACATGCTGAGAGGTGAGCGCTGAAGCGAGCTTCACCCCCCACAGCGTCAAAGCGTTGTTTTTATTGTTGTTGTTGTTGTTGCTGGTTTTAAAGAACTCATTCAGACAGCCAAAGAGGGCAGGCTGAATCTGAAAACAGGTGATCTGGAGAACAAAGGCAGCCTCGAGTTAACCCACGAGGGTCGGAGCACAAACAGAGAAAAAAAAAAAAACAGACCCCAAAATACAATTCCTTAATTAGACTGTTGCAACCGACAAGCATGTGGATATACACTGCCTGGCCAAAATAAAAAAGTCGTCGCTTGAATTTAAATCAGCAAATGATCTGGGGTTGCTTCAGTTGGTCAGGTCTAGGCTCAGCAATGTTATGTGGCAATAAAATGAAGTCATCTCAGAACTTGAATGTACTGAATGACCAGGTTATCCCATCAATGGATTTTTTCTTCCCTGGTGGCACGGGCATATTTCAGGATGAGAATGCCAATGTTCATTGGGCTCAAATTGTGAAAGAGTGGTTCAGGGAGCATGAGGAATCATTTTCACACAGAGTCTTGACCTGTAACCCCATTGAAAGTCTTTGGGATGTGCTGGAGAAGACTTTACGGAGTAGTTTCACTCTCCCGTCGTCAAAACAAGATCTTGACCAAAAATTAATGCAACTCTGGAAATAAATGTTGTGACGTTGCATAAGGTTGTTGAAACAACACTATGGCAAATGCACACCATAATCAAAGCTAAAGGCAGTCCAAAAAAATATTTGTGTTTTTTGGTCAGGCAGTATATACTCATATATATATATATATATATATATATATATATATATATATATATATATATATATATATATATTAGTTAAGCTAAGAGTTACAATAAAAACAGCGACTACAAGGTAGAACAACACAAACAAGTAAATGACTCGTTAAATCTTCCTGACTCGTGAGCACACAGTATCAATGTATTAAAGTATTAAAATATGTTTTCAGCTGAGATAACCTTTTTCAGTCGTTTACAGAAAAAACACCACTTTCCCCCAAATCCAAAGTTCCAAAATGGCTACAGGAGCTCTATATATCGTCAGAATAACCCAGAAATTTTGAAAACAGGCTGAACTAAAACCAGCTGCCTGGTATCTGTCACCTGTCCTGCCACTTAGCTGCAGGGTTGACACAAATCGAGCTCTGCTGAAAGATGTCTGTTCCCTGACACAGACAGTTTGGGGAAACGTCTAGCAATTCTGCTGGATTGATAGGCGAGAAGACTGAAAAGTCCTCACTCAAGCAAGACATTGGTCTTCCGAAAGTACGTCACCCACACTATCCTCTTGCTTAATTTTACATACAGTGAAATGGAGAGTGATAAACCAAATGAACCAATGTGGTCTGCTTTTCCTGTTATTTTTAAACCATATAAGTTGTACAATATATTGTATCCCTCCAGGTTATGTTGGCAGAATCCATTTTTCTCAGTCTTAGGCTACGGTACCTCATTAAGGTGTCTGTGCCTTTCAGCTATGATAGCAGAACAATTGAAACTGGTAGAATTCAGCCAAGGGTTTGAGTTACAGGCCTATATCAAAAGTACTATTTAATCTTCGCTCTTTGCAGCCTGTCAACTTGAATTAACTATTTGGGGCCTTTGTTTTGTATTTTCTGTCACAGAGATTAAGATAAAATAAGCACTGAATGGTGCCCTGGGTGTAATTATAGGTTCCAAGGTGAAAACTGAAGAATATGCAAACTATTCCAGTCTATTATGAATACTGAACAATAATACCTGTCCGAGAACAATAGCTGTTTTTCCCCTGAACACAGCTCATGAGTCCGGCTAATGTTTAAAGAGTTACAGTAAAACACTTCTTATAGCTTAATATACGGTATTCCTAAAATACATGTTTTTTTATTTTTTATTGATTTGCATACATTTCATGACGATATGAATAAAGTCATAGTCATGCTGATGAAGCGACTGTCCTGTAATTAGAAAGATCAGTAACGTGTTTGTGGAGATGATGGTGACCTAGTGGCAAGGGCTCTGAGAAACCAAGTGCTGCCCCTAGTGCTTTAAATGAAACTCACGAATGAAACAAACCCAAGTTTCCAGGCCTGTACTTTTGCAAATCCTGGCATGGAAATGAGGCATGATCAAATTCATCTCCTGATTCAAAATAATCACTGACTTGCTTTTTTTTTTTTCCCTGTGAGGAACAATGTATTTCACAATATATCCAAATACCAATTTCATGGAGATTTGCACAGCAAAATTGCAAGCCTGGCATTTTCCATACTGCCAAGTGCTAAGATAACGTATGACATTTGCCTTAATCTGTCACAGAACATGAGAGAGAACAGCACGCAAGAAACAGTCCCGAAGCTGTAGCACCGACCCTACAGGCGTGTAACTTCGAACTCAGAATATCTCCACTCTGCTTTTGACGGCGATGTTGCTCCATTGACATGGGGGTTCTTTACAAATCAGACAACAAGCTACAAAACGCGCAAGTGCTGTCATGGATTTCCACATGAAACGAGCCTACAAAGTGTAAACGCTTTTCATGACAAGGCAAGGCGCGAGGGTCCCATATTTTCCTTCCCTACTCTTTCTGTATGCAGCGCGTTTATTAAATATATATTTCCCCCACGGCATATGCTCTACACGCAAGTCCCACAGTATTCAGCTTTGTTATGCTCAAGTAAGAACACCTGATTTTTCTGTGTAAGATCTTTCATTTTAAGCACCGCAATTTGATTTTCCACATTTAAACCGAACATGTGGACAGTCTTATGCAGACATCGCGTCAGAACAGTAAGCATCCCGTTTATTTACGTTACACGTGAAAGCCACAATTCGCTCTAAACTGCAGTGAATTCTTCAAATAACACACTCGCCGCGCGTTTTACGCAAAGTGCAACATTCAAGATCACCCAGCACGCAACACTAAATCTTTCTCAGATAGCCGTAGTAGACAGCCTCGGGGTAAAAGGGAAATTGCGAGCCGGATGAGGTGCCCGTATTCTTTTGATCAAATCGAACAAACCATGAGTGCACCAACTGTAACGGTGGCTATCAGCGTCTTACAAAGATATGAGACTTCAGCGATTTTATTCAATTGTACAGTTTAGCAATACACCCATACACATTAACTGGCAGTAAAATACAACCACCTGCATTTTACGACCCCTCGGTGCACACCATTAGTGCGTTTGCATCACGGTTTATTAGGGGACTGTGGGAGGTATCAGGTCGCTCATAACCTAAGTAGCCAACGGGCAAACCTTACCCAGTGTGAAGTACGGGAGAGCGGTGTTGTCGAGATCATCCAAAACGGAGATTCTTCCCGGCAGGTCTGTTCTGACGAAGAGAAGGAGACGGGACTCCCCTCCTCCTCCTCCTCCTCCTCCTCCGGCCACGCTCCCCGAACCTCCACCGGTGAAACTGAACTCATTCTCCCGGAGAACCGGCAGGGTGGACACGGTGACGGTTTTAATCTCGCAAGGGTTCTCCGCGTCGTTTTCCTTATCCGTTTTCTCGTCTTGCGCTCCCGCTCCCCGGCCTCCCCCGGCGGCTTTGCACCCCGTCAGGAGGACCCCCAGTAGGAGGATCGCGCTGAGTGTCGGTACTCTCCCAGCCATCCCGTACCGCGAGCAGCTCTCCTGCTTTGAGAGCGCCTCGCGAGCAGCTTGTTCGCTTATACCAAAGCCTCCGTTCACGAGACACGTCTGTCCAGGAGGCGGCAGCACAGGTGAACTCGAATTATTATTATTATAATCACTATTTTGGATACTTCGCTTCTTCCCGATAGTGTAGTATAGTGTTCAGGCGGACAACGATGTTTGATAACAGGCTTAAGAGGTGATGTGGGGAAACGCTACACTGAAAACGACGGTTTTGTTATCAAGCGCGGCGGTCCTGGAAAATACCTGGAGGAAAAAAATACGAGCATGTGTACTGAACAGCTTCACTGTCCCCCTGCGCACCGCGGGGACTTCCACTTCCGCGGTTAGTTTACAATACACCATATATCGACTCAAAGGTAACTGTCATTCACGGAGAGCATACTGTGTGTGTGGTAATAAATGTAAAACGTACAAAATTTTAGAGAAATGTGAGAGAGGTGGTTTGCACTAACAACCGGAACTTAAGTGATTCGGCGGGCATTATACGGGTCACTGGTGGAGGTAGGCTGTGTTGGAGGTAGATTAAGGCGTGGTTAAATTAATCACATTCCCGTACTAAAAGAAAGTCACCTGTAATGGTCTGGAAACATGCAAGTTTTCCACGGTCACTGAAGAACAATTTTTGTTGTTTTATTTTACTTGTCCACTTTATGTGAATATCCCTCAAACTCTTGACGTACTCCAAACCATGCTGAATTCTAACCCTAACCAACCATAGCCCTTAATGGCACTACGCCTGTTCACTAACAATTTGTACTGGGAGAGTAGATGCGAATCCGTTTGCTTGGTTTCACACAGTAATCACGTCGGTATATTGCCTACTTAGTAAAAGCAAACGTAAGTAAATAAATAAAACAGCCTTGGTGGGCTTTTTTTTATATGACAACATGACGTCATGTGTAAGTATCATAAGAAACGTAACACTTGACCAAAATTATTAATTATTAAAAGGTGCGTGACAGCGGTTAGCACGAATGTCCCCAGTACTTTCTCCTGACCACAGAAGGAGTGAGCTTAGTGATTGTTTAGCTGAGCCCATGTGTACAGTAATCGTTATCACACTTTCCGCCAATCATGGTGTTCCTCGGCTGCCTATTTGAACTTTGCAAAACTTGCAAACTTAGACTTACCATCCTCAGCAGAAAAAAAAGTGTCACATTATTTGCTTTGCTTTTTTTTCCCCTCAGTGCACTCTACAGCTGTTCACATCGCCTTGGGAGCAGAATCAAAATGCAGCGTCCATAATGCAACTCTGCACTTTATCGTATTTAAAAAAAAAATAATTATTGCTATTACAAATATTGCATGCAACGAGGGGAACTAATGCAGGGTCTTTGGAGGACAGGACTTACAAATAACTGGGGGAAAAAGGCCACCGAAACATCAGCGCACATTTTCTCCGCGTTGCTTTCCATTGAGATAATACAGTATTTCACTTTGCTTACCAGCCTGTGTGTTCATAAATAACTTTGAGCATACTCTGTTATCTCGCTGCTCTAAGTGGCTGAAACATCAGTGCTTTGATCGTGCATGTGTGTTTTAATGCGTGCCTGTTTGACTGGCTGAGATTAACAGTGTTCGCGTGAGTGTTGGTGTGTGTGCGTGTTTCTGCACATGTATGTGCTTTGTGTTTTGTGCGTGTTTGTAGAGTTTGCTGTGTGTATATGCCTGTGCATATTTAGCCTTGAGTGAGTGTAAGTGCATGTGTGTGTGTGTGTAACTGCATGGGAATTTGTGCTTGTGCATGCATTTGTGATTGTGTGTGTGTGTGTGTGTGTGTGCGTGTCTGTGTATGACACGAGGATTAATGATGTTGAAAACAGCTTTATTTTCGGCCTACCCTATTTATGTCACTTAGTTTAATGCTACAGCTTGCATTCTGAATACAAACATGATGCACATTGTCAGGTTGTGTTTCCTGCCAGCCGTGTTCCATACCACTCAGTGACAGCAGAAGACCTGCTGCTGACACAAATCCCCCACCAGAGCCAAGAGTGAGGGGAGGGGGCCGGCAAATTCAGGTGTCGCAGTGTTTCTTGATTGCATTTGCTCTTAAGACAGGGCAGCAGCGCATTTTGACAAGTTTTTTTTTTTCCTTTAACCTGTGAACCCACTCCCGTGAACCCGCAGGGCAATCGAGCGTTAGCCGCGCAGGAGTGGGGATCTTTGCGGCCACGACGGTGCGTGGACTCGATGGAACACCACCTGTTTTTTGTGGGCGTGTGTGGGAAGAGGGTCCTGGGAGCTAAGGAGGGGGCGTGGAAAGTTTTTGGCTCTTCTACGATAACTGAGAACTCAAGAACTCTGCTCTCTTAATAGCTAACGGAGGGCTTTTACACGGTCTCTTGTTGGTTATATGAGATTCATTGCCAGTGAAACCTCCTTAACTTCCATGCTGGCGTTCCCTCTCGTTCCCGCAGACTGGATTTGATAGACAACACAGCAATGATGGGCTGTCTAGATGGAGATGGATACACGGCTTTAATGAGTCCAGAGTTTTTCATAGCATCTCTTTTCACCAAAGAAATGAACAGTTATTAACATGGGTGGTGTCCTACTAACAGTACTGTAATAAGAGTCATGTAGAGAATGCCCAATGTGGCATGTTAATCTAAAATATTTACACAGTTAACCACCTATTTAAACAGACTACTTCTTATTGGTAACTTTTGTTCTAATATGTCCGTTTCACATTTATAGGTAGCGTGTCTGCAACAGTATATCTGTCATCTTAACAGGATATTGTTGAATGGATTGGAAAGCCATCAGCACAGGCTGTGATGACTGTCTGTAGAGGCAGTGAGAGAGGAAATTGTGTCTGAAGAAAGGTTCTGAGAGATGAGCAATTAAAACCAAAATGTTCTTGATCTAATGGAAAAAGGCACCCTTTTAAAATTTCTTTATCATTGATTAATAGACTACCAAATTAGTGTTATAACGAAATAAATTCGTTATTTGCCTTGATACATAAGGCATTGTTCCTGAGAGTATCTGAAAAATTCCTTACTTTGGTCTCATTGCATATTGACTGTAATTCAATGTAGTGAAATATAAAGTTTAACTGCTGTGCAGCTTCAACTGAGTGCTGTTTAACTTGTAATGAATCCATGCACAATTTGTTTAATTACATACAATGCCAAGGTTATGGACAGGGTTGGAGGTATGGCAAGGAGAAAAGTTGAGAAAATTCTTATATTTAGTGATAGGGGCTGGAAAACACGATCTGTGCAATTATGTGAGTATGCAAGCTTTAGAGAATTTGCAACATGTTAGAAAATATGTCCCACACATTAGCTGCAGCTTATTTACCCACCCAAAGTCCCCATTTAATATGAAGGGATACCCAGTGTCTCATACAAAATCTTACAGCTTACAGCGAGACTGAGAGGGGCAATCACAGGACACTTTCTGCAACACTGAGAAAATAGGTCTAGGAAATTAGGAGTTAAAACCTTTGGAAGTGTATTTTAGGCAATAAGCTCTCATATTTCGGGTATTTTAGAGGTTTCCTAACATGGCATACCTAGGGAATGGCTTGGCTGCCAGCGGGCAAATAGCAAATGAGCTCAGATTTATCTAACCCTGATGATTAAGGTCAGTCCTGTCACAATGCTATGAATAAAGAGAGGAAGTACTTGTAGTTCATGTGGGTATGCAGAAGTTAGGGATCTTAGGAAGAGGTGGAGTACAGGGCAGATTCTCAAGATTTTAATGAATGATATGTCAAAAAAAAAAACGGCCACCAGATGGCACTACAGAAAACAACAAATAAAACACACAATATTTCCTATTATAATTTAAACACTCTGCTTAACAAGTATCAAACTGAGAAACAGACATTGTCTATTCCTGACCTCCTGTGGAAGGGACTGCTTTGGTACCACCTTCACACGCTGCTCACAAGCTTGATAATCGTTTACCTGCTCACCTGTGGTCTGCTTGTGCAGAGCAAGGGTTGGGGCTGTCCGAGCTGACGTTCCTGGGGTTGAGCTGACGCTGTCCAAGGTTCTGCAGCTGAGATTGAACAAACATCGTCAGCAGTGCTGCAGTTCTGGCGGAGCAGATGCTGTCCAAGGTGCTATATCTGAGGAAACTGGGGGAGGCCATAGCTCTCCTAGAAATTACAATACATTCATTCATCAGAAATGTTCTGTATGTTGTAAACTGGAAAGATAGAACTTTAAATCCGCCATTGTGAAACTGTGTTTGCCTCGATAATGGAATCATTGTTGAAAGAGTACATGTCTTTTTTATCTGCACAGGGATGCTTTTTCTTCCATAGCTGTTATCACTTCACAGGCATAGTTGCACCTATGGGAGACAAGGAGTCAGGCAAGCACTATTAAGTACAATTGAAGGACCTGGAAGGGTCAACGTGTTGAGCCCCTTCCTATGGTATTGTCATTTTTTTTTGTTTTTTTTTTTGCTTTTTCGGAGCCTGGATAGAAGGCTTATTTTATGCTTCTTTCCCATGTTTATTGACGGCGCTTGGCACTGTATATGTAAGGAGCGTGTGCTGTTTATTTCAGTCTGATTTGAGTAGCCTGAGGCATCTTTTTCTGCTGGAGAGCTGGAACCAGTCTGGGTCATTACAGCCCCTTTGCACTGCAGAAGTGAAGCCAGTCTGGCTCATTATAACTAGTCATACAGCCAGAGGTATGTACAGTAGACATAATTTGAAATTCTTTTATTTATTTACTTACCTGATTTTGGAGAACAGCCACTGACTTGGTCTGCAGATGAAATCTGATGAAATCCAGTCTCCTCAATTTTTCATCTGCCAGCATTCAGCGTGGCCGTCGCTGCAAATAAAAGGCAAGTGCGGTTTTAGAATATCAGCATATTTGTTTTATTTATTTTTTTCAAAATGTGATTTTACTGTACGTAAAAAAAAAAGATCAGTTAAATACTGTACTTCAAAGGACACTTCAGCATGCAGTCCGCAAGGTGACGCATACAGAGCGAGTTTTTATGTGAAATTGTGTGGTTTTCAGAAGGGTTTTTTTAAAGTTTTTCTTCTTATATCTACTACAAAAGGCCGTAAAGAATAAAAAAAAAGATGGGGTCTGATTCATCCTTTGATGTTTTTTTTCTTTTCTTGCAGCAAGACCAGGACTAGTGAGATATGATAAGATAGTATGATAGCTTTAACAGAAGATGGGCTGCCTTGGTCCTCCGGTGGTTCTTTTATCCCCACGGTTTGCCAATTTGCCCCACAATTAGGAGTAAATAGCCACTATCAGCCTGGAAGATAATGAGCACCATTAGCAAAGGATGTTGGGTAAGGTCATTGGCAGACATAACAAGCAGCCCTGATGGAAAAATGAGATTCCTCATATCTGACATTTTTAGCTTAATACTCGCTGTTTCTTTATTTTAATTTCCTTAATTTGGCTTTTTGATATGAAATATAATTGGGAGAAGATGAGTTTATGAGTCAACATTGTATTCGCTAAAAGCAGAACTGGATCCAGTCAGAATCACAGAGTCATCTTAAAGAGAAAGTGCCATTCAATACAATAAAATGCAAAACATCTGAAAGTATAGTGCTGTGCACTCAGGGGTTACTTTATTGTAATACAGTGCTCAGCTGATCTGGTATAATTTTTAATTACACGTTTTGCATTTTTTAAAATTAAGTTCTCCCTTAAAAATATTTGGTAGTTTTGATTGAATGTAGGGTACTGCCATTTATCTTCTGGCTTATTTTATTTATGTGTGTATGTATGTATGTATGTATGTATTTATTTACTTATTTATTTACTGTTCCCGTCACATCATCCACTTGGCCCATTGAATTCCATTGAAGGAAAAACACATTTTAAACTCTTCTGAATGTGTCAGGTGTGCACCTTCCATCAGAAATATAGACATCCCCCGAATCAATATTTACGGTGCAATTTTGATGCAAATGGACAGTTTGTTCTATCATGCCATGGAACATCTGGATCCATGTGATTTTTTTTTTGTTGTTGTTCATACAGTACATTGTGGAAAATTGTGAAGAGCACGAGCCCTGCGAATGATTTAATGTGTAAAAAAAAAAAAGCATTGTTTCGGAAACAGGAGTGGAAGAGTAAATCAGAGGGACCTGTCAGCCGACCGAGAGCTCTCCTGTGTATAACGGAGGACGGAGAGAGAGGACCGGAGAGGAGAGGCTGTCCTCCCGCTCCGGCAGCCATATTCAGAATGCTGGATCATCGACTGGCTCCTGTCGCCGTGTCTGTGGGGGTCACGGGTGCCAATCCCAGAGGGAAATACAAACATTACGCAAGACTGTGTTGCAAAGCGCTCAGCGAAGGGGTGCAACACTGTGCACGTTAGCTGCATGTTTGAGCGCATTCTCCGTTAGCGTGATTTGTTGTCGGGTTACTGGGACTTCCGTATGACTAATGGTGGGTGGTGGGAGCTGTTGGACGCTGTCCTCACACGTTAAAAAAGTCTTTAGGATCACACATTCAGCATAAATGCAGTGCATCTGTATGAGGATGGCAAAAAGTGCCCATGGTTCTTCACATCCTTACAATAAAGCAATATTTATTCAAATCTAAAATCTCAAATGGAAAGTACATACCCAGTGACAACAAAATAATGGAAATACCAAACAACATGAGTATTTATGAACTAATAAGAAGCGCCTTTTGCCTAGAGAGCAGCTTCAGTTCTTCTGGAAATGCCGTTATACATGTATTGAACTGTTTCTAATGGGATAATAGACTGCTCTTCCAGTTGGAAAGCCTCCAGTTGTTGGAAAAATGAAGGAGGTGGAAATCTAATCTGCACTCTATGCATCAAAACTTCCCATAAAATTTCAGTCACGTTTAGATCTGATGATTGGGGAGGCCACTGAGGGTGTATGACCTCGTCCTGGTTTTCATGATGCCACTCTTGAATCCATTTAACAGTGTATGGGGGCGTTATCCTCTTGGAATATGGGCACATCTTGAAGAAACAATGTTTGCACCACAGGGTGCAACTGATCACCTAAAATGGCTCTGCGTTCCTTGGCTGCAATTCTACCATGCAGAGTAATAGTTGAATCCAATGACTCCTACGACATTGCTATCTATACCATAACAAATACACCACCATGTTTAATGGTTTGAGTACAGGCAATGTGGGTTGAAGGCTTCCTTTGGCTTTCTCTAAGCATAAACCTGTCCATATGTAAAGAAGAATAAAAAAAACGGCACGTTGACCATATTACTTTCCTCTGCTGCTCATAACTTCAGGGTTTTTACTCATTACACCAAATGATGTCCTGTTGCGCACTGGCAGTGTGGCGTAGTGGAAAGGAGCAGGGTTCATAACCGAAAGGTTGCTGGTTCGATTTCCTGCTGGAGGACACTGCTGCTGTATCCTTGGGCAAGATACTGAACCCAGTGTTACCTCAGTAAATATCCAGCTGAGTAAATGGATAGCATGTACAAATTGTGTTGTAAGTAAGTCACCCAGGACAAGAGTGCCTGCTAAATGACAATAATGTAATGCAATGGCCTTGGTTACAAGCAGTTTCTGAACAGTAGCCCTACTATTTAATTCAGCTTTCTTAAGCTCAGGATGAACAGTTTTTGTTGAGACAGGGTCACATGTATTTTGGAAGACACACCGTGTGGTTTAAAATGTATTCCTTAAAGTTTGCATTTTGCGTTTGACCATGTATTATGTGTCTTTTCACTTTTTTGCTGGTAGCCTCCTCGGTTTCTTGTTTCCCTCTGGCAGTGTTACACTCAGTGCAGTCCCTGCTGGCTTGTGTACTTGGCGCATGTTAACGTCGGGTGCTGGTTGTTAATTACACCGCCCACGATATGAAAATATTTACACAGATTGTCCTGATATGCATAACCACGCTAGGAGCAAGGATACGGCTCTCTAAGCCGAACAACCTGCTCCTTCTATGCATGCAGACCTGGGCAGTGTCACCCATCCCCGCACCTCAGGGTATATTGTATCAAGGATACAATAGTAACGAGTACAGCGACAGCCTCGATGTTGCACCATCAGAGATGGATGCATAAAACCAAGCAGCAAACACATCACAGCCATCACTCTCCAGGGTTCAAGGTTCGGGACAGTAATATTTGTGCGACAGTTTGAAGGTCCAAATTTTCCATTGAGTGTCTGAAGTAAAAAATAAATTTAAAAAAATCCACAAAATATTACAATCTGAGACTTTCAGTGACAAATAGAAGTGTTTTATCATTTGCTTCAAAACAGGGGTTTGGCGACCAGTGAAATAAAGTGGGGTGGGGGATTGGGGAGGGGTATGGATGAGAGAAGAAAAAAACTTTACACTGGCTTAAATTGCTTTCTCAATATCAAGGACATACAGTCAAGCATTGTGGTCCTCTGTTTGAGATGAGGTGAGCGAATTACGCATGTTGGCTTCATACCGCACTGTACAGGGTCAAAGCACTCTAAAGAGTGATGGAACAGAAAAAGCTGGGGAAAGATATTAAAACTTGAAATATGACAAAGAAGGTAACTCTTTGTGTCGAAATGTGAAGGGCAGAGTTTTTTGTGGAGCAGTGGAAGGCTGTCAGATGGGGGGTGCTGAGGTGGGGTGGGGGTTATAAAGTGGTAGGAGACTATCAGACAGACAGGAATTATGCCATTTAGACAGAAGATTTCATAAAGCAGGAACTGTATTAAGAAGGTACACTCAGGGAAGCGCATAAATCAGAGCCCTGGCTGGGCTGCGTAAGCTGTCCAAATGCTGAATGATTGCACTTAAGAGACAATTCATATACTTTCCTCAACACAGCTCTACCTGGAGGAACAGGCAACTCTGAATAAAGGCCTGGCCTAAATAATCCATCACCAGAGAATAGTCTAGACTTGAAACAGAGAAAGAGCTGTGATATTCCCTTTCAAAAAGGCAGCGAGAGTAATTATTAGCCTTTAGATGAGAGTGATGTGACACATGTTAGGGGTACTCAACTGCCACTCCACTTTGTACTTGAGGTTTACCTTGAAACTGAAACAACTATTACATCTATACTTCAGTACGTGATAATTGTCATTAATTTCAGTGGCTGCTGAATGCTTGATGTCATTGAATTGAGGATAGAAGCTGCTCCATGCTTAAATTTGGTTCTCCTACTTAGGCATGATCAAAAGCACCACAGGGGTTAAAACTGAATGCCCACTTAACAACTGCTGACTCAGATAAACAACAAAAAAAAATCTGTTCATGCCAAATGCCCAAAATTTACTTCACAACCAATTTCAGGGCTGAAGGCGCCACCGATGCGTAAGTGAGTCCAAATTAAAGATCCGCTCCCGTCATCAGAACTTTTCATAATAGCCTTGTAATCCGAGGCAGCGGGAGGCTTACCGCCCTTGAATGGCTGCGTGAGTCCATGTGGTTATCGTTGCGCCGGGGCTGCAGCAGCACCAGCGCATAATTGCAGCGTTAGCCCAGCTCTCCGTTGTGTAATAAGCCTATTACTGCGCGACGTGAGGAATGCTCGCTTCGCTATCCCACGCCAGAGCGCTGGTGGGTGTGGACCATATGGCGCTGAAGGTGGCAGTTTGTGCACTCTTCCTCAGGATTAGCATGAGGACAACTTTACAACAGTGTGGTTTTATCCCTTGTTCACCCCTCACGCACTTTTAGAATTTTATTTTCAATCCTATTTATTTAGCAGAAGTTATATGCAGTAATATATGCATTTACCACAGTATAAATATGTACCATCCTGCAATAATATATTTATATCTATATACCTCTCATATAGATAGATCGGTAGATAGATAGACAGATAGATGCATTGTAGTTAGTATAGCAATACTAGAGTGGACACAAAAATAAATCAGACAGGGCATCTGTAACCACAGAGGATTTCTTTACATGCATGTAAATGCTTCAGTGATGCTTCCATTTTATCGAACATTTTTTTCTGTATTATGTGTAAATATGGCACAAAATATTTAAATGTTTTTTTTTTTTTTTGCTCGATTTGTGTACTCACAGCATTTTTTTCGTTTCATAAATTCAAATCAGGAAGCCAGTCTGCAGTCAGCTAATCCTTTGTTTTGTTTCTCTCAGCTGTGCCAGTTGGATTCTTTGCATATTTTTATGATGATCAAATCCAATATTCATATTTGACAGACACATTAGCTCAATAAGATGAGAGAAATAAGCAGAATAATTTGGGAAAAAATGCATTGACAAAAGTTGCACCTATTCGCAAATTACAGTTACAAAATCCTTTTTCATCTGAATGCTTTTCTAAATATCATGAATTTTTGTGGGGGAAAAAAATACCAATCATTCCTTTTCCCATAAAATTTCCATATTACCCAAACATGCATGCTTTTAAGTCCATTAAATAATTTTAAGTTTTGTGTACTTGTGTACTTATTTGTGTACTTGAGCTATCAAAACCAGGCCCTGCAAAACAATTTTTTATTTATTTTTTTTATTCTAAGTAATTCTTTCTGAAATCTCATTTCTGTGAAACGCAGTTTGTGTGTGTGTGTGTGTGTGTGTGTGTGTGTGTGTGTGTGTGTGTGTGTGCGTCTCACTGTGCTGGTGGTAGGGGATGTTCTGTATTCTTGGCTTGCATTCTGAGAACGCGCTCCTGTGCAAATCAATCCTCCTGCCAGGGAAACGAAGCGAAAAACAAAAGCGGGAGTGTTAATAGGCTCCACTAACACCTACATACTTCCTGTTGTCCCGCCCTCAAGTCCTGAAATGGAACAGCGACCAGTAAAAGTAGAATGCCTCCTCTGATCCCTTAAAGAGATGTTTTTGGACGACAGTGTGGTGCAGCGGTAACTTCCAGCATTTATGTAGATATACATGTAAATATAAACATGTAAATATTTAACCTGTGTAAGTCACTCTGGAAAAGAACAACAGTGTGGTGAAGCGGTAAGGAGCAGGGCTCGCAACCCAAAGTTAACTGGTTTGATTCCCTGCTGAGGTACTGCTGTTGGACTCTTGGGCAAGGTATTCCGCTAAGAATTGCCTCAAGAAATATCCAGCCGTATGAATGGGTATTTATTACATCACATTACATACATTTAGCAAACGCTCTTACCCAGAGCAGCTTCCAGCATTTATGTAGATATACATGTAAATATAAACATGTAAATATTTAACCTGTGTAAGTCACTCTGGAAAAGAACGTCTGCTAAATGACAGTAGTGTAAAAGTAATGTTTTCAGTGGAGATGCACAGGTATCCGGTCTTCATTTGCCGTGAGTCTGAGTAGATTTATTGGAGCCGGTGATTGAGCTCAGATCTTCTGTTGCTCCAAGTCAGTCAGAAATTGGTTGAGAGGGATTCTGAAACCAGGAAGACCATTAAACCCCAGGACCAAGTCTGTCTTTTTGGGAGCAATCAGTGTGGTGTGAAAAAAGGGGTGTTTTTTTTTAAAGATTTTCTAATCCAAGAAATTGGATAATTCCAATCCTTTTTCCTGTTGAGTCCAGGAGACCATTGCAGGCACATACACACACTCAAATGTGGTTGCATTAGTCCATTGCTATTGCAACTAAATATTTGACTTACCAAAATATGATTGAGATTTCTTACAGACCTTTATATGTCGTAATTTTGTGTTTGAATCCCAGCTAAAATGAAAGTACTTAAAATATATTCAAATATGTTGCCATGTTTATTCTTGGTTTTATGCTTCATGTCTGCATGTGTGTTCAGTAAATTTCTCTGCTTACTTGATTTATATACTGCTCAGAGGTCTGCTGTTACCTTGCGTAAACAAAGCATTTGAGTGTGTGTTTAAATCATATTTCACAGGTGTTCCTATATCCGGTTAAGGGCTCAAAGTGCGATTATGAATATTACATCAACAGCTGCAGAGGCATAATGCCAATATCTCTGTATACCCCAGCGCTATATTTCTAGTTCATGTACAAATGCAATAGTGCTTTGTTTTGAGCTGGTAATACTAATTAGCTGGATGTATGCGACACCTTCCATCCTTCCAAACGATAGCATATTGCTTTAAAGTAAGGGAAGCTGGGGGTGACTCACCTCAATGACCACCATAGCGTTTCACCATGCGGGGTGATGCATGGTATCCACTTTCTGCCGACGCCCACACTTGTTGTTCGAGCTGTACAGCAGAGGATATATTTAGCCAGGTAAAGTGGTGGATGATTCAGTGGCCAGATTGCAAAACCCAGATGGGGAATTTGGCTGAGCCTGAGGGAAACACCACTACTTTTTTGCTGTACCTGCAGCTGAGGCCTTTAAATAGCCAGAATGAGTCAGGACGACAGCTGAATGTTCCTGTGAGGGAGAGTTTCACCTTTCCCCCAAACCCATGGATTTTTTTTTGTTTTAATTGTTTAAAAGGGCCTAAGGATCCTTGTCTCCAGTTTTCAACTTTATTAGTAAGTGAGCTCATTTCAATTAAACAATTAACCTGCATTCCAAACAGGTTAATTGTTTAATTGTTGATTGTCCATGTGATTGATGGTCGTTGTCTGTTTAAGTCCCAGCAATTAGTTAATGAGCCATGCCTGCCTAATCAGAGGCATATTAGGTGTAGGTGTTTAGCTGCTTCTGGAGGCTCACTGATAAAACAGTTTAGCATAGTGTTCAGTGGTTCCATTGTTGCCTTCTAAAATATTTTTTTTTCTTAAGTTTTGCTTCCTTCTGTTCACTCTTTTTTTTGTGAGAAGAGTCTGCCAGCTTCTCCACAGATGTCTTCCAACAGAATGGAAGGCATGAGGAGGAATTTCACCACTCCAGGACTCTGCCTTCTGTTTTCTATCGCAGGGCTCTCGCTCTCTGTTTGACATCACCAGACACCCAGTCAGAATCATACAAAGTCAGGCTGACTGGTGCATTGTGGGTATGGAACCCTGCTGGCAAAGTGTTCCGAGATGCACTGCCTATTCTCCTGAACAGGCCTGCAAATGCATCTATTCGAAGTGGACCAAAGGATGTCTCAGTTGCCATATTTTTTTTCCTCTTCACTTTTCACCGATGTGACATTAGAATCAATTTTACAGAAATGGCCACAGAGTCTCTTTGGTGTTGCATCAATCCTCACCAAAGTCCTGCCGCCATAGATGTGGATTCATCCTTTTCGTTATTGTGCTCAGATAAGTGGGGCTGTTTCTGTGTGGCATCACTGAAAGCAACGTTACTTTCTGACGAGAGTGCAGGTTTTTTAAAAAATCAAAAGGTTACATAGCAAATGGCTTTTAAGATGAGCAGTGGAGGTGGCGAGCAAGATGTGCTGTAAACCGCTCTGGATAAATGAATGTAACGTAATAAATGTATGGTTTATCTTTGTAAGATTTCAAAGCTGTCGGGGGGGGGGGGGGGGGGGGCTTTGCTCTTCCCTAGTCAGTGTGTTCCACCTCCTCTGCACCTGAAGGCACCTCCATTCTCGTGAGTTATACAGCTGAACAACTGAACATCCACAAATGTCGTCTTTCTGGCATAGTGCAGCAAGGACTTGGAACTGCAATGTACCGTGGTGACAGTTAATATTTCTGTCATTTATAAAACCAGTTGGACTTTTTCCTTTCTGATGCACTGCCAAATCCTTCTGGTTCCCATTGTCACCTTCCTCAGTTAGCCTGCCGCATGTAGATGCCACATAAGGCAATGTTACGCGTCAGGTGCAAGCAGAGGTCAGCCGGGTGCATTCTCATGTGTCACTCCTGCTACCTCATCTACCCATAATCCTCCTCTCACTACCACCACTCCTACTTGTGTCAGTTTTTTCCCTTTTATGTGAGAAAGATCTGCACACTTTCTCCTCTTTCCTCATTCAAGGCCTTTCAACAGAGACTCAAAGGACTATGAATCTCCATGGGAGATGAAACGCTCACTTTTTTTTTTTTTTTCCTGTGTGCGACTTCGACATCTGTTCAGAGTAACGACAAGACACTTTGTCCCCGACTTTGTGAAACAAATCAAAGCAAGTGTCATGTTTTTTTTTTTCCCTCACCATTTCTTACAGTTTTTTTTTTTTTTGGTGAATGTCAGTGACTGCTGAACGTGTGACAATAAAAATGGTATATATGTTCTTGTATTTTTTTCTGCTGATTTATTTCAAGTGACTGCAGGTACTGTGTATCGTTAAGAGTAGCTGGCACATCCATATGAAAGCAGGTAGCTGCTGTCTCTGATTCTGTCACACATAAAACCATAGAGAGAGGAAAATAAACAAGGAAGTGAAGAAAAACAACCAAGAATCATTGAGCAGAAACTAACATCCCTCTTTCATGCAGACTGAAAAATAAATCAAGAAACTAGCCTGTGATCTTTATAGCCAGCTTTCAGTACTTTGTTCTCTCAAAGCGCTTCTTTTCCACCTCAGTATTTCACTCTGTTGCATAAAGATCCATAAATCTCAAAGTGCGGCGAAGCCAGCCAGAGACTGGGTGGTGGGGGGGGGGGGCGGGGGGTGCATCTTTTTGTAGCGTGTCAATAGAAATTGCCAAAGGCACAGATTATGGCTATAATGTCAACAAAGCATTCACAGCCTCCTTGATTGATGCAATACTGCACTTTATCATTTTTTTTTTTCCCAAGAATCCCTTGCTTTCCATCCAGACCATCTTCACTTTGAAGTAAGTGCAGCTGCAATTAAGACCAATTCAGACTCGTTGGCTTTACAAAAAAAAAAAGAAAGAAAAAGGATGAGGAGTACCATCATATTTCCATACATTGCTGCACTAGTGGCTGTCTTAACTGAAATGATTGTGCTGTGCTTTATATGCTGCAATTACTGCTGCTGCCACTCATTTTTTTTAATAGCTGGTATTTATGTATTTGTGTATGGATTTTATTGGGCAGCCAAGCACTCTAAGGGCATAGACAGCTTAATATTGATATATTGTATTATAATTTTTCCAGGAAAGCTCCAATAGGGTGCCAAGTGTCTGTTGCCCATTATGCTGGTGTATGTTCATTATTCATGGGCTGTGCAAGAGTCATAGAGCACATACAACACAGGACATTTTACATTACATTATTGGCATTTAGCAGACACTCTTATCCAGAGCAACATACAACAGTTTTATTCATTTATATAGCTGGAAATTTACTGAGGCAATTGTAGGTTAAGTACCTTGCCGAAGAGCACAGCAGTAGCGGGGAATCGAACCAGCAACCTTTCGGTTACGAGTCCTGCTCCTTAACCACTATGCTACACTGCCACCCCAATTAGTAAGTGTACGGGGGGTTGTCACGAGGGAAGGGAGCTTCAGTGGCATTTATGCTGCTTTCATGCTGACGCTGTAGCATACAGTTGTTTTTAAGGATCTGTGGATTTCCATAACATACAAAGCATTTACAGCCATAAGTACAAGTGATCATTTTTCATCTCACAGACTTAAACCACCTCCTAAGTATCTCCTTGGGCTCTATGATACAAAATCTACTCCATAAAAAATATTCTTCTCAGGAAATCATACTCAATAGGAATACCTTTTATAGATGTGTCATTTGATATGTAGAATCTTTGAATGATTGAATGTAGATCTTTGGGGGTGTCTAAATTGTGAGGGAAATTTTCCTACATGTAAAAAATGGATGCCATGAGTCAATAAAATTCCATTATTAATGAACCTGAAATGTTGCCAGTTATTTATCAATTTAAAACTAATTTAACTCCATATATGTGCAGGCAGTAGTAAAACATGACTTTACCTGACTTGTAACTGGACACGTGGGCTGTTTTATGTATGGATGTAATAAAAATATGTATAGATATGTGTTCGAAGGCCCGTGTATCCATTGAAAAATAGGATGATTCAGAGGTCAGTTTTTCCTCTATTTAACTTTTCTCAATGCAAAGCTATTTTAATCATATGTTATATAACACTGTGCCTTTGTTAAATCCAGGAACAGCCCACACAAAAGATACAACCAATAACGGTTCAGCAATACACAGGGTACCATTCAGCCATGACCTACTGAATACGGAACTAAGGGTCACGATTCAATTAAGAGATAAACTTTCAGCCAAAGTAATAGCAAAAATTAAAAAAAAAAATCTCATAAATTCACACACTCAAGGCAACCTCATCTGACATATTGAGTGATGTTGTTTATGTGATTTATACATGCTATCTGAAGGTAGATGGATATTTGCCAAAGCAGTTCAGGGAGACTCGATTGCTCAAGGGTGTACCCATATTACTACACACTGGATATGAATATGAAATATTCTGATTATAAGATGAGAATTCATACATGCTGCACTGCATCACTATGTCCGCAGCTTTCCCCTAACAGTGACTGTTGTGTTTTGTGAAATAATACTTTTTTTTAATGTGTGGTAGATTTATTTATAGTTACATTACATTCATTTAGCAGACACTTTTATCCAGACTGAAACCCACTGCAAGAGGACAGGAGACAGGAAGTGTATCTACGAGCAACAGTGCCAGACCTGATTATACCAGCGCTCAACACTCACCATTCAAGCAACTACAAAAGTTAACTTATAATCAATCGTTATCGACAAAAAGTTATTATTATTATTTATTATTATTATTATCATTATTATTATTATTATTGTTGTTGTGTTAATAAAATGTAGTCTTGAATTAAAGCAATATTCGAAAGGCAAACCTACTAAATTCATTTTTTCATGCACCCTTTGTGGCTATTTTTCCATGTTCCAGGTTAATCATGCTTCCTGTCATTCTTGCATGTCTCAGTCCATAAATGCTGCCGTTTGTGCGATCCACACAACAAAAAAAAAGCCTCAACCAGCCAAGCATGGCCATAATACCCAAGGACTTAAAGAGCCCCTGCCCCCAGAAAAAAATCCCAAGCACTTTGATAACATTACCACTGATTGCCAGTCAAAGAAAAAACAGAGAGAGAATGAAGTCATTAGCCAATCCTGTGGGAATATTTTCTGATCTGGCCATTCATGCAGGAGAACCCCCCCCACACACACACACACGCACACACAATTTCATAAGTGAGCCCGGTGAGAGACTTCGGCTTTTGTGGAGCCCCTTTTTTTCCGTGGCTGTATTGATGGCTAAATCCTTCAGGCTGCTCTGTTCTGGCTGCCCGTCCAGCACTGTGGACCACGTTGCAGGGAGGACCCTGGAGGCTGGAGACTGGCTCTTTTTAGCTGCGTTTGGCTAATCCACTGCTGTATCCACAGTCATCTGCATTGCAAAGGGGAAACCAGAGCCCGCTTCTGATGTTTTAATGCTAAAACCGAACAATAACCTCTCAGCTTTGTTCTGTGGCCTGTACCTGCACCAGACCCATTGTTTTGTGGGTGGCCGTTTTCAAAAGAACACTCATTTGTATGTGTTACATTGGCAGGTTAAAACGGATCATTAAGCCTGGTCCGCCATATCATATTTTATGGTATTTATATTATAGAACATTTATTGCTGTATTTGTTCATGGGGTTTTTTGTGTAATTTTCCCATTTTTTTTCTTTTCCACTGGCTTATAAAGGGTTTACGTAGATTAAATGTCTATGTTTATCTACTTGTACAGCATATATATGTAGTATATGTACTAGCGACATGTAAAATAATAATGTAATATATATATATATATATATATATATATATATATACACACACACACACATAGTATTATATAGCATATGTAGTATTACTACCTTAGTACCTTCCTTTGGAACGTAAGAGCACCTCTCCCACTGGTGTTTGAACCAACAGCCCTTCAGCCACACTCAGAGAATTCAATATACAGTTAAGTATTATTAAGGTTTGGATACAGTAACTTGAGAGATGCAGATGGCATGCAAGTCTAGTGATTGCATCAATATTCTCTGCATTGTTTAATTCAGTGCCCTGATTAAGATTATTACTAATGTGATCCAAAAAGTAGGCAAAACTTCAAAACGTGGCAAGACAAAACGGGTACTAATCATGGCTCCATTTGCAGACAAGCCATTTAAGTGCTTTGAATCTTTTCCAAGAAAAGTAATCGGATGAAAACGCGTTTAATAGCAAATAGTTATGCTTTTGCTCTTCTTTAGTTGATTGCTGAGGAAAAAAAAAAATCAATTTCTACATAATTCCTCAGAATCAGGACAGCAGGGTAATTGCAATCACAGGAATATATATATATATATATATATATATATATATATATATATATATATATACACACACACACACACACATTATAAAAGACTCTGGCCTTCAGTGTTTATTTTTGTTTCTTTACAGTAGTCTCAGGGGTGTTGCGTCATCACAGGATACGTTATTGAGTCCACCTGCCCGAACACTCTGGGCAGAGATAGAGCTTAGAGTGAGAAATTGAATGCCTTCGGGCTAACAACTGAGGTCTGTTACAATCCCCTTACAATCAAAACCTGCCAGAGTCAATCTACTCCATTTACTGTGCTTGACTCATGAGCAACAAGAGCTCTTCTCTGAAAGAAAAAAAAAAAAAAATCAATCATTCACTCCGCTGTTATCATGTCTCATTTTCATATAAGCTTCATAATAGTTTTTCTTTTCTCTGAAGGGGAAGGAGGAAGTTCAAAAACATAAAAAAGAAAACCAGATGAAAAGGAAACTCAGAACCTCATATACTGAATTGGGTGACTTGACTGTGCTGGCAACTGCAATTGCTAATGAACCAATTAGAACATCGTTTCGGCTATTACACCATCTTTTTGGATGAGACACAGGATCAAGGCAAATTTGTTCTTTTTTTGCCTTTGCCTACATTAATAAAATGAAATCAGAGAGTACAACACTTTGTTTTCCTTAATTCTTAATATTGACTTTAAAATGCGTGCATTATCAGCAGAAATAGCCAGGTCTCATGCAAAAAAGATCATTTACAGAGACCCAGTGTTTCCGTTTCCCCTCCCTACTTTGTGCATTCTTTGTACAAAGGAAACCTGGGCTAAATTTTCGCAACAGGAAACCTTGGAGGAATCCCCCCTTTCATTATAAATGTCTTGTAGTATCTCCAATGCAAATGAAAGTTATTACATTGTCCGGTGGTGGGTTTGTGGAGGTATTATGCATGTTTGAACAAGACCTGCAACAGCGAGGTGTTACCGTCATTTTTTTTTTCTTCCTCTTCCAGCGCCTTGTTCTTCGCCTCCGCTCGGCAGTTTAGCCCGAGGGCCCCACTCCGTCCGTCTCCCGCTCCGCTGCGCCCGGAGAACGAGTCGTAGCAAATGGGAAACCAGAGCAATTACAGAGCATTCCCTTTCATCTCCGGCACCTCACACTGTCCGCGCCGTCTCCCCGAGAAACACCCCCCCCCCCACCCCACCCCCTCCTCCCACTCCCAGTTCATCGCCATGGCCCTGACCCTCATTTGCAATTCCTGCCACGAGCCTCCCACACGCTGCTTTTAATAAAATCTCAGCTCCAGACCTAATTAAATCGACACAAATTGCAATTACAGGGGACGGTAATTAATAACGTGTTCTTGATGGGTTCGCTCGTAAGTTTCGGGAAGACGTGCGCGGCGAAGCGGGGCCACCGTTGGCCCATCTGGCGGTCACGTGGGCGTACGCGATTGAGGCGGCAGCTGCACCTTGAGCGTTTTTCCGCGACCTTCATCCTCTTTCACTGTGGCTGCGTCTTACAGTTTCTGCAAAATTTTCTCTTTTTTTACATCTGCATTGTTAGGTACCCAAGCGATTATAAATATGTCCATTGATACCGACACGTTCTTAAAAGGAAACGGTGCAGTGTGCAATGGTTAGCTTTTGAGAGTGTGAGGTTAAAATCATGTCATGTTTGTGAAGCGTTTTTGCATTTTGCATTCAGCGGAGCTGCGGGCCATGAAAGAGAGAGTGCTGAAAAGAATAATTAAGAGCCAAACATATGTGGTAGCCGCAAACCTGTGAAGATGAGGATCAAAGGAGGAAGATTGAATAAGATAAAACGCGCTTTTCTACGCACAACGCATCATTTCAGCTTGAGCGTTGCTCTGTACCTCAAGCCAAAATGACAATTTTAGTAAGTCACACAAAAGACTTTCCCCCAAGGCCTCTGGTCATTCATTTACTAGTAGTAGTTTGACAGTAAATCAGACAGAATTTTGATGAAGGACATGAGATCAATAGTTTCATTTTGTTGTTGTTGTTGTTGTTGTTGATGTTGCCTGTGGATGACCAGATGTCTCTACAAAGCTAAGATTGCTGAGTTGAACAAAACACAGTAAGCCTGTAGACTACATAGAGAGACAGAGCCTTTGAATGATATTATCCCGTGAGAAGATTTCCTGGTGGAAAAAAAAATACAGGAGCTTGAAGACAAAACCAGTAAGAATAAATGAAAATGAAAGGAAAAAAGGAACGTGGGGGAAAAAGACCTTGGATACTGTTCAGTTCATATGTGACTGGCACAGACCCTGTGGTGCAAACATGTGAACTTAACAAGTAATGAAGCTCATTAAGGCAGAGATACGACACATGTACCATGACAGTGGGCCCTGCTAAGGCTGCCATGCTGTCCAGCTCACTGTTTGTTCTCTCCCTAATGAGGGCAGGGATGGTGACCTATAGCACTGCTACACCGCTTATGGGTTGATGACTTGTTTTTGCTTTTTTTTTTTTTTTTTAAACAAGAAAAATCATTCTCCGGCCTTCCCACCAGCAAAAAACCCACCAGAAAAAAAAAAAAAAAACTAATGCCCGTATCTCATCAAAATGCGTGGCCCATCTGTGTGAATATTGAATAATAATAATCAGCATGTCGAGAGGCACGACCTGAGCTGACCTCGAGGTGAAGGTCCGTAGACATTGGGTTTCCATAGCGTTGTCACGTACGAGAACTGTGCAGCCCAAGTGCTGTGTACACCAAATATCTGCCTATTAATTCAAATGTACACACTTCTCCCACAAAAAAACTGTTTTTACATTTAGATGAGTGTCTGTTGGCAGACACGTCTCACAAAGGAAAGGTACATAAGCGCATATGATAAGGCCAAATAAACAACATTGCATGCAGAAGATGATAGACCACATCAGAGCGTGTGTCAATACATCACACATCTTTAATAACCATATCCCACGCGGGATACAGAGGCGCAGCAATAAAACATCACAACAAGTGCAATGAAAACGAAACCTGAATAAAAAGTGCAATAAAACTTTGCTTTATAGAAGGAAGGAAAAAAAAAGATTAAACTCTTTTCACTATTTAGAGGAACCAAGAGGCAGACTGAAGGGGTGGAGACTCCTGACTGCTGATTGCCCCATGCAGAGGTCAGAGCGGACAGAAGGCGTGGCTGGGATGTGTGACCCCCTTAGCTGTGGGACGGCCAAGAACCTCAAGGACGCAGAGCAGGGCGTTCAAGGCAGTAAAGCAATGACCCGTGCAAAAGCCGGGCCTCTGCAGACTCCGTCTTAGGGACACGCTGGGCGTGCGTCCAGCACTAAACGATAAACGCGCTTGTTTCTTACGTTGAGCCATCTCGGCGTGAACACATGTTTCTCGGCACTGCGAGAAGAAAACGCTCTTGTTCCCCAGTAACAAACGCACAGCTGCGCACTCGCTAATTGCCGTGCGCGAAGCGGTCCGCGGGATTGATGCCGCCGCTGCTCTTAATCGCTGCTGGCAGGACATCGCGTCACGTGCGCTAGCATCACCCGACACGCCCGCTTCCTCCTTTCAAAGAGATGAGTGAGACGATAATCATTTACATTCTATACTGGCAGACGCACCAATTACGAGTACTTATGTTGAAATCCAAGGTTAAAAAAATGACATCTATTCCATTTGCACGTGACTTCACGTGCAGCTGTTGGCGCAAGAGGACTTTGTTCCAAACTGATCAGCACATTTCCATATCATATCCCCTTGTATTTTTCTTGAAATCTGTTGAAGACCAAAGCACATCTTGATGGCTGTGCATTTAAGAGATTGGTCTTTAGCAGTATTGGATGGATGAAGTACATGCCTTGTGTGAAAACTACCACGTGATTGGCTTCACAGTTCGCCTTGCTCTGTGGTTTATTTTTGCACTCTTCTGGGAATATATTCTGAGGTTTTCAGGGTGGACATCTCACTCCAAATGCAGATGAGTGTTTCAGAAGGGCTTTTGACCCACCTGCTGTTGGAACTGACCCCTGCAGTACTGACAATGCTTCATTCGATTTCGAGGAAAACGGCAGTGGACAGTGTAGTTATTTTCTTACACAAGTGCAAGCCATTTCACAAATGCCCATTCTCATACACACACCAAAAAAATTATTCCCTCTGTTAAATAGGAAGCAGATTGTGATTCACCAGAGAAAACTCTTTTGAATATGAAAACTATTTGAATATGAAAAAAATAGATTTGCAGGGTAATTAGTGATGCTGGTGATGGGATGGAGTACGGAACACAGTGTGTGTGTATATATATATATATATATATATATATATATATATATATATATAGCAAGTACACACAAATAATGACTCACTTATGTCAGCCATTGTAAGGTGCACAATGTGTGCTCAAAACTACTACACACGGGAACACCATGTTCACAGAGCTACTGTGCTTCATGATGGTGTGACCCATAATTTATTGCTAAGTACATGCCCCTACACAGGGGAGTGTGCATGGCTTACATTTTTGCATGTAATCAATTTATAGAGCTGGATGCGTCCTAATGCAGTCCAGGTTAAATACTTTGCTTGGCTGTTCCACACCTATAACTTTCTGGCTATAAGCCCCATCACTAGTGCACACTGCAGCCCCTTGTTACATTACAGTGCATTATTGTCATTTATCAGATGCTCTTATCCAGAGTGACTTCCATAGTTTACAGTTTTATCCATTTATACGGCTGGATATTTACTGAGGGAATTGTGGGTTAAGTGCCTTGCCCAAGGGTACAACAGCAGTGCCCCAGCGAGGAACCGAACCGGTGACCTTTCGGTTATGAGCCCTTGCTCCTTACCGCTACACCACGCTGCTGCCTCTTCTCACCCTTAAATCTCACCGCCAACTGCTGCTAAATCAATTTGCGGAGGAAATGAAAAAAGATAATAATAATAACGCCTGCCTCTGTGCAGGGGATACATTACAAAGGGCACCAGGGAGAGGCCCGGACACCCCAGCGATGGATGGCGTGAATCTCCCCGGGAGATAAGGTGGGAGCGGAATTGTTTTTCCGCTGGTTCATTTCCTGATCCGAGCGGCGGCGTTTCGGCCTTGATCCCCGCTGTACATCTCCGGCTCATCCCGGCAAGATCTGCTGAAGGATCAAAATATCTCCGCGCTTTACGGCTGAAAGATAACACAAAGCAAAGCCCCTGTCAGAGATCAGCCTTTATCATATGGAGGCTGGTTCAGATGGGCTTTGAGATTGCTTTCCCATTGTGGCAACCTTTTGTTTCTATATAAAGAGATTATAAAAAAAAGGCTAGAGATTATATCAGAGATTAGGTGAAGCCCCTATTTAGTCCAATTGCTGCAAAACTGCCCCCTGGGTAATATATATTCCACACAAATCTGCTAAATCTCCTTTGAAGAACCTCACAAGAACTGAGCGTCAAGCTTATTTGGCTGTGTGTAATGGTACAGTAATTATGTGTGATTGATTTACACGCAAGCTGTTGGTTAGACCCTTTTTTTTGATTTTGTAACGACCACTGCATGATCAGCCTCCTTGTATGTTTCATATTGCATCCCAGCATTGACGCTCGTATTGTAATTTTCAAGATCTTACCGACCACAGCCACAGGACGAGGTGTGTTTCCCCGCTAGGCTCTTCAACCATCTATTGTATTGCATGTTTATACCCTCATTTCCAATCACTCTACAGTTTGACAGCTTTTATTGTGAGCGTGCACTTGTGTGTCGTATTGCGTTGGGGCACAATACAATGCAGAACAGAAGTGGCCAAGATAATGAGTTACGGAATCAGTGAATAATGATGTGGCTCAGTGCCTACATGTGTCTATGATGTAACAATGTGATGATGATGTAACACACCGGCATCATAAAAACAGCTGAGGCTGTGGGACTGGTACCCCTTTGTGAGTGTGTGGTGTTTTTTTGTGGAGAAAGCTGCTTGCTGCCTTTTGGGAGCTGTAACAAGCAGGTAGTTTCTAACCTCATGGGTTTTAGCTGCCCTCAGGTGAAGCCTGATGCAGTGGTGCATGAGTGGAGGTTACCTGAATTACAAACTGTATTCCCAGAATTCTTACTGGAGTATTACTGACAAAGAAAGGAAAGAAAAAAAAACAAACAAAAAGTAAAAATACATTTCATGGGCCGGTCTGAAGAATGATTATACCACAAATTGTTTGACCAGAGGAGGCTATATGTGTGTTTGTCTGATAACTTCATATAAACAGTTAACCACCTCCGAGGAGACTCTGGGGTCACCCCTTCAATGAGAACAGTTCTGCTGAATAGCCGAAAAGTCCTGAGAGCAGAGAGAAAATGAAGTACAAAAGTACACCACTGTGCCTGCAAATAAATCTGGTGTATGAAACCCACTGGAGCCGCATGGGACTGTTACAGGTCTCTATATCCAGGTGAACTTGCAGAAATCAGGCAGGGATTTACATCTTTCTGTACCAATGCTTTTTTATTATTTTTTTTTTTCAGTGAACAACATAAACACAAGCAGAACATGATCCCTGCAAATAAAACCTGTATATGAAAGTACCTGCCTCCACAGTTCTCTCTCTCTCTCTCTGTCTCTTTCCCTGAGTGATTTCACCAGAGTCACGGGTAATTCTGCTCTGTGCAGGGCATTCTTCCCTGGTCTGTGACGGTGATGGGTGATCAGAGGTGCACTGTGACCCAGAAGCCCCGGGGCAGGTTGCCAGTTCTGTAGCTGGTCTTCCCCGCTTCAGAGGGATTTGGCATGCCACAGACCCCCCCCTCTGCAACGAGCGTGACGGAGCCTCTTTCTGAGGTGTGATGAGGCGCACCGACAGGGCCACAAATTTGCTGGGGTGCTAAAAGCATGCCTTTGAACCCAATTTAGGAATGGATTTAAAAAAAAAACTCAACAGCAAGGTACTGGCCTCAATCATGACTCCTAAAGAGATGCTGGAGTTTAGGAGCAACCTCAACCACAGAGAACTACAGTACCTTAAGGCAGGACTGATTGGGCACAATCAATTACCATGGAAATAAACCTGACTTCATTTTCCCCGACGACGTGAGAAAGAGGAAACAGCGAAGCTCCTTACTGAGAGGAGCCTCACGGCTCTGCTAAGAGCAGAGGATTATGGGTAGATATCCGTATCAGGCACTGTGCAATCACAGGCTGTTGATAAGGGAGACTGCTGCCTGGTTTCCAACACGGTTCTGATTGCTTTTTAATTTCATGATAAGATTGTTATTATTGTTGTTTTTTAATTTATGTATTTGGCAGACTCTCACATCCTGAGTGCCTTAAAGGGCTAATATGACACATGAGCAACCAGAACAACACAGGCATCACAGTAAATAGTCATCAAGCAGAAAAACAGAACTACATAAGTAAAGTGTATGGCAGTCAACCTTAAGATCCCACACATTTACAGCATGAAACAAACGCAGCATTGCCTTAAATTACGTTGTTCATACAGTAATCTTATACTCTGTACAGCGCTCACTAGACCTAGAGGATAGGGTAAGTTGATAGCATTTACAATGCACAACATATAGAGTAAAATACATGCACTTTTTTCCATAAATCATCTTTAATGGGATCTATACCCAGGATGTGTTTCTACTCCTTACTTATAGACTGTGACTCTGCTTACAGTCTGGCTGGATATGTCTGCCTGGCTCAGATACCACTGGACGCATGAATATACATCTGTGTTCTCAGCAAATGCTGTCAACAACACTCGTCTTACTTACCATTGCTCTTGTCAGTGGTTGTTGGGCTGACCCAGGTGCAAGGGAAAGCTATTGAGTCACCAGATTCCATTAAATGAACAACTTTATTCCTGTTAGAATAAAGCAACATCAGTTTTTTTTTCTTTCACTCCTCCATTGTCACTCGTGGACACGCATTCCTTAATTAAGAACATGAGAAAAAAACCGTGAACCAATACAAACCTTCCTCTGGAGATAGCCTGCATTCTCTTTGGCAGCATGTCTCAGAGTAATCACTGCAGCTCATTGCTTCTTTGTTTTTTTAGTGAATGGTGAAATCAAGATGGTAGAGAGACATGCAGCTCAACAAAAGAGGTACAACCCATGTTGGAGAAGGAGCAAGTAGCCTTGGTGAACAATCGGCCATTTCTGTCTGTATTATTAAAGCATAACAATGAATGTGCTTCAAAACAGGCAGGTAAACAGACGGACAATATTTAGCTCAGCCACTTGGAGAGTCTTGTTGCACAAAGACAGTTAACAACAGTTAACAGCCACTGTTAATTTTATTTCACCATCAAGAATAAATGTATCAAATGTTCAGTTTCTCATTGTTGTGCTTTAAATGCCATTGTAATGTCTGCATTCCACTATCTACAGCTTGCATGAACGTTTCTGTTTTTTTTTTTTTTTTGAGAGAGTATATTTCAGGCAGTCTCTTCTCTTTCTATGCAATCTGGACATCTCAGACAATAACTGCTATTAAAACACAGCGTAGCCTATTTCCAGACCCATTCATCATGTTATTTGCCTAGCTGACGCCCTTATGAGGAAAACTATCGCGTATGACGAATGAAGACAGGCTTGTTTATTGACCTGAAGGCAAGACCCACACAAAATATTAACACTGCCAAAGCAGAAGGGACACTCTGAAGCATGCAAAATTAGCAGCGCGCTATTGTCATGGTAGTACTCTCTGTAATCGCTGCTTTAACTGTGAAAGGGGTAGTGTGATGTAAGAATAGGAGTAGGAGGGTTAGGCCGGGACTGACAAGAACTGAGAGTGTTACTGTAAAACGTGCTGTACAGTAATATGAAAATTTTAACAAGCATCGGTGTAGATTTTTTTCATTGAAATTGTGGAGGTTTTCATTCACACAGATTTAATGCACGACGTCTTCTCACTCACTTGTAGAGTGGACAAACAGGCATAAAAAGCTCTTTTTAGTTGTGTACTATGATATTGAATGATAGTTTGAAAATCCCCTTTCAACCGATTTTGTTTTTAAATATTGCTTTCAAAAGAGTCAGGTATTCTCTGGTACCATGTGCTGTAATTGCACGATATGCAAATTTCAGGTAACTGAAAAACTGTGCCAGCAGTACGCAATCCAGGGGAAGACTGTAATTAGCTGCTGAATGAATTCACCTGAAACTGTGATTCTTCAAATTTTAAAATTCTCCGTTCTCTTTTCTCGATTTTGCTCTGGGGCTGTGCCGTGCACGCCAGTGTTGGGGTCTCGCTGTGTGTGTGTCTTTTACTCCTGTTGTTGTCTCCTTTGCCTCTACCCCTTTGGTTCAGCAGTGATATCTGCAAAATGATCATTTTTGAAAGGCACCATTTACAAAGTAATAAAAGTGAATTCCTGATAGACTGAAGATTTTCCCTTTTGTACATTTAAAGAGTGTTTTTCTTTTTTAAATAGTAAAAGGTTGCATCAAACCTTGCCATCAAACTGGCATTAACGTCATATGTTGCTGTGATTTTATGACAGGCTGAGGCTTTGAATGCATTTGGTGGCACCGGGTAGTCCCTGTCATGTTAATAAATCCAGTCTAAATCCTTTGAATCCTTTCTTGGGCCACCAGAGACTTGATTTGCTGCTGTGCTTTTCAGCTGGGGGCACTGTGAACACCGATATGTGCGGAGGATCTAAGCTGGGAGATTCTGACCGCGCTCAACGTGTTTATCAGTTGACTGAACCCAGCTGACGAGTAGACAGTTTTTTTTTTTATTTTTGATTGACGTTTTTATTAACGCCGACTCCCGTGAAGTGACAGAGCGTGGTGTGAAATGTCAAAATTCAGAAGCGGATATTTGATGCATGCGATGCTGCCCGTGGAAATTTCATTTCTGTAGCGGGTGTTACCCATGGCTTGCTCGTCCCTTACTGCTCCGCGTGACGTGCGGTGTGCACCATGCGCTGAGCGCGATGGCGACTTCACAGGAGCTGACCTCGCCAACTCCACGGTTGTCTTGTCTTTTGGGACAGATCAGATTATAAAAGGAAGGATTTCAGAGATTTGCAAGCGTTTGTTCACAGCTATTCAAACTGAAAATACAACAGCCCCCCCCTCCCAACCAAACCCTGTGGATCACAGACCCCTGGCTCCCTAAAGGAGAGCCAATGGTGGCCATGACCAAAGCGGGCCTCCGCAGTCACACCTGAGGAGCTCGCCGTGGCAGGGGCGACGCGATAACTCAGGCGTGCCTCTTAATTAACACGCCTCCCCATCGCCCGCTAAAAATCCATCATTTGAGTAGCATTTGGCTGACCTTTCCCACAGCACACCGCATCGGCTCTCACATTCATCATCTGTGTTATGGCTTAATGTTTTTTTCGGCAACGGCTCCCGAAATTTAAAAGGCCCTGTCATCTTAAGAGATGTGCGCTCATAGCCCTTTAATAAGCACCGTGGCCGGGTGCGCCTTCCCCGACACTCATTTGTCTTCAAAGAGTAATTTTCACAAAAGGCACCCGATATCCCCCAAGCGCTCCCAAAAAACAGTTAAATGCACAATGGGTCCATGATTTATTAAACTAATCCAAAACAGCTGCCGTGGTCTATCATCAGACAGCTGTATTAAAAATGCACAGCAGTACATCTAACCACTGGATAAATTAACGGTTTAGCACTAATGCAGATAAGCAAAACATGTCACCTAGTTCAATCTTCCCCTTCATCGTGCATAGTTATTTGACCCATAACGAGACTGAGAGGCAGGCGGGTTGGGATATTCATTTTCAGACAGATCTGAGTTAGTTTCGGTGGATGAGACATCCATCATTCAAAGAGGGCACCTGTTTTGCATCGACAACTGTGTCATATATCTGAAATGGAAGGAGCTCGCTCCAATCAACACCACTTTGACCTTTACGCTTTTAATCTGTGTCGGGCAGAGAGCTGATTGGCAGGCTGGCCGGGCTAACTGTCTGGCTCACTTTAAGGGGTACCCAAAGCCACCAGACATCCCAGCTCAAACAAATTGATGGGTATGGGCATTTCAAAGTTCCAATGAGGGCTTTTTTCCATGAAAGTGGTGTTCAACCCAGCTGTTTCAGATTGCCTCCAACCAATTTTTGGGGTTCCAAAAATATTTTCGCTTTTTCACACTGTAAGTTAGCTCCCAATAAGACTTCACCCAGCCTCTTGTGAAATGGTATACTGTGAAGATTAGCTTCAAAAGCCCCCCCTGTCAGGTTAATTGAAGTGCCCTGTGCTTAAATAGCAAACCCCGCCTTTCAGCCTGTCTCCATGTGTCTCCATCTCCAAGTTAGAGCCATGAAATAGAGTGAAATCACGCCCTTTCCCGGGATCCAGCTTCCTCCATTTGAAACGAACTTGCCCTTTTGCGAGTGGTGGACAGAAAGGTAATTTCCCCGTACGCCTTTGCTCAGAGGAAAATCCAGGAGCCTTTGTGCTACAGGAAGAGACTGACATCAAGAAGCCGGAGCTCCACGGGGCGGTTTGAAGCCTGAGAAAATGCAGGCGCAGAAGAAAAAGGAACATCGGTGGGGAGATTAGAAAAAGCAACGAACAAAGTTAAGGTTTCAACTTTGCGCCCTGGAGTGAGGGAGGAAAACACGCGGAGATAATCAGAGTTTTAAATACTGACGCTAATGTTTCACGTCAGACATTCGCTGCACCAGGGACTGCAGGAAATTGATGTTTATTACCATAGCCTGAGTATTTAATAACAGCCTACATTATCAGAGAACGGCTTGGGCCTGCAGCGATTACCATGGCGATGCATTTAGCTTAATGTTAGGATATTCCTACTGAACAAGCCTGGCCCAGGTTCACAAGGTCGCGCGAATCGCGGCCTGCATCAGTGAGATTGAATTATCCTACTATCTTTGAACACGTCGACCCAACCTTGAGCATTTAAATGAGCCCTGGGCTCTAAGGCCAGCTTTGACAAACATGGACAGAAGAGCTGATGTTTCAGATCGGTCCATGGAGACTGAAGATGTTTGAGTCCCCATTGCTTTATCATTGGGTTAAAACCTGTGATCTGATGGAAATCATGGGTTTGCCCAACATAAAAAAATACATCAGAATCAGAATCAGACTTTATTGGCCAAGTATGCTGTTACACATATAAGTAATCTGACTCCAGTTCCGATGTCACTCACGGTGCGTTCATACAATGATTTTCCGAGTGCAGCCATCAAAGACCACGGTGTTGTTATTGATCCTGAGCTCTCTTTTGAAACTCACATAACTAACATCTCTAGGACTGCCTTCTTCCATCTGAGAAATATCGCTAAAATCAGAAAAATCGTATCAATTAACAACGCTGAAAAATTAATCCACGCCTTTGTAACATCCAGATTAGACTACTGTAATGCCCTCCTGTCAGGATGTGCAAACGTCTCATTAAAACCCCTTCAGCTGGTGCAAAATGCAGCTGCTCGAATCTTAACTAAAACTAAACGCTTTGAGCACATTACCCCAGTTCTGGCTTCTCTCCATTGGCTACCTATTAAATACCGGATCGTTTTTAAAATACTCTTACTCACATTTAAGGCTTTAAATGGGCTTGCCCCTCCCTATCTTAAGGACCTTCTTCACCCATATCTTCCACGGAGAGCCCCCCCCCCCGCCCCCCCCCCCCTCTGAGCCCGGTTCTGCTCAAGGTTTCTTCCTGATAGGGAGTTTTTCCTTGCCACTGTTGCCTTAGGCTTGCTCTCAGAGGGTCTCAGGCCTGGGAACAATGTAAAGCTGCTTTGTGACAACTTGTGTTGTAAAAAGCGCTATGCAAATAAAAATGAATTGAATTGAATTGAATTGAATTGAATTTTCAAGGTGACAACAACAAATACCATCCAACAGCAATGGTACAACAAACAGCAAGAGTAGTGCAGGACACATACATGGAATGGCGTATAGATGGATCGAATGAGGTGTATAAAAAATATGAACAGATACTGTACAATAAGTTAACAGCTACTGCACAATAAGTTAACGTGTGCAGGAGTGCAGACTGTGGGTCTGTAACATCTAGATAGAACACGTAGTATAAGTGGTAGTATAAGAGGTAACCACTTGTCTCTGATCTGTTCTCCCTTTGATGTGTCTCTCATCCTGTGTTGGCAGACAATATCAGTCAGTTATTCACTTAACGATTTTGACTATGGTTTTAGGATCTGGGGGTAATTTTGATAAAGAAACGGTTAGGAAGACACTAGAACAAGCATTCATCCTCGAACAACAGTATTTTCTGATAGCGCTCACAGGGTGTAGCTGTAAACCTTTTCTTTTGCTCTCCAGCACCTTTGAACTGTACTTAGAGAACCGACCCAGTCGGTCCCTTACTCTATTTAACACTAGAGTGGAAGGAGTTAATTTTTTTTTTCTTTTTTTTTTCATTGGAGTGAAATTCATGAGCTAATATGACCGCTTTGTCTCCTGTTGCAGCTAAGACAAGCGCCAGGCAGCTGCAACATGACTGTGGTTTCACCCCCTCTGTCAAAACGGCTGTTACATTTCTCTGCTCCCTGCTGTAGCTGAACAAGAGAACTTGTCGTCGGGCTCAAACAGGCCAGCTGCTTCAGACGTGTGAACTCGGATGTGAACGTGTTTCTGTCACCATTTCCAAGTGTTTCCTTCATGTAAGTTTAGTTAGCCGATTTGTTGTTTTTCATCCCCTCCTTGCTGTGCCAGTATTACTTGGGGTCAATGATGCTTAATAAAAAGTAACCAGCTCCTGTCTTGCTAACGCATGTTAGCACTGGTCCAGAGCTTGCTGCAGAGAGGGTACATTACAACTGTTTTTGAGTGAATCATCATGAGGAAAGGTAGGCAGGATGATCTCGACGGAAGTGCAGCATTGTGGTAACGAGCAGGGCTTGTAACTGAAAGGTTGACAGTTTGATTCCCCACTGGGGCACTGCCATTATACCCTTGGGCAAGGTACTTAACCCAAAATCGCCTCAGTAAATATCCAGCTGCAAAAAAAACGGATAAATCTGCAACCTGTGCAAGTCGATCTGGGTAGCAGCATCTGCTAAATGAAGTTTAATGTGATATAATGATACAGTGACTGCCGAAGCACACCTGTGCGTTGTTGCTGGTAGGAGCTTGATGGCTTTGCCAACATGGAAGTGTCATTAGCTGTACGTTCAGGAGCTGGACTGAGAGGGCCCAAGAGGAGCCACCGTGGCAGAGTCCCGTGGGACTGTGAGGGCAGTGCCTCCAAATTCAATTACGACTCCAACCAAAAGAAAAAAAAAAAAAAAAACAACAACAACTTCTGGGAGGCTTTGAGTAAGCAGCTTAAGGATTTAAACTCGAACACTGATTGAAAATAACCCCCATCAACAAAGGGATCGTCCTCTTCTGGAGGGACATCAGGTGGCTTTGTCCAATTACCTGCGGCCCACCCCAGGTTTATCCAGGAGAAAAAAGACCAACAGGAGGGCCACGATGAACAGGGGGCAGAAAATCAGGTCATCAAGGGCCGGGCAAATGAATGATCATTCTCTTCATTCTCTATTGAAGTGCCCTCACGCCATGATATATCCTCCTGGTGTGGACATATTTATGTAATTGTTTTTATAGTGAGTACAACATCATCTAATCCTTACAAAAGCAATATTTGCCTGAGACATAAATATATCTCATATGTAAAACATTATGAAATATATATGCAGAAAATTACACATGTATGAAATGAATATCAGTGGTTTGATAGGTATGGACTGTAATGCAGACTATATATTAAACATAATAACCACCTAGATTATAGCGAAAGGTGTCCTTTTTTCGGCCTTTTTGCCGGTATGTAATGAGCAGTAATGACTAGTTTGGATCTTTTAGGCTTCCTGGACTTTAAATGGCTCCATCCAAAATGTTCTCTCCCCTCACGTATTTGTTTGTTCCCATGGCTTGCCTTCCAAGATGTCAGCCACATTCAGAGCGACGAGGACAAGTCGATAGGAGGAGCTCCAGACAAAGTCACTTCGCAAACCTTTCATGGTATCCCAGCGCAAGCGCATTTTTTTTTGGCATTATGGTTGATTTCACAGAGACGTGTACACATGCAGGCGGTCATTTTCAGAGAGGCGTCGGTTTGCGGCCGTGCGATTAATTATTTGAACCAAATTAATTCAGTTTAGAAACTCAGCTTTTCATTTAAATTAAATTGTTCTGGTGGGTACATCTTCATTGCGTGCGGTGGTTCAAACGTTTGGGTTCATCAATCGCAGTCATTAGTGGAATGGTCGCTGAAAGCCAATGCGCATGCATAATTTTGTTTTGGCCATGTTTTGCGATATGAACTTAATAAACTCATTTTCTTTCCGCCCTGCTACATCACCATGGCAACTTCCCCCGTTGTTTTCTTAAAGTATATGCACTCAACAATCTTCTGAGTTTAACGAGTTCAGCTTAACAGCGAGTTTGAATTAAGAGGGAAATGCTTTGCCAACATTTCATTATAAACAAGAACAACAACAACACCAAGTGGGACCACGTTTTATTAAGTCTGACTTACGAGAATATTAAAGATCCATAAAAAAACATATTGCACTTCGGTGAGCATGTTCATACCAGTTAATAAAAGAGTTACAAGCCAATGTGGTACTTTATAATGACTGATACAAAATGATACACCACGTTTCTTGGTTGTGACTGGTTTAATGTTTTTTTTACTGAAAACTGCACGTACTGCTATTGCACAGTGTGTCAGCCATGACAAAGAACTTCAGTGGCTTATGAATTCTTTCTGAAGTGACAACGCCATCGTCATAAAGGTGGTATGCATGCTCTATGAAGGTCTTCACTAGTAACAAAAAAGTGGAGGACAAGGGGTTGCTATTTTGTTACTGCTGAACTCCACACTGTGGCATGGATTCTTCAGAGTCATCATCTTTGTCTGATCTGTTATAGCTTTACTCCAGTGCTGTTGGGGGAGATTTTTTGACCTCCTTGGTCTTGTGCTTCAATCACACATCCTCTGTTTAATTAGCTTTCTGTTGTGCATTATCAGTGCATCGACCAATCACAGGGCTTCCACATTAGGACACCACATACGTGGCTATCCAAAATAAATGCCCAATGTGGATACAATTATAGATTGCCAAAAGGCAAACCATTAAATGGCTGTTTTATCTAGAGAGGTTATTTTAGGATTTAATTGCTGATAAATCGGAAATGACTGCTTAATTCGGTACCACAAGAGAGTTTTCTATGGTGATGGACACAGACTAAAAACTGTGATTCACTGAAGAAAACTAATCTATTGCAGGTGAAAAAACATTTAAATGCAGCATATATCAGACAATAAAACAATGTACTGATTATATCAGTTAAAACAAGCTGTCCATTATGTCTGATGTTATCATTATAATGTCTAATTAAGAAGTTGTTGTAATCACCCAATGAGGACACAATTAAACTGTAGCTACAAAGAGTTCTCTCTTTGCCCTCGCGTGTAATAAAAATAGGATTTAAACAGTGTTGCACGGTAACACTGTTAGTATGTTCAGGCTTGTGGTCCTGGTGTAATTTAGGCAAATTTAATTAATTCATGATGGAGATGGATGGATGGACAGACTCATGGACAGACAGATGATATGTAGGCCCAGAGTAGCAAGGATCTGAGGGATTATTCATATGCATGTATTTTAACAGATATAGCCTCAGATATAGTCATTCTACTTACTTCACCAACCATTTAAACATCACAGAAACATGGCACACATATTTCATTGATGCGCAACACATACACTGCCTAACGAAGGTGTCTTTTTAATCAGCAAAAAACAGCTGCACAGGTTTTTCAGTGGTTAAATTGGAAGAATGTGTTTTTCCATAGATATGTTATCAAACTGTCTAAACACCTGCCCACACTGGGAAATTAGCCAGTTGCAGTGTATCTTACAACTCCAACAGATGCTACCAGATTGGGCCACTTATGTAAATTAAGCATAATTGCTGAAAACTGCTTTTCAAAAACATCATTGTGTTGTGTAAAATGTCTATGGCTTCGAGAAGACAACATTAATAAGCTTTGCTGTTGTCACCAACACAAACTATTATTTTTCATAAGCAACTTCTGTTAATAATGCTTTTAATACATGCCTGCATGCATTTTTAATAGTGATACACGTAACTCGTGTATCAAAACACTTTACCTTCTGATACACTGTCTCAGATTTAGAATGGCTGGATGTGCTGCCTGGAGTTGTATAGGCAATGTAAGCAGTGACAAAGAATTCCAGGTAAAGAACCAACAGGGGGCAGTGTTGTGCCATGTTTGAGGTGCGCTGCGGCACTGTCTTGCCAGAGTTGCTGGACGTGGAGGGGATGAGTGATAGAAAAGTGAGAGAGAGAGAGAATGAATGAAATAGAAGGAGGGAGAAAACACTGATACAAGCCCTCAGATGGGACCAGATGCTTTTAGGCAGCTCCAGTTAAGCCATTAAATCCGATTTTCTGCTGAAATTGATAAATAATTTGTAATAGAAGGAGCTTAGAACCGATGTCAGCCTAAATATATCAGCGCAGGGCTTGAGACCCAGACATAACACAACAGAGGGAGTTTCCGAGCACTCTGCTCACCGCATGACACTTTGTGTATTTGTGTAAACCCAATGATGCAAAATGGTGCAGCAAATTGAATTTAAAGGATAGCATAGCCAATGGAAACAAACCCAGTGCATAATTATAAAACCCAGTGCTGTAGCGTATCTGGTAATTATGCACTGGGGTTGTTTCCATTGGCTATGCTATCCTTTAAATCATATATCCAAATATGAAAAATATAAGCTAAGGTGAAAATCTTGATCTGTTTCTCATATACATTATATATATATATACATATAATATGTGTGTGTGTGAGAAAGAGATCCATATCTTCATCTTAGCTTATATTTTTCATATCAGGATATATAATTTCATACTAGCAATACTGTGTTGCAGTAGGTGGAAACGCAGCTGTTGAGGTGCTGCACAGAAACACAGGTGCAAACTCACTTTTTCCTCTTTCTACGACCAAATAATTTATGGCGCAACTGGAAAAAAGTATACAGCTCAGACGGGCGCATCGGGGATGCTGGGGCTGTTGGCTGCAATAGGCTTTGCACAGTCATCTTCTAACACACTGTGAGGCTATGCTCGGCGTCTAAAAGAATCACTCACCTCACATAGAAACACACGCCTCGGGCCTTGGCCAAGCGATGCTTTGTGACGTGAACTGCAGAACTGATTCAGATCTTTTTTCTTGGTTTTGAGTAAGCAGAGCATTTTGGAGGCACAGGGTAACAAGGAACTCACTACTGGCTGTGGCTGTGAGAGGGTGCGGTTTGGGTTGAGAGATCTAAAGATTTGGGTGCCGTTTTGGAGGCACAGGGTAACAGAAGCACACATGGCTGTGTGAGGATGTGGTTCTGGAGAAGAGCGCTGACCATAGGCAGTCCCCTAACTTACATCTCTGGGGCTAAATCAGGCTAGCCAAGGAAGATGAGCAGAACCCTGGGAAGCTGCTGGGAGCTCTGTGGAGCTGTAAGCACTGCATGGGGTAGCAGAGAAACGCCTCCAGACCTTGTTCAGACGCTCAGTAAGTAGGAGTGAGCACATCAGTAAGCCGAGGGGGATCCACAAGACATTAGGCAAATGATTTGTTGTAGCAATGGCATCGTATTTAATATCTTAATCACCTGTTCCATGAATAAGCCATTATCTTTCAGGTGAGTAATTGGTGGTGCATTGTGACGTCGGTGTGCAATGGAACAGGTGTTGCTTTCACATTTGGCAGAGCACGTTCTGACACACGTGTGCCTGGAACACAGTGGGCTCCACACGAAAGACCACAGAATTTATGGATGTTTTTGTTCTAATGTTGCAAGTGACAGAGGAGAGAACAAGGGACGAATAACTGAGCAGATGCATACAGACGTATCGTCCGTGCTTACGACTACACTGTTTATCCCAGAGTTTTAATACGCAGCAAATTCAGCTGACATGCCTGGCTTTGACGATATCCCTGAGGTAAGAGCCCTTTTGCATGAGAAAACACACACACACACACACCCTCAAAGAATCTTGGCACTGGAGTGATTTTCCAAATCTGCAATGAAGAGCCGAGCATGAATAAATATGAAACGATGTGAACTGCCGTCGATAACGTTTTTCCTTTGGTCTTGAAGTCTCTGCTTGCACCGCGGCCCTAAAACATGGCTGGAATAGTTAACACTGAAGAGTCAGGAGAGCAGATGGCAGAGGGAGGTTAGCCTTTTGAAGGCAAATCTCCAAGGCCTATTCTAAAGGAAGGGAATATATATCCGTATATTTATGTGTACATTTATATACATGCGTGTATGGCTGTGGGGCCGTCGCAGTCCCTGGTGGGGCTCTGATCTGATTTGTATTCTTTTCCATTTTCTGTATTTCATTTCTCTCTTTTTTTAAATGTAAGGCATTCTGCTCATTCAAGCAAACACCAAACTTGCACAAGAATTTGCACTTCAATACCCCCTGCCGAAAAGGGAGAAGGAGGCCCCTTTCTTCTGACTTCCTGTAAGATATCGCTCGACTCGACTGCGGCTTCAATGGCCTGCTGTCCGACGCGCCATATCTCAAACACAGCAGACAGCAGACGCGGACATGCCTTTCACTTTGGTCATTCACATTTTCGCAGGCGGAATCTCCTCAGATGCCTTGACACCGCAGCAGCCAATACAAGTGGGTAAACGCAGCCCTTTTTAAAATAGAGCCCTGCATTCCGCTCATTATTCACATTTACATATTTAACATTCGCCCGTGTTGCGGACGTTGTCGTGCAACATGAACCACAAGATATCAACGCAGTCAAGGTCATACAGGTGACTCTGAAGGACACTAAAACCGCCAAGTTGGCAAGCTGAAGCACAGATTATGCTCTGTGTAAGATAAGACAGTACTGTAGGTTGCAGAATGTTTGGAATATGAAATATATGGTTTTCCTTTATGTATGAATGTTATCCACACCTGACATTTGTGAAACTATGACTATGGGATGCAGAACAAGGTCAGAAGACTCTTCCAAAGAAGGAGGTAGAGAAATTAAATGTTTTACTTCATGCAATTTTTAACATCTAACATTTAACATAGCTTGTCAACATGTAAACAGTGTATATATATAGCACCTCACATCATTGCCATTTACCAGAAGCTGTTATCCTGGGCAACTTACATAGGTTACAGTAATATCCATTTATACAACTGGATATTTACTGAGGGCATTGTGAACTGAGTACCCTGCCTAAGGCTACAACAACAGTGCCCCAGCAGGAACTCGAACTGGCAACCTTTTGGTTAGGATCCTGCTCCTTACCACTATGCTGTACTGCACACTATATATCCACACGCAATATATCCAGGCTCCAAAAATGTCAGTCTCACAACAGGACGATTCTCTCATTCATTCTTTCAGAATTCTCTCTCCAGGTTCCAGATAACGAGCTGAGGAGGTTTGAGAAAGATTTCATCTGAATAGTCTCTCTGCACTGGACCCCCCCTCACAGATATCTCTTATACCCAGGTGTGCCCTGGAAGGGTGGAAAACAGACAGAATGAGGGAGGCCTTTCCCGGATGTTGCCGCTCACACCATGGGCGCGCATCAGAGCAGATCTCTGTGATCTAATTTCAACCACGTCCGTCAGCAGAGCTCTGTGATTGTACACCAGGCCTGGAGGATCTGTCGGAGCGACCTCGGTTCCATCTCCCCAGGGTCTCCGGAGAGCTCCCGGCAAAATCACAGCATGCCTCTTACGGCTCTGTGCTCCAAGGATCCGCAAGGTCGCCCTCACGGGCCGCCCCCTCTCTTCCGCCCCCATCCCAATGCCGGAGACTCAGATAATTGTTACTGCTCCCTAAAATAGAATGTTTATGGAAGCCCTGCTGATGCAGATCGGTTTTCGAACTTAAATAATCCAATGGAGTGCAAAAGAAGCTCAAACTGATTTGACATTGGTTGACATGTTACAAATTCAGTGGAAGCAAGTTCAATCACAGTGGCAGTGAGATCGTCTTTGGTCCGCTGTCTGTGAAGTTCTCGTGTTTCTCCTTGACAGCTTCCCGATGGTTTCCTTTTTGAAGGAAGTTGCAAATGTCAGGGTGTCAGGTCTTCGTTACAAATGGCCTGAGATGCATCATTCGGCTCATCTTATCTTTTTGAATTTTTGAAGGCTTTTTTCACTCAGGTAAGAGACAAAGGGGTTGTTTGGACAGTGGCTCAGTGGGTCAGCTGTTTCCTGTCTAGCCCGGTCAGCCACCATCTCGCTGACTTGGTGAATTTCACAGAGCAAAGTTGCGGTTTTCTCCCATGGCTTCCAGCCACGAACAGATAGATCGGCAATTTAAATTCAATTAGACAAACCTCTCCTTCTATAACGTCTATAACCATCAGTCCCTGAGCCAGCTCTATTCTCACAGAAACAAACCCCTCCAATCGTTGGATTTCCAAGACAGGCCAAACCGCCCGCAATGATCTCAAAACAAAGAGAGCGAAAAAGAAGAAAAATGCTGTGGAGAAATGTAACTGATTGTAAAATTCAATCACTGGCATACATGCTGTTCTATTTTGAGATATCTGATGTGAACATATTGACCTGTGTCGACCAGGATCAACACTTGTGTGACGTCCTGTGATGAACACATGTGGATTAAAATTGGGGCGCCCACACCGCACATGAGACTGCTACCCCATTGATCGAATATCCCCTGCTCTTCTCGGAGTGACGCTTGAATGACACGTTTCGTTATGCCAGCTGGCGTAACGAGCCAGCGTCGTGCGTACTTTCTGCAGTCCGACAAGGCCGAGCGGTTTCACAGAGCACCTCTGACGCGAGAAATGGAGCGCTCGGCGTCACGGAGCGTAACCCGACCCCAGTGCGCGACCGATTTCCATCAGCAGCCCGACGACAGCACACATTTATAACACTCCTCTCCATCAAGGGCAGCGCATTTGATCACTTCATCAAGAGGAGATTGAACAGTCTCGGACCCATTAACCGTGGACGGGGAGAGAAGGTCCCAGTCAACACTGTGGTATTGATCGAGGTTCCACGGCCTGCGTGTGAGCATTGATCCAGCGCCGATCTGCTCCCATTGATCATTGTCACAATGGAGGCCAGTGACAGGAACCCAGGCCCAGGATCACTTTATTAGCTGGATCTGAGGTTAGAAATGCTGAGGCTGGCATCCTGGTGATAACAGCTGTCCTGCTGGCCACTGTGGAGATGCATATATCCCCATACGCAACAAGGGAGAGATAAAATAGAGAAGCGCTCTCTATACCAGTCAAACATGACCATTGCTCAAATGTATTTCACAACTATGGCATGATCAGGCGGAGAAACGCACTGCATTGTTAAAATGTACATCGGTGTACATGTCAGTGTACTCAACCGAATCACAAATGAAATATTGCAGTACCATTGTCACAGTTTCTCTCACCAGCACAGTGTTCTCAATCTGTGTGAAGAACTGTATTGATATTGCATTTGGTTGTTTGAGTATACTTAATCAACAGACTCATATGAAGAGCTGCATTACCATTGGTGCTGGTGTTAGATTTATTCTTAATTTCAGGCACCTACATGCTGAATTAACTTTAAGTAGTACTTAATCTTAAATGCTTCTAAGCCTTTTGTGTAAACCCATGCATTGTGGCTGCATCTACATTGAACCTGTTGTTAGATTTTACGATGCAATTAAAAGTCAGCGAAAGAACTGAAGTGTGCATTGTGCCCCACGGCAATATGCGTGTGTGATTAGAACTTTACATTCTCTTGTAATGAGCATTACTCTGGGACCACATGTCTGTGTGTGTGTGTGCGTGAGCGTACATGCATATGTGCTCATATGTCCATGTGAGTCTGGAGTTGTGTGTCTGTGTGTACGTGTGTGCATTTTGTTTGCGCGTGCATGTGTGTGTTCTTGTTTATATGTCTGTGTTTTTTTAAGGCAAGTGTTTTTGCACATCTGTGTGTATGTGTTTATGTATACCTACAGTACTTAAGCATTTGTGTATTGTTCATGGAGAACAGGTTAACTTGTAGGAAATACAAAGTCACATGTTAATGAATTATCATTCACTTAAAGCAATGAAGTAAGAGAGCTTCCTAAAATTCTCCATAGTTAATGACTGTTGCCTTATTAGCACTCAGCTACTGATAAATTGTGTCTGGTGATATGAATGACCACATAGTTGTTTGCTGGCTATAGCTCACTGGACACCAGAACCAGACACACCACACTCAGTAACAATGTTATGTTTCCATTGAATTAAATTCTTAAACACCTCCATTGATAGGTTAAAGAGCAGGAGCTACTATAGGGAAGTGTCAATGTTTATGCTTTGGCAAAAGGTGGGTGAAACAGATCGATATTCCGATCTTTTAAAGAGGGGTCTCGGTTTTCAACCTAAAAGGAAGCACATCTATGCATGGACCGAGATGTTTGATCAGCAAGAGATAAAAGCTTTGATTTTTACCCCGCCTGAGGGCTCCCGGATTCACATTAGTTCTGTGATCTCTGCTACGCTCATTTGAAAAGCTTGGAAAATGCAGGTCTCTGTGATATAAATATGGCTTTATTGCTCACAGCAAAGGATGTATTGCTGTAGAGTGTGAAACTGTAATCAGATTTCTACCTGCGGATCTGGGTAAGGGCTAGCACCATATGCTTGTGCGGAGGGCACCACTATGAGATTACCTGAGACACCTAAACTGTTCCCGTTATGTGTGGTACAAGGAGTCTGGATACAGGTACAGGGTGTTCTTCTACCTTGTTCCCCAAGCCAGCTGGATTTGGATCCAGCACAACAGGTCTCTCTAAAGAACATGCTTGTGGTTTATGGACATGTCAGAAATAGATATCAAAGCCGTTTGTATACGATCGCCCTGTAATTGTTGCCTCACCTCTGCTGGACAGTGCTTGGAAACAGCCAATACAGGAAGGCCTTTACATTTACATTTATTCATTTGGCAGACGCTTTTATCCAAAGCGACTTACATAGGTTACAGTTCTTTACAATGTTATCCATTTATACAGCTGCATATTTGCTGAGGCAACTGTGGGTTAAGTACCTTGCCCAAGGGTACAGCAGCAGTGTCCCAGCGGGGATTGAACTGGCAACCTTTCGGTTACGAGTCCTGCTCCTTAACCACTATGCCACACTGCCGCCACAAGGCCTTTCTGAGGTGTGCTTTAAGAACCATGCATCTGTGGTCTGTGTGCTTTGTTTACTTTAACCGCATTTTTTCTATGCCATTTCCTAACTGACCATGGCCGTTTAGAGGTCTATAAAGCATTGTTGCTGTGCAAATCCCAATACACTTTACATAATTCAATGAAGGCCATACTGAGTCCAGATTAATGCAAGGATAAATTATGAGTGCTTTTGAGTTATTATACCATCCTGGTGGCTCTATTCGTGTTTTACATGAGTATGCCATTCTTTGTAATTACATTTACTGAAAATCAGTCATAAATATAAGGCATAAATACTAAGAGGAAGATCCACACCTTATAGTAAGTAGGCCAGCAGGCTCATTTGTGTATATTGGCAAAGCAGTTTTTACACAAGCAAAGTTTAAAGTGTCCCAGTGTGAGAAGAATTGATAAGTGACATTAAGCTAAGCAGACAGTGCTATTAAAATTTACAATGATGAAGATGTTAAAAAAGTTAAAAAAGCTATGTCAAACACATACATACTATACACACATGCAGATATTTCACAGTAAGGTATGTTGTCCTTTTATATTTTCAAGATCCTGAATCAGTTAATAAGCTACTTGATGTCTAGTTACCATGGACACACACACACACTCACACATCCCTGGATTTTGTCAGCTTTTATTGTTATTGTGTCTTCTATTCAACACAGCACTCTTGTTGAGTGTTCACCTTAATTACAATGTAATAAGCATATCACCGTATCACCATGACCTGAAAAAACGTGTTAACTTAGTAAAGTGCTTTTTACCTTACACTTTTTATACACCTGCCGACAGGAAGGGTGGATGGGTGACTTACTGTACACAGCATATATTTTGCATAATATCCATTTGGAGTGTACAGCTGGATATTTACTGAGGTAATTCAGGTTAAGCACCTAGCTCAAGACTCCAGCAAAAGTGTCAGACCTGCAAGATTCTGATTACTAGCCCCCTTCCTAAGCCACATTACATTTGCTTAGCAGATACTCTTATCCCGAGCAGCTTACATAGGTTACATTTTTTTTCTTGTTATCCATTTATACAGCTGGTTATTTACTGAGGCAATTTGTGTTAAATACCTTGCTCAAGGGTACAACAGCAGCGGCCCACCTTTGAATCTTTGGCTTACGAGCTCTGCTCCCTAACGCTACATCGCACAACCGACCCCTGTGCCATGCCACCATCCAGGGTTAAAAAAAAGCCCCTCAATAATCCGGACGATTGCACATACTTAAGATGCAGGAGGCACTGGAAAATCTGCACACATCACGGAGCAAACCGGGGGCTTTCTCAGCTCCAATAAAATTTAACCCAACGAAAGAGAGCCCCCGAGGAGAGGGAGCACATTGCTTCATTACGAAGCGCGGCAGAAACCAATTTGATCTGTTGCAAACAACGGCAAGCGTCACAACTCCTGAGGGAAGGCGGGCGGTAACTTGTGTGCGTGGCACTGCCAGCGCAGGGAGCAGCGTCTCTACAGAAAGGAAGCTCTGACCCTCAGCCTGATCACCAGGCCCGGGTGAGCAGCGGGTCAACACTGATCTGAGATCACTGCAGCGCAACCATTACGTTACATTATTGGCATTTAGCAGACACTCATATCCAGAGCAACCTATGTCGGTTACAGGTTTTTTTTTTTACGTTACCCATTCATACAGTTGGATATTTACTGAGGCAATTGCGGGGGTACAGCAACAGTGCCCCAGTGGGGAGTTGAACTGGCAATCTTTTGGTTACAAGTCTTGCTCCTTAACCACTATGCTACGCTGCCGCCCAACCAACCCAGGACTTGCATAATACAGCAGGGTCCGTGCCAAACATAAATTATCTGGCGCTGTGTGATGGAGAAAGGCATTCTGGGAAATATTGACCAAAGCATCTGGCGTTCTTCACTAAGGGGGATGCTTCTGGACAGTTTGAATGTTTTAATGGTCAAAATTCAGTTATGACACCATTAACGGGAAGAGAAAATGAGTTAATGCCAGGATAAATTTTTTTGGTTTGTTTGTTTTGTTTTAGTTTTATACTTTGTTACACTGATTGAATTTACATTTTTATACAGAGGAGTGATGCAACGTGGGGAAAGTATTTAGAAGTTAGGAAAAGAACAATGCTGTACGACCTCAGGGTTTGTGTACTAAATGGGCACTGAGATACATTTACCATCTCTGTCTGGAAAAACATAAATCTTGAGGAAGATATGAGTGGGATACAGCATTAGAACAGCCATATAAACAATACTGTGTTATTTCTCAGAATTACTGAGAGTCCCTTTGCTGCAGTCTAATTTAAATGTTTTTTTGTAATTTTTTTTTTTTGTTGAGAACCTGGTGTCCTAATGTATATGCAGCAATTCCTGGAAATTTGGCAACAGAACTTTATGTCTTTTAGATTTGAGAAAAGGCACATGTCTCCAATCAGACAAAACACTGCTATTATTCTACCGGTGAAAGGTGTGTTATGAAATTAAGGCATAGCTGAATTGATTTATCTCAGCTTATTTGCCCACATACTGCATCTGATGCTCTCAGCTTGTTTTATTTAGAAGGAACGTATGGTGTTTACTGTAATTTTCAGAATTATGGAAGTTTTTGTTCTTTTTTCCCTCGTACGTAGTGCAACCTGAAAATAATCCTTCCAAATTTTTAAAATAATCAGCAACATTTCAGTCCACACTAACATGGAGGAAATGAAACAAGATGAAATCTGCTCTGTAGAATACTGTTTTTTGACCTTTTTGGATGGACGTGTTTGAATAATTGTGCTTCAGACGTTATGCTGTTTCTTTGTACAATAAATGCATTGAGCAGCTGCACTGCACCACATTCCTTTAAGAGGCCATACTGTGTGTACAGGTGATTTAGCAGAAACAGTGAATGTGTGATGTGGGGTCCCCCAGGTTCTCAGTAAGTCAGACAGGAAGCAGGTGGGAGTGAGGTGGGTAGGGGAGTGGGTAAGCAGTGGTGGCAGTGCAGCATAGCGGTTAAGGAGCAGGACTTGTAACTGAAAGGTTCCCGGTTTGATTCCCTGCTGGGGCACTGCTGCTGTACCCTTGGGCAAATTACTTAACCCAGAATTGCCTCAGTAAAATATCCAGCCATATGAATGGATAACATGTAAAAATTGTAACCTATGTAAGCCACTCTGCATAAGAGCATCTGCTAAATGCCTGTAATGAAATGTAAGCAAATACAGCAGGTGAATGAGTGTTGCACATCGTGGTGAGGTTCACCCACCCAAATTAGTCCTTTATGCTCCGGCCGTAAAGTCACAGACAGCATTCTGTAAGCAACTGCCTCTACATCATATTTCGTGTTCCAGACCAAGCCTACGTGCACCGGTATCATTACATGTAGAAATTACATGTAGTTTCAGTCACCCAGACAGGACTATCTAATGTTCACGCTTAAACAGATGGGGCACATTTTAGGATTTTACAAAAATGATTACAGTTCTTAACACTAAATCCTAGGAAATGAGACAGAGAGAAACCGTTCCTCCCACTCCCCCCGGCTTTCATTTCCAGAGGTCAGAGCTGTCTTTTTTTTCCCCCCCAGTACTGCATATTCTGCCTCGTAACTCACTGCAGAATCCATCTGCTTACGTGAGTGATCTTGTCTCTCCAAGAAGTATCCACTCGACTCATCTTCTAATTACATTATACACTGATGGTATTCTGTAGATTGTTGCTAATGCATCCCGGTCACTGCATAAACATTTTAAGATTTTTTATGTCATTAAAGTCCCTTAAATCAGGATCTTAAATCAGGATATGAGATCAAATGGATAAAACTGATTCAAGTGTCCTTTGATGCCTTGATACAGACGTCCACAATACTTTCTGATAACCCTTGATGCAGCTGCTTTGATCCCTTGGGAGTAAAAAATACAGCCTTCCCCTCGAATGGCTGTATCTTCAGATTTCAACTAGATTGGCAGCAACACATAAGAAGACTTCAACAAATGGGCAAACATCCAGGTATCTCCTTGAGAGCGTCTCTCCACCATAAAGGTGAGCGTTTTTACCCCATGTCAATTTTTATCACTTCTCTGCTGCCAGTTGCTCCTCCAGTGGGATATTGTGGAATGAACAGATAAGCTCTCAGGTTTACAGGGAAGGGTGCACCACTTCATAAGGAAAATCAGGAGAACTTAACTTAAGTTTTATTCTCAGTAACCTTAAGCATCCGCTTACAGCAAAAAGGGTAATTATTATTTTGCTCTTGAGAAAAAATATGCATTTTCTTACAATCTCTAAGAGTGCCACAACACTCTTACTTGATCTGTGTCAATGGTATTTTCCAAAATACACATTGCTTTTCAAAACGGGACTCTACCGTATCTCACACCAGTTCACACCAAATGTTTGCACCACCCAGCAGGTCAGTAGAGCGAGATGATGAGGACTCATATGATCTCACAAACAGCCTAGATTGTAATTAATCAGTATTGATATTTATTGGGTAGGAGCAATAAGATGTAGGGATGGATGTAGGGAAACCATGATATATTTCACTTGAAGATCTGTACTGCGAGGGGACGGGGGCTAGGAGGCTGATACAGCAGCCTTCAGGAGGGCAGATTGATGGAATTTAATACATGCATGAGACAGCACACCACTGTAGTGAACTCCCCCAATATCTGATAAATGATTTCCTTTTCTTAAACAATTTGTGACAAAAAAAGACTGGTAACATTAAACTGCGACCTTAGAAAGTCATTGGATACAATTACCCAATTATCCAATGACCTACCAGTTTGACAAATATTTTCCTGCTTTTACCTGGTTGACTGTTTGGATTGAATTTGGTAAAAAAAAAAACAAAAAAACTAAAAGGCTTCTTAGTGCAAGGCTTTGTATAGCAAAACACTGAACCCACAGTGAAATACACAGGGCCTTCAAAACATCCAAGTAAACGTGAAGAATATACGTGAAGAAAACAAGCGTACACACACACACACACACACACACACACACACACACACACGCACACACACATATTTATTTGTGGGATTATAATCTCAAGTAGCTCAGGGACACTAAATCAGTCAGGCCACTGTTAAGACTTTTAGAATTAAAAGGGTAAAAAAAAAAGTACAAATGAAGCGACTGCTTCATTTGTTAACAATCCCATTTTAATCAAACTGAGAGAGACAAAGTCCTGATAAAGGGCTGGCTTCACAGAGAACCACGGCTAGTGGGAGCTGTAAATTGCCACCTGTTAATTAACAGCGCATTGAGTGATCTTCAATAAGAAGCGCTGTAATCGCCATCTGTGACAGAACAGAGAGTGAACGAGAGCCGTAAGAACCCGTCCCCCCCGTCCCCCCCGCGCCACCGATGGAGTCAGCTGACCAGCCAGAGCCTTCAGGAAAGTCGCGGGTCAGCGCGGCTGCAGGGAAAAGTAATTGCCTCTCCGACGCTGCTGCTATAGTGTGTCGCTCCCTCTCCATCGCTCTCTCTCGAGCAGCGCCCTCCCGCTCTGATCTCTCGGCAGCCTCGCTTTTCATTCCGGGGAGATTACGGGAAACTCACAGCCGCTCCCCGTCCCTCCTCCTCCGGAGGAAGGTCCCCCTTGTTTCCACGTGCAACGCGGTGGCTTACAGATCGGCCGCTCTGCCGAGTCGCTTGTGCGCGGCACGGCATTGCTGTGATACCTTACGCCTCATCCCTGAGCCCTCTGTGCCACACATGTCTGGGAATATATTGTATATTGTATTATATTCCTGGGGAAATTACTTGCCAGATGCTCATATCCAGAGTGGCATTGCTAGTACAGCATGATATATTAAACACATCACAGTGGTGAGAACAATGACGGTGATGTAGGTACAGAGTGGGCAGCATTACAGACAACAATCAAGAGTAGTGCTAAAATACTACATACTTAACTGAATGAGAAACATATGTACCGTAGTAACAGAGGGCCACACCACAGTACTACTACCCTAACCCTGTCATCCCAAGGCTATGGATAGAGAAAATGATACAATTATTGAAATTTCCTCTCCTATCTTCCACAGTACTACACTGTTCATTAGTCCAGCTGACATCCTTTATTTTAGCGGGGCGACCAAGGAAAAGTACCCCGCCCAAGGTTACGGCAGCAGTGTCCCATCTGGGAGCGGAACATCAGCGGAGGAGACCTCCGTCATGACAACCCCGCTGCCAGACATCGACAGAAGACTTTCTCTCTTTCTTTATTTTTTTTTTAAATTTCTGTCGACCGATCTCTCCAGTTCTCTGGCACAGCACAGCACTTCGGGGCGCTCCTTGCAATCACTTCTGAGAGTCCGCCAAATGGCCGCGCGAGTCGCGATTACCATCCCCGGTTCTCTGTGTCGACATTGGCAGCTCCAGGCAATCCCATTACCAAAATACCTCTCCCCCACTTCAAAAAAAAAAAAAGTTCTATCTCCTCTCTACCAGCTGTTCTAGATGCAGAGAAGTGCTTTATTTGGGCAGTCCAGACTGTCCCCGAGCCAGCTGATAAAGTGTTCCTCTTTTCCCTGTCTGTGAAGTCCTTCCCATTCACCTGTGTTTGGCGAAAGAAAATGTTTTTTTTTTTTTTTATCAATTTATGTCACAGTATTTTTTGACATAAATTGATAAGAATTGTCTTCACTGTTTTCTGTTTTTTTTTTAATAATAAAAATGATAGGCCATTTTTACATTGATTGAGGAGTTCGAGGTTATGTTGTCAAAAAGCAATGACTGAGTCGCTCAGACTGGTTAATTCAGCTTTTGGGTAGAGTTACTGTGAAAGTAAAACCTTTTGTCGTGCATTTTCAGTCCCAGAGAAGGGGGGTTTCGTGATGTAACATGGCAGTGTGCCTGTCTGCAGGCCGTTCTCCCTTGATAAACAGGTGCGAACTCCGTGACTGGAAGCAGTCTATCGCCTTCCTGCCTGTACCATCTGTGTCAAGCGCAACATTTGTTTTGGTCTGACATCTTGGTATTTGCCACAAACAAACTGGAATATCTGCCATAAAAAGTGGAAAAAAAAATAGATTGACAAATGTAATCGCAACATGTGAGGTGTGGACATTGGAATCTGACTAGCTGATCCATTACGTCAGGTGTGTCTTTACTTTACCTGTCCAAACTATGGCCTAAAGATACACTCAGTGGGGAGCTAGCTATTGAGTGCTCTAAAATCATAGGGTTCCGTACTACAGAACTGCATCCACTGTCACCATTTATGATAAATCTTGTGCATCCTTCCTGACAATTAAATATGTAAAAATAAATAAAATATACATACATGAACATGTATTTTAATGTGATTAGAAGTATTAGCCAGGATGGATATCCTTTGCTCATATGGGCCTAATATGTATACCTATATTGAATTTTTTAAACACAAGATTCTTCTGAATCTTCACTATTACTATTGAAATACACTACATTGTTTTGAGCAAAAATCTAAAAAAAAAAGAAATACAGCAAACACGTGTCTCTAAAAGTTGAGGACAAAGGACCATTAGATTATACAATTAGATTGTCCCCCCTCTAATTTGACATGCGCCAGGTAATTAGCTTGCGATTCTTTGAGTTCTCAAGCATCAGTAGCGAAACGGTTTGTGCTGCACAAAACTGGAAATTACTCATTTAATTTACAAAAAAGATTGATTCAGAGTGAAAATCCATCTTGCTGAGGCCACTGTTTTTTATGCTTTACTTCCCCTCTCTCTTGCTTGGAGTAATTAAACACTTACAGCGCAGTGCTTTTCAAAACTCTACAATGAAAACTGAGCAATTAAGGACGGAGAGCTTTTGTCTATTTTCCTCTCTGACGCTTTTTCCATTAAAATGTAATTAATACCCCATAAGGGTCAGAACCTCTCATTATGGGAGGGGGGTGAGAGAAATTCAATGGAAAGTGTAAATTATGCAGCTAAAATTTTCATTTGCACTTAATTATTTAAGCTAATCAAACCAAAGTAGTATCGTGCAGACATGCGCATACACACGTGTACACGCAGACATATGTAAAGTACATGTTTATATACATACACACACACACACACACACACACACACACACACACACACACACAAGTGCGTTCATAAAGACACATGCACAATCATACTTGGCTGCACACACACACACACAAATACAGTTAGTTTCTAACTTGAGATGATTTTCACCAGAGCAAATGGTTGCTACTGGAAACTGTGCTTGGTCGTACAGCCCCATTGTGTCCTAACCTAACCTTGTCTTGAGCACAATAGGGAAACACAATGGGAAAGATAAGCCTCATAGCTTACTTGAGACTAACAGCACGTTTACGTCATTCACTTGAGCATCTACATTCTGCATCAGTGGCAAAAGATGCATTTTGAATATCTTGACAGTTTCACATGCAGCACTTCACATTTTTTACAGCTTAGTTAAAGTATTAATTGTTAATAGCCACACTGCAGAAAAAAGAAACACAGAGCCTTACACCAATGTCAATTTTACAACAAAGAAAAAAGTGTGTTCACAATACAGCACTTGTATTAAGGATTGATTCACTTCAAATGCAGTCCACAGTGACAAGGTTTCTCAGCACACACTGCAGTAGGTTTATAGGCAGGTTGTTCTTGCAGGTGGGGATTAGATGTCCTTGCATGTATGAACTGAGGGGGGCAGCAGAGCTCCACACAGCTGTGTCAGGAAGACTTGTCGCCCAACTCTCTTGTACCTCACTGGTGGAACTCACTACAGAAAGAGCTCAGACTTCATACAGCAAGCTGACACTGTAGGGACAGAGGAAGCGGGCTTTTAAGATGGAAAATAATGCCCAGATCTGTGCAGAAAATAAAGACACTATAAAATAAATGAGCAAGACACAGCTTCCATAACTGTGACAGGTGGCAGCTGAACAGAATTCATAAAGATTTCTGTTGTACATCTCAGTCTAATCAAATTTAAACTTTCATTTTCTTTGATTCGTGTTTTGAAAGTGTACATGAATCAGTTATTGACATTGCGCGAGCGTGTGTGAAAACGGATCATTTGCAGAAAACTGCAGAGTTTGCCCCAGGTGTAGCATTGCACCACTGTCTTCTTTAAAATAGAATGTGTCCTGCTGTGCTGAAATCATTAAACAAATGGCTTTTTACCTCAGTCCTGACTTTGAAAAACAAAGTGGAAAACCACATTTATTCTCTAACCAGGGCAGGGACACTTTTTTCATCCTTTCTTTCTCCTTCTGGGATGTGCAGTGGTGGCTTTTTTCCACAAATGCTCTGCAGCTACTTAAATGGCAATGGCATTATATTGAGTATGTTTTTATTAAGTATTGTAAATGATCTTATTTTGAAATATGTTGTGCTTTGTTGTGGAAATGCCCAATCCTTATTATCATATATGAAAGTTATACTTTTCTGGTGTTTAACTTTCAAAATTTTTCATGACATTTGTGACTGAAAAAGACCACCACCCCCAGAAATGACACATGACATATATTGTTGTTGGAGCATTTCACCCAAAGAAATGCACCCTCCGGTTAATGACATGATGGCTATTTTTTGATGGAGCATAACTAAGCCCCCCTCCTGCACATTTTCAGGGCCCCCTCCACACCCCATCCTTTGCACACCTGTCCCGTACACCACTGATGTCAGCTCCATTTAGCAGATGGGATTGACAAGAGAAACTTACACAGGTTACAATTTTACACATTATCCATTTACACAGCTCGATACTTACTAAGGAAATTTTAGATTAAGTACCTTGCCCAAGGGTATAACGGCAGTGCCCCGGCAGGGAATCCAACCGGCAACCTTTCGGTTACCACTACGCCACACCGCCACTTACCTAATAGCAGAGCTAACAACTGTAGCCAGAATGCGGTGACAAGCAGCAATTGCGAGCATACTGGATTGCATAGCTATGCCATGTCACTGCCAAAACATTGTGCTAACAATAAAAATGATCATAGAAGATGGGAACTTGCACATCATCTACAGAGGTAAATAAAATCTGTGTCACAGAAGTGTTTGATCTCAAAAATAATTCCTTTGATAGGAAACTACCACAACTATCTGTACACAATATTTACTCAGCTGCATAGGATGAACAGTATTCATGATGAATGCTGTTAACATAACTACTTAACAATAAAATACTGTCTGCTTGAGTACAAAAACATACCTAAAAACCAAATGTTCTTTGGTTCAGTAAAAAAAATAAATAAATAAATACAACTCACCTGTATTAGTTCTAATAGAGCATATCAACATTCTGAAATATGTTTATTTGGGGATTATTCTGAGCACGTGTTGGAGATCATTAGCATTTGCAATGAATTATGCCTCATTTCTTCAACGATCAAAGAATGGCCTCTTTCAGATAGCTTGCAGCGATGTAAGGAAGAAGAAGAACAAATATTTCAACTCATACGCGGGCATGTAAATGTTTCGCTGCTTGTCAAGGCAAATTTTGGACCGGTTTCATCTCTGAAACATCACTGTACCCTCGCCATGGAGGAAATGGCAGAATAAACAACAACAGCATTTACTTATTTATGCATTTCAAAGAGTCTACCCTGGCAGCAGACATCTTGTGCTGTCAACGGAAGTCAGCATTAACGGTAGGCAACATTAGCGCTAATAGACCAGGGAGACTTTAAAGGCAGGGAAAAATGGCACTCTGTTTTCGCAAACACAAACCCGCAACTGCTCTCATTCTCATCTATTTTACAGTCATTTAAATGGAGGACAGCACAGAACAAGTAACAGCAAAAAAAAATATATATATGTATCTCAATCATTCAACCTGTTTGCACTTCCTGATAAATGTGTTTTGGTATAAAATACCTCCTGCTTCTTCCACATTAAAGTGAACCCACGTTTCTGCTGACTAAACTGTGGTTTTCATCAGGAGAGAATAAATGTGGTTGTGATGAGCCTGTTGGATTGTCTTATAGATGTACAACAGCTAAGAATACATTCTGTAACTACTTTTAGATACATCCCAATTTGTAAGAGAGCCTGTTAAATGACAATAATGTAATGTAAGGGGAAAGTGATATTGATACTGATAATCTGATAGTCACGTATTGATACTGGTACCTTCTAAATGATTCCTGCTAAATGAAACCCTCAGATAATACCTGTGACTATGAACAAGCATTAGCAATGTGCACTGATTGATCATGCTCATGTAACCAATGTAAATTTGTTCACATCAAGTAGGCCTAAAGAACTTAAAAGCATACTGTGTAAAATGAATGATGAATGATCTCATTCCTTCATTGATCAGGTGGGTTGATAGGCCAGTTAACATTAATGTAACATTAATGGGCTGTCCACAGCCTTTTAAAATGAGGAATATCAGCTCACATCTGGAACATTTGGTTGGTTCCTTGGTTCCTTGGTAAGGCAGTTAATTTAATGAATTAGTTTGATCCATAATTGGACAATAACCAGCTTTCAGAATGCAATCAACATCCACGCACCGTGAAATGAACTGTCCCTCCGTGGCGACTGTGTGTAAAAATGTATCGACCTGTGTCAGACGACGGGAAAACTACCACGCTATATACGTGTTGATAGCTCAGATAGGGTGTGAAAAGCTGGAGATAGGCTTACACTCCTTGTCATGATTTTCTCTTTTTCTTTGAGTTTTTTTTTCTCTTTATTCTCTTTTTTCTCTTTACTTCTCGTTGTTCTTTTGGATTTGCATGGCACACAGGGAGATGCAGCTTTCAGAGGTTTAGCTCTCTCTCCCCTGCATGGTACACAGGGGCCGTGGACATGCATTTTGGGGTTTATGTTATCCTCTGCACCGTGCGCCCATTCACCCTGGAAGCAGTCAGGGGCGTCTCTAATCTCAAATACCTCTGACTCACAGGTGTCAATAATCAAAACCATCTCTCAAATAGAGTGATTTAAAGAGAAGCGGTGCCATAACTGACAACCTACATTCACAATATGCACCATACGTTACCCTCAACAACAGACATGACAGCAAAATCGACACATGGTTGGAATTATGACAAGCTTTACAGCTATCCAGAGGCTGACAAAGATAAAAAATATATAGGATCCTGTTGATATGAGTTCCAAACCTACTGTTCACTGAAAGAGAGCAAAGGTGTAGCAATGGGGTGTAGTGGTAAGGAGCAGGGATAGTAACCGAAAGGTTGCTGGTTCGATTCCCTGCTGTATTATCCTTGTCCCTGGTACTTAACCCACGACTGGCTCAGTAAATATCCAGCTGTATAAATGGATAAAATTGTATATCGCTCTGGATAAGGGTGTCTGCTAAATAAAAATAATATAATGTCATAAAGACGGACTTCCACAAAGCTTACAACAAGGCGCTGTGCATGCGTATTGAACATACCAGGTGCGACACATGTCACTGAGCAAGATACAGTATGTTTCAGATATAAAAAGCAAAAAGACTCAAACACTCTTACAAAGGTACCTACAAACATGTATATGTCATTTTGATCAGTGCTCCGTCTTCCTCAAGCTCAGTGAATTAATGTATTTGGCACTGTGCTATTGTGTATACAGGAGATTGAAAGCACGGCGTCTCCTCCGCAGCTTGCTGGCTCGCTACTACACGTTACATTAGCGTCGTCGCGCACTACCTGCTGCGATTCTTTGTTCTCCGGGAGCACAGTTTGGAGACAGAGGCGCTACCGCAACACGCTCTTGCCCCGCAGCTTTCGCGATGCACCGGGTTCAAACAGCCCAGCTCCAATCTAGCGCGCCGCGAATCGCGGGCAGAACCGTGACCACAGTGGGTAGAATCAATTACAACGAGCATAAGATTCATCAAAAGAACGGGAATCTACCTTGATAAATCAATAAATAACGTAATGTAATGCAATGTACGGTGGCCAAAGTCATTCTTAGAACTCCAGCTACAGGCCGTTTGTTTCCCGTTTCACATCACTTGCTTTGCCGAGCTGCTCTTAATAGCGGTCTGAAGTAAAAAGAGATAAAGCGCGGATTACCATTTTAAGAGAAAAAAGAGGAGCCGAGCGCAGTGGGAAGCCGTGGCGTGGCAATGGAGGCAAGCCAAGCTGGTTGTTAACTTAATTAAACCTGAGGCTCGAAGCCAGTCTGAGAGATAACCTGCACTTTGTTCTAGCAGAGTGAGGCTTCTTATATGATCCTGGCTTGCAAAAAAAAATTCCTCCTGTTGCCCTCAGATGCCTCTTATATTTTACACAACAGCTAATGCAGCTTGAAAAGTGTGTGTGTGTGTGTGTGTGTGAAACACAATGTGATCAGTCAGTATTTGAAGACTTGAATGAGTGAATGACTGACTCATTGAATCTTTATGTCCACTCTACTAACCTAATCATTAACATTTTCAATGTTGCTACCTAATACCACAGCACCTAATTTTTCCAGCACCACATGCAGGATGACAGTGTAGCCATTGTGTAGTTTCACATCACATATTAACAGCTAAAACCTCAGAAATGTCAAATGTTACAAGAAGAAGGGAGAGGAGCAATGGTTAGAGAACTGGAATTTCAAAGACACCTGTATATTTGAATTCCATGGGGGTCACTGATGTTATACCCTTGTGCAAAGTACATAAGAGTACATACTTCAAAAGCAGTATTCAGCTGCTAAAATAAGTAAGAGACATACAAATGTAAGTTCTTTCATTGGCTTTCATATCAGTTAATCAATATACATAATAAGAAAGGCAGTGATTTCAAAAGAAATTTAGTCAAATTATTTTATTTTGCTTTAGGAAGCAGTTTTTTTTTCAAGGCTGGAAGATCAAAGAATTGCCTTAGCTGACCCAACAACAGCAGCTTGTGATATATATGTGTGTAGATGTGTACAAACGACGGGGTATATGAGATAAATGTAAAATAAAAAGAATCACACAGAGCATGTCAGTATGTGTATGTGTGTTGGGGGGATTATGACACAATGATTAATGTCTTGAGACTCAAAATAACATGCTAGAACAAGCTAATAGGTGTATCCAGAGTGCCCTGCTCAGTTATTACACTGAGTTAGTGTTGTGGCTAAATTATTTCCAAATTTGTCAGCATGACCACAGTGAATAACAGTAGCAGGGGTTGCAATTGTCTCCAAACAGGCAAAGAGTCGCACTAATATGGATGTTGGAAGAATATATATATTCTAAGAATGGTCCGTTGTATAGTAGTTGCAATGGGTGCATCTGAGAATCCCTCAGCAAAAAATGTGCACTCTGTCAATGACTTCGAATTGTATTGTCTGAGCTTTCGTGCTGGAGGACAGTGTTAGGGAAACGTCAGACATGTGTTTTCTATTGGAGGGTGTCTTTGCAAAGCTGAAGGTCTCTCCCTTTCATCTGGCCGTTTGGAATTTTAAAAGAAGTTTGGCACAGCAATGCATGTGAAAGGCTTTTTGGAGCCGAGTGTTGTCCTTCTTCTTCCAAGGGTGAGTGAGGTTACATAAATCCGTTAGATTGCTTTTAGTTCTTAGTTGTCTGTATTAGAAGCGGCAGTGGTCGGGAGGGATGAGATTTGTTTGTTTGTTTAAAATGATGGTAAATGGCATCAACAGAGTGAATTTTAGCTGATTGTTGATTGTAAAATCTGGGTCTGACCCAGCTGGAGTAATGTTGCCAGGCAAGAGTGTCTGCCTCCAAACTCTGTTTTCTACCATGCTTCTGTCAGACATGTTGATATTGGGAGAGAATTGATACTTTTGTGCTTTTTTTTTGGTTTTGTAAATCGTGAAAAGGACTGCTTTCTTCATCTAACTTGTTCAAGCCATGTACTGTATGTGTTACAGGTCACTCCCAGTGGCCAGGGAGTCATTTCAGTTGGGGCTTTTTTTCAGATCATTGTTCTTTGGTTTCTATCATCTGGATACAGTTGGACTTCATTTTTTTTTCCAGTAGAAGGAGGTGATTGGTTGGATGGGTTTGAAAAACCAATTGGGATTGGATGAGTAGAGATGGCCATGGAGAAAAGGTATGTTTTTTTTTTTAATGGTAGTGTTTACTGTGGACATCTGTCACATTAAAGAAAGGAGAAAACTGCATCAGTCAGTCCTTCTTTGATCGTTTTCTCTAACTGGCATGAAGTTTGGGCTGAAGGGATTTGTCCAGGTTTGGAAGTGTTTGGCTTCCAGCTTACTTCCTGGCAGACTGGAGCCATTTGAACAGTGAGTCCTGGACACCAGCATCCCACTCAAAGTTTCCCCGGGGCCGACAGCAGGACTTAGACCCATTAACAGAATGACCAGAGATTGATCCAAAGTGTGTGATTAGATTGGTGGTTGCAGACAGACATGGTGATGGGTGTCCTCGGCATTTAGGCTGACTGTGGAGATTAGAGGCACCGTCTCAGAAACCTGTTGGTTCTGGTGGATGGGCAGCAGACTGATGCAGCAGTATAGAGCAGCAATAGCAACCAAAAAGTTGCCAGCTGGATTTGCATTTGACTTGCAGTTTCATAGAAAGATGACATTTTTTGATACCTTATATTTATCTAAAATTCTTCTGTATATTATCGTATGTTTCCAGTACATTACATTCATTTAGCAGACACTCTTATCCACAGCAACTGCCAGCCAAAAAGGACAGAAGTGTATCCGTTCACGTTGAACGAGCAACAGTGTCAGACCAGGCTAACAACACTCCCAGACCAGTGAGTGTTGTTAGCCTGGTCTGACAGTGAGTGTGAGCGTTAACTTGACTAGACAGGCTAGAAACTAGTAACCTTTCCAGCCTCTAGTTACAACCACACTTACCTTTTAGAGCACATGAGGGAAAAAAAGGGAAATTGCCCCCCCCCCCCCCCCCCCCCACCCAACCAGTCTAGCTCTGGAGGGCGGGGAAGAGAAACCTCTCCCTGCCCCTTTAAAAACCACCTGCTTCCCATATAAACTGTGCTCCCTGGGAGGCAGTGCGTGACTGGCAGCTGAGGCCAGAAGCTGGCTGGGCACTCCCGAAGCCAATCAGCGCCTGCCTAATTAAAGGTGTCAGGAGGAGGCCGTTCGAGAGCAGAAACCTGGGAGAGGTGAGAGGGGAGAAACTTAGCCGCCGACACCAAAGTTTGAGTCAGTACGGGGTTGTGAGGCAAAACCATTTGAAACTCCGGCTTTTGTTTAATTGGAACTGAGGAGGTGTGTAGACTGGATTTGGTACAGGAACAGAGGAGTAAGCCCTGCGGTCTTAAGGCCCTCTTTTGCATGGACCGCTGAGGACTGTTTTTGCCTGTACTCTCGCTACCCAATTACTGGATTTATAGGTATTCGTTCCAGATAGTAAGGGACCGTCTACAAACTGAAAGCCTTAAGGAGGCAAATCAGGACTACCCAAAAGGCTTTAATCCAGCAGGTTTCCCAGCTCACTACACCAGTGACAGTCTCAAAACCACACTAGATTAGTTAATCAGGGTATTAAATTCTGAGTTTCACACAACACCTCCCCCACCCCACCCCCCACCCATGTCTGCTTGGCCACAGATAAAAGGATCCATCTGTAGTTATGACATGTTTCCTCTGAGTGGGGTCTTTGTGTGAGACTTCACCCTCTGGTTTGAATGTGGATAACACCACATTAATAAGTCACTCAGCACTAAAGGTCTGGCATCCTGTCATCCTGTCATCCTTCCAGCTGGACTCTCACTTAGTCACAGTCCCGTCACAGCCAGTAACATCACAGGGTGTAAGGACTGTTAAGACTGTGTCTACTACAGCTAGCTGGCCTCAAGCGGCATCAACTGGCCATGACACTGGCCTGCCCTCCCAATTCCCCACTTTTAAAAAGCTTGTCAGTTTTCATTAATAGAAAAAAAAAATCACTGATTTGGTACTGCCGTTAGGTACGTTTTAATGCGTGCCAGAGGCAATGAGATTCCGTGCCTTTCTGAAACATTTCACTCCAGTGAACATCTCCTCGTGCTACAAGTACACTGCGCTGCGCCAAGCATCAGACTTCTCTTGAGAGACGGTTACCATGACAACATAGGACTCTGTGGAGGCTGGCTTACTTCCCTAGTTATTTATTTAGCTAGATAGTTGGCGAAGTACTTCAAGTTTTCAGCTATGGAGAAGGACTGCAGTTTTGTGTGAATGAAAGGCACTTGTGTGTGTGTGTGTATACAGTGCACTCCCCTAACGAGAATTGCTTATATAACAAACATGCATCATTCCTATTATATCAATCATTTCTACATTTCGACACTTTTGAAATACTCAAGCAGTCCACTATTAAGAAAAATTTTGGGCTCCCTCACCTATAATATGAAACTCCAATGAGAATACAATTGGATTTTGCGCTTGGATCTTGCACTAATTACTGAAGCACCTAGCACGTAACAAAGTTTCAGGGAAAAAAAAGTTGTGAAGTTGTGAATTTGTGTTGTTATTTACATTTACATTTATTTATTTAGCAGATGCTTTTATCCAAAGTGACGTACAAAAGTGCATACAGTAAGTATAGCAACAGTACGGGGACAGGATGTGTACAGTTCCACAATGACACAGTAGTTCTCAGCTGAGAGCAAAGTCTGTTTGAGGACGCAGTACTAGCTAATTTATACAACTACAGGGTATAGGGCAACTAACAAGCTCTGAATTCAAAACAAGGCAGTGAGTGCTGAAGTAAAGACGATAACAAAAAAAACAAACAAAAAAACCACTTATATTATGAGCCTGGATGCTAGTCAATATGCCAAGACAAAGGAAAACTCTTTTTACAGGTCTACAATGCTGCCTTCTTTAGCCTAACGGTAGAGTTGAGTCTTACTGGAGATATGTGCCTTCAGGATTGGCCTTTTTGTAGTCTAACTGGGACTGTCTGAGATAGACAAAGACCATCATGAGCATTTTGAAGAACAAAGGAAGATGAAGGCAAACTGGGAGAAGGGAGACATTAAAAAAACTGAATGAGTCAAATTTGATTTTAATTTTGCATGTAACTTTGCACACCGCACTGAACTAGCAGTTGACATGACATCGAGATAATATGAATTATAAGTTATGTTTATTGTGTGTAGTGGAGAACTGCATAAAAATAATGAAGATTTAATTAAAACGTGTCAGTTCATTCATATCCATTCAGTTGGAGCTCTGCTCTGAAACCCCTGATAAGAATCAAGTCATCCTGGATTCTATTCAACATGCAGCATTACAGTCATGTTTACTGTAATGTGTACTGTTAATGTAGCAAACATGTTTCATTTCTGACAAAATGGCCAGAGAGAAGGAGGTGGTGGTGGTAGTTGGGGGGGGGGGGGGGGGGGTTTGCACCTGGGCAATTACATCAGTAATCAAGGTTACATTTTTTAAATAGACTTTATAATTTGAGCCATTTGTCTCCCTGTAACAAAAGGACACTAAGTATTTTATTTTCCAGAATCCATTTTAGCTATTTTTTTCAAGGCTTTGCACTCAACAGTGTGGAGAAAAAAAGTAGCCTACCCTGATGGGAATTATTGAAGAATAACAAAGCACAATTATCTTTAATATGTAATTGCTTTGTTAGACGGCAAACTCTGCCCTCTCTTTCTTATGTGTGCCGAATGTTCCTCTGCGGTCCGCCTCGTGAAGGGCCTTCTGCATGAATGTGAGGGGTAACGGAGGTCAGGACACAGACAGAAAGCTCACAGTTTGAATTGTTCTGCCTCTCTTTGACACGCCACCAATTAAGCGTCCTGCTCGGAGCGGGTGAGCGAGAGATCTCTCTCTCTCCGGCTTCACTCGGCGCTTCGTTTGACATTTTGGTACGCGAGAAACCCCAGGACCGGGCTGAGGAACACTCTGACTCCGTAGCACCTTTTTTCCCCCCGTTCCTCACCTTGTTACCATGGAAACGCCTTATCTAGAACTCGGCTGAGGGGAGAAGAAAAAAAAATCCACACCTGATCGCAGTGAGTTACACATGTATTGTGCCCTGAACACGCACAACTCTGTAATTAATGGATTAATTTAAAACACAATTTACTCGCCTGTTCCAGTCCTCCAGCTAATTTGAGTCAATTTAACTTTCTTTTTGTGAGTTTGAGATTTCATTACTGTAACAACTTCCAGGGCACAGCAAGATATACTGCATCAGGTTAAATTACCCCACGGACCAAATTTCTGAATACGCAATTTTTTTAATTCTTTTTTTTTCCTGTATGCAATAAAGTGTGTTAACATTGAAAGGATGGTACAGGAAAAATCGAATCATCTCATCTTAATAAAGAATATAGGTTGTTTTCTGAGGCTGTGTAATCACTTGCTGAGCCTTACGCATTCACAAATTCACAAACATCGGGCTGAGCGTGTAACTGTCAGAGGGCGGCCTACAAAACAGGGCCAGGCAGAACAATTAAATATGTTCTCTTTCAGCCTCTTTGCTCTCTTGGTGCTCGCCGTCCAAACGCACAGCTGCGTGTGAGTGCCTCTCACGTTCAAGAAAGCGTGAAATACTATACCATCAAATTGTCCAACAGTCTTCAGTCACAAGAGCATTGTGCAGTCTTGACTGCATTGAAGCTTAAGTTGGAAGAGCGTTGCGCAGTTTCAACTGCATTCAAGCCTCGGCCAGAGGACCACTGCGCAGTCTCGACTGCAATAAAGCTTCAGTTTTGACTGCATTCAAGCTTCAGTCAGACGAGCACTGTGCACTTTTGACTGCATTAAAGCTTCAGTCAGAGGAGCATTGTGCAATTTTGACTGTAGTCAAGTTTCAGTTTTAAGAGCATTGTGCAGTTTCGACTGCATTAAAGCTTCAATTACCAGAGAATCATGCAGTCTTAAGCTGGAAGAGCATTGCTCAGTTTCGAGTGCATTCAAGTGTCAATGCTAAGAGCACTGCGCAGTTTTGACTGTGTACAAGCTTCAGTCAGAGGAACATTACACAATCTTGACTGCATTCAAACTAGTCAGAAGCAGCACTGTGTGCTGTCGGATAAGTGAGACCAGCATGTCCGCAATGGTGGTGTCCTCTCCTGGACCAGGGGACCTGTGACCCCTGGGGGGGGGTTTCAGAGCAGCATTTTAACCAGGTGGCAACTGGAGCCGATTACACCACGTGAAAGGCTCTAATCCTGTCACATCTGGACTATTCCAACTCACTGCTTGCTGGCCTCCCGGCATACGCCATCCAACCGCTGCAGCTTATCCAGAACGCAGCAGCCCAACTGACGTTCAACCTCCCCAAGTAGGCCCATGTGACACCTCTCCTTGAGTCCCTCCACTGGCTACCGGTTGCAGTAAGGATCAAGTTCAAGACCTTGTTACTAACCTTTAAGGGACTCAATGGATCAGCCCCCGTTACATACAGGACATGATCAAGGACTACAAGCCAGCAAGAGCGCTGCGCTCTGCTACCTCGGGTCGCCTCTGTGTCCCAAAACACAATGGCAGCATCTCTCCGCACTGGTAGAATGAGCTTTCTGCTGAGATTCGTAGAATAGACTCCCTGGGTGCCTTCAAGAGAAGCCTGAAAACTCATCTCTTCAAGCTTCGCCTCTAGTCTATCTTCCTCTCTATCTATCCTCTTTATCCCTATTTTATATTCAGAAAAAAAACACTCTACACTAGCTTAGCACTTAACGCAGTATTTTACTGGCCTCTTGTAGTACTTTTCAACAGCTACTCTTAGCATTGTGATGCACTTATTTGGAAGTCACTCTGGGTAAGAGCGTCTGCTAAATGACGTAATGTAATGATTAAAATTCCCATCCAGTCAGTGGCCTCAGGAAAGTAACGAAAACTTCAGCTGGAGCAAAAACCAGGAAACTCATGGTTCCCAACAGAAGGTAGGTATCTAAACAAAAGTTTAGATAATGCCGTTGAGCGTGTCAAATGCTATCTGTTTTCTCAAGACCTTTTTTTTTTATTTTTTTTAAAAAAAGACAAACAAAACACTGTTCGCAACATCTACCGCTGGCTAGCGTCTCACACTGTGAGCGAAAGAGGGAGAGCAGCTGTTTTCTTCGTCAGAAACAGCGCGGCTGTCTCGTCAGATCCCCATCAGCCTGTATGAATCAAACGAAATTAAGCCTCCCAACAGCTGCTGCGCTGCCTGGTGCTGCTGATATTGAACCGGACATTATTGGGGTTTCATTGGGTTGGGGGGGCTGGGGGGGTTGGGGGTGTTGGGTGAAGGGTAACACAGACGTGCCTGTCTGACAGGACAGCATTTCTTTGTGTCGTTGGAAACAAGTGTCCGACACATGAAAAACAAATTCGAATCAACAAGTGAAAGCTATTTTGTATGACTGTTTTCATCCCGGCCAACCTTCCTCTGACTAACCGCAGGTTAGTTCTCATACACTCAGACTGTGAGCTGGCTGTAGAGGGGGGTCAGGGAAGGGAATGGATTCTTCAAAATTGTCATTAATATTGTTGAAAAACGGCCACACACACACGCGCGTGCACACACACACACACACATCCTTGCACACACAGTCACTACAAGGACACACATAGGCGCTCTTGCGTTTGTTTGGCAGGGGAGGCCCTTGTGATCTCATATTTAGAAATGATGAAGGTCGGCAGGAATAAGAGATGGGACCTGTGAGGAAAGAAGCGCTGTAGTCAGCAGCAGGGGCTGTCACCTACCACTTACTCCTGCCACCTTTTCCCTTTGCATCTGAGAGCCGGACTGCTCACGGTGGCATTTTACTCAACCAGTGAGGTTAAAAATACACTCAAAAAAGGCTAAACGCATATATAATCTATACATGGACCCGAAGAGGCCCCAGAATTGAATATTGCACATGGTTTCCAGGCATAATTGGATTCTTCTAGGGTATGACATTTCACTGTTATGAGGAATTCTGTGATGGACCTCAATATCGCATCTAATAATGTTTCTTTCAGACCGGAGGCTGCTCCCATAGTTGGTCTGTTACCCTGCTAAATGTCTCTTACAGGAAATTCTGAGGGCTTATTTTTACAGTAATTTAAATAATGTGTGTGTGTGTGTGTGTGTGTGTGTGTGAGAGAGAGAGAGTGTGTGAGAGTATGTGTGTGTGTTGTGCAGAGGTAGCCCACCCACCAGCGAGTTCTTTTTTTAAACCAAACTCAACATATGGCGCATAATTCATTCTCCACTGGAAATGAATTCAAAGGATTCTTAGCATGTTAATAAATTGTTATTTTTCACTTAAAATAAAGCCCCCCCACCCTTCCCTGCCGTTCCTCTCTCCATTAATAAATCAGGACTCTGTTCGTTTCAGCCCATCTGGCTGGGAGCAAATACAGCAACCTCCTCAATATGGAACAGCTCTGGCTTTTGATGATTACTGTCATTAGTGTTTACTGTGTTATTCCCACTCACTTATCCACAGTTGACAGGCGCACATATACAGTAGCACAGCGATGCACAAGACTACAGGAAAGGAAGTCATTTTCATTTGCAGGGTTTTTTTTTTTTTTTTTTTTTTTTTTGGAGCGCCGGGTGATTGAGCTAATTATAGCCTGCGGGATGTTCTTGCGTTTCGCAGGTAAGGATGCAGAGTGAAGGGAGATGGAGGAGCCGACAGGAGGCTCAGCAGGTGTGGGCAGCTGTGGAGGAGCCTCGGGGGGGAAAGCGGTCCGCTTTCACGCACGCACGGCGTTTATTATTAGCCAAGAAGCTTTTTACATAACCACTCTGCTACCCCGTACCCGGTACCTGCAAGTTCACCATCAGTTTCACGGTTTGTACACACTTACACAATCTTTTTTTTTTTCTCCTAGTTTTTTGTGCGCCTTCATTCCCGATAGCGGGTCTTCCTGGCTCAAATTAAATTTCGTGATCAAACGTTCTTCCGATGTTTGTTTATTCCGGCGGCGTCCCGTTCGATGGTTTCCCAAAAGCCGCGGGGAAGTCCACCGAGGCACGGAGGAGCGGTTGGTTGCCGGGGGGGGGGGGGGGGGGGGGGCATGACAAACATTCCAAGTATTCCACCCCGTACCTGATGCTTTTACATTTCCCGCTTAATGCGCCATGAGATGAAGTCGTGGGGAGGTGGTGGGGGACGGCAGAGAGAGACAAGAGGCATTCTCAAGCCAACAACAGGTTGATCAGGAATAAATAACTCATAAGAATCATACAGAGTGTGCAAATTAATCAAGCAGAAATAACACAAGTGGCCGCGTGGCCTGGTGGTACCGCTTGAGAGGCAAAATTAAAGGGAACGAATCCGCTCGGAGGGGAATGGAGGCAGCGGACGGTTGGCGCAGGTGTTGTCGGAAGGTTGCCAACTCACCAAGCGGGGCTTTTTCTCCCCTCTGTCTGCAAGGAGAGCAGCATGCTGTTCAGCTCAGTGGGCTGCGCATCCACGCCGCTAGCGTTAAAGCACGTCTCGGAGAATGGGATGGATAGCCAGAAGCTAAGGGGGCAAACGCAGGCCGGGGGTTCCTGACCGGAATGAGATGGAAGGGATTGGCAGCGTACGGGCGGGGAGAAGAGGGGATTGGGACAGTGTGGGTGCTGGGGTGTAAAACTCGTGTCATCCCTGCCCTGTCCACTCTTGGATGTAGAGTCTCCCTCACAGCCTGCCTGAGCCCACCATGACATCCCTTGTCCACTACACGGCCCCCTTGCCTCAGACTGATGCATTTTTCATGCCATTTCACTGTTTACATTTCCACAGTTTCTCAGGAGACTCGGCCACCTTTCCCCACAGTCAGGGAATCATTTTCTGGTTTTTCAATATCCTCTTTTCCTGTTCACTATGTTTTGTGGCAATTTCCATTTAAGAAACTGCCGTAACTCGATTGATTTATAGATGGTTTGGGATAGTGGAGATAAAAAAAAAAGAAAAAAAAAAAACAAAAAATAACATCTTTCCAGGTGTTTGGGTCCTTTCATAATTTAGCATTTACTGTAAAAAGCTTTTCCACAATAGACTCCCACAGTAAGCAAGTCAGTAAGAGCATTTTCTGATTTATACCTGACATGCATCTCCTCCTGGAGGCCTCAGTCTGAACAGCCTTTATTTAAATTGCACATAATCACTGCCTGAGTGCCACCCGGCTTGTGCAGCACGTACCTATTGCATGTTTTGCATCCTCTCCAAAGCCGAACGGGTCAGAATGCTCAGGCACTTCACACGAATTCTGTTTCAAGGTCTTTGAAAAGACACATTTCTTTGGAGGGTTCGTTCTTTCATGTTTCCATCTCCCTGCTTCCCTCAGGGCACGGTTCCCGCTATAAGAAGACTGCTTACATGCTGATGGTGCGTATAGCATCATAATGTACATCCTCAAAGGGCACCCAGAATGGTTCTCTAAGAACGTAACACATGTGGACATACTGAGCATTTACAGGCTCCTTTTAAGCACAGATATTCTATTCTAACAAGATATTCAACCCCTGCATTCCTTTTGTCCTCTGTCTGGTCTGTTTGTAGTTGGCAGCAGGAGGTTCCTTTGCTGTCTGAGCTCCCATGCTGACATGCTGGGTCTTCCGTTTCAGAGAACGGACCTTCAAGACATTAGTTAGTTCATAACAAGCCAGCAAATCAGAACACATGCGATTTTATCAATGTCAGGGAAGAATTTTCAACGTGACACACATGAAACTTACTAGTCCATATATTATGATATATGTTATCTATGTTTTTGTTTGTATGAAAATTACATTACATTTTTCAGTGTAATGTATCATTTAACAGACGCTCTTATTTGGAGAGACATCATTTGGGATTTTGCATTGGGGTGGAAGGGAGCATCATGAATAGCCCAGATGCTTTTGGAATATCACCTCCATCTTCTCTGAGCTCTTAAATATCCAGTGACTCTATGGGTTAGGTGACACATATGTTGCATCAATCATTTAAGACATTAGGACTAAGGAGGAGGGCCGTGGATGCACTGGCTTTGAAGGAAAACAACAAAAAACACACGCAAAAATATGCCAAAAAATAAATAATTACTGGACCACAGAACGTGAGCCAAACTCATCTGGTGCTGCCAATGAGAGTACTTTATTTAGCTTCTCCCTGTCCTGTCCCTTAAGTGGGCTGATGCTGGGGGGGGGGGGGGGGGGGGGGGGTGGGGGGTTTGAGGTAGATTGCCCCAAGCAGGCACATGAGGACAGAGTACTCAAGCAGTTGGCATCGGCAGCTGGCATCTGGGCTGTGCCAGTGGACGCATGTCCAACGCCTATGGCTGTTAGGACAGGAGCGCCAAGCTACTCAAGGGACTATGCTACAGAGGTGCAGCACCAACAAGGCAGGAAAATATTGATATTTGCGGCCGTGGCAAGTGACCGAAGAGTTTTTTTTTTTTAATTCAATAACAAGAAACGCATCTAAAACTCATCTAAGAGGAAACCAATCAATTTTCTACAGTAAAGAAACCAGAGTCCGGTTGGCGAGGCGAGGCTTTTGTGCTCATTTCAGCTTACAGATGTAAATGACAAGTAGAGGTAAGCAGGGAGCCACGTTTGTTGTTGCCAGAGAGACGACCTTTCTTTTTTAAGGGGCCCTCAGCCTGTGGCTTTCCTTTGAAGCCCCAACACCTCCGTTTTCTTTGAATGAATACGTGATTATTTCAATCACCGTCGTCACAATGCTTATTAATGTGCACCTGCAGTGTTTATTAGCAACACTCAAAAAAGAAAAAAAGAAAAAAACACAAAAACAACAACAACAACAACAGCAACAAAAAACATGTGAACATTTGAATGAGGAGCAGAAAACTGTTCTGCATCTGGAATACCTCTGAAAACGTCCCCCGGAGTTACGGCAGCTGAAAATGGATGACTTGATGAGCATGTAGCCAGGTTTCCCTTCACCACCACTTGCTGTGTGTCATTTGCGTAAACAGAGCTGCTCTCTCTGCCTCTGACACTGAAACAAGCTGTTAATGATCAGAGAACATGTCTGCAGAGAAGGGCAATTCAGGCCTTGCCAATTACCTCCGCACTGGGTACCCAAAAATCTATGCACACCAACCATTAGCGCTATAACCACTGAGCCAGGAGAAAAGAAGGAAGAAAGAGAAGTAGCCTTCATCCATGTGGACCTATTACAATATCTCTTCCTGATTTTTGCACGCCCTTTTTAACAGTTTTCAGAGCTGACAAATGGCACATCTGGCAAAGCCTGCCTGTTGTGGCAAAATGATTGTAGTTTGACGACTGGTTATTTTTGTAAGGTTGCTTTCATGTTGTCCTGGGACATCCCCTGTCACGGTATGAAGTGGAATAGGCTTGGATTCAGGACGGTTAACAACTCAGATCAATGCTGCTGCTTGCATCCTTTAATAATGATGTGGGCGGCCATGTAGAGGCGGTGAGGGAGTTGGGCGTGTGTGCTGTAGATTGCAATCACTGCTGGGGTAGTGCTGTTGTGCCCTTGATAAAGACACCGAACCTTAATTGCCTCAGTAGATACCCAGCTGAACAAATGCATGAATGCCCCAGGTAAGCAAATACACAATCACCATGTCATCTGGAGCTTCCCCCTCCCAATGTTTAGTGCCGTGTACTGTTGTCAGGGTCTTTTTGGTTGCTGTCCTGTCGATCATAAACTGTGGATATGCCCACTGGTGCTGCTCTCACAGTCGACTAGACTACATTCAGCAACTCTTTGGTATTTGTTTTTAAATTTTAGTCATAGATTTAGTCATAATATCACTATATTCTGGATCACACTGTAACCCATGTAAGAGTCTCTGGATTTTCCAGTCCCCTGACTGAATGGCCACATTCATTTACACGATTTTTTTTTTGTTTGTTTCTATTTTGTGGTTTTTAATATTTGACTGTTTTGCAGGAGTTTTCCCTCACTGTTGGTTCCAGGACTGAAGTATTCTATTTTTACCCCATTTTTTTTTTCTAATACCCCTCTGGAAAAGGCACTGCTTTGTAGTACAGCCACTGTAAAAAAACACATGCTGACTGACTGACTGATGTGTTGATTGATTGATTGCTTATGTTGAATGAAGATGAATGATTGATCAATGTTGAATGATTGATTGGTTGAATTAAAGGTTTCTCACCGTGATGTGGAATGTTTTACAATCAGGTTTATATGCTTGAAGTGAGTATACAGCTTTGGAAAGACCACTAGCCTTACGTCTTGGTACAAACAAGATTTAATACAATTAAATCTCCTCAACAAAAGTATGTCCGAAATACTGCTGACTCAAAGCACTCAGTCCAAGAACATAGTTTAATATTCCATTTAGGCCATCCTGCTTTTTTTCAACCTGTTTTCTGAAAACTCATTAGAGGAGTTCATTAGCTCGCACGGTCACCCCCTTACTCAGGTGGAGTGCAGATTGCTATCTTTGGATTCTCCAGCCTCTGCTGACCTCATTCGAGACGGAGCCTCTCCCAGCAAGCTGGCCGGGATGGCTGCTGTCACCGATACAGTGGCGGCAAATGGGGTCGGGAGACAGCAATCTCTGCCGCCGCTCTTTCAGGGCCACCCCATTCCAGCGACCCGTGAAAAAAAAAAAAAAAAAAAAATCTATCTGACGGCGCAGTGTTTCAGACAGATACGCCGGCATGCAGCGCACAGACTCGGGTGTGAGACCCAGCTCAGATTTAAATACAGCTAACAGGCCGTGAATGAAGGAAGGGTGACTGTGCAATGGCGGAGAGAAGGCTGCGGTGTCCTTTGGCTGTGTTCATGTTGACGGCTTTTGTTGCCACTTGCACCTCCGCAGACCTGTGACCCCAGATGTCCAGCTCACATGACTTCACAAAAATTTCAAGGAGTGCTCTTCTGTGGTATTGAGTGTGTGCATGCTACCTTATTGTCATTTAGTGGACTCTCCCATCCAGAGCGGCTTACATAGTTTATCATTTTTCATGGTACTTATTTATACATTTGGGTATTCAGTGAGGTACTTGTGGGTTAAGCACCTCACCCAGGTGAAAAGCAGCAGCCCCAGTGGGGACTCGAACCAGCATGCTTTCGGTTACAAGCCCTACTACACTGCCAAATGTGTGGCATACACTTTCACTTAAATGTACATTACATTATACTTTTGTCATTTGGCAGACGTCATTTGACGTATTCAGAATGACAGGTCACAGTTGTATCCTTTTATAAAGCTATACATTTACTGAGGCAATTGTGCTCAAGGGTCCTACAGCAGTGCGCCTGCAGGGAATTGAACCAGCAACCTTTTGTTTACTAGTGCTACTCCTTACCACTGCAGCAACATGTACAATACTGTGTACAGCTTCCCAGAGAGGCATTTGCACATCCAACAGTGCAGAATTCAATGGACAATCAATGCTTTGAGTAGAATAATACCCCATTGTTAGATAAATACCGGGTGTCAATCCAGTCAGGTTACACAGACGTTTCAGTAGGAGCATCAGTAGATATTAGGTAAGACCAGGTCAGGATTGCACACAGTGAGGGCTGTAAAGCCCAAATAAGCACGTTTCAACACCTCTCCTCTGCAAATGAGTCCGATGACGTTATCTGACTGTTCTGCATCCTAATCGCAGCAGAAAAACAGAAGGAATTGATCTCTTCCCCCCTCGCGCGGGCTCCGTCTGTACGCCCAGTCGATGGCATCGAGCAGTTCGGAATTCGCACGCCGTCTCGGATTTCAGAATCCTGCTAATTACCCGCCCGCTTCCCTCAGACCCGTCTCCAGCAGCGAGACCCGAGCCAGCGTCTTTTTTCAGGTTATCGTACATATGCAAATGAATCTGTAAAGCAGACGAATTAGAGGCGGCCTACAAAGGCCCCGCCCCCTGCAGACCCTGCGGGGGAGAGCGGCTGGGTCCGAGGGCAGCCCTTGATGAGCGCCTGTCTGTGATTAATAAAAGATGGCGGCCGCTGGATGATCCACGTAGGGGCGCGTTTTGATCTCCCTTCCCGGGGGGGGCAGCAGCATGGGGGTGGGGTGGGGGGGGGGGGTGAACTGAGTTTCCACACTGCCCGCCTCTACCTCCACGCTTGGGCCGGTCAAACTCCGCTGTCTGGCATAGCCAATGAGCGCTGGCTAAATTATTCATTCCATTCCTCCACTCCGGAGACCTGCGGTTCTCAGATGCTTTCTGCTGGAACTGGGATCTACACTGGTCTGAGAGGTTTACCCGCTTTTTATTTACTATATTTAGCATCTTTCTTGTTTAAAGTTTCTTTTTTTGTGTAAATCAACAACAAATAATACAAACAATGAAAATGGTTTTTATAATATTGTTAACGCCTCAAAAAATGATTCTGTTCCTGGCCATTGATAAAAGCTGCTACTGGTGAATGGAATATTTAAGAATTTATCAAGCAGAAGTCTTAATTTGTGAACATCTTTCAAACTCCTGCTTCCATTCAATTCTGCTTGAGACATTAATGTCTCGTAAATTGTACTGGACATTAGTCCTGTGTAATTACTGTGCAGTCTGTAATGGCTAAGTACACATTGTTACACAGTAACAACCAGGAGACCTGAGTTCACTGTCTATTTCTCACCTCTTTTCCCCCTCTCTTCCCTTTTTCACAGCACACAATAGGAGTCGGGCTCTGGGTTCAAACTGTTCAATCCTTGTTTCTCCCAGTCAATGAGCTCCTCCAGCAGAACAGAGCCGCATTGACTGATTACTGCAGGAGCCCCAGGTAAGAACACTGCACATACACTGTAGTACAGTGGATAAAGGAGATTTTAAAGAGGCACTCCACCAAAAAATAAACCAACAAGAACAACAAAAACCAATAAGAATAAAATGATCATCAGATACTTTACAATATGTAATCTGCCTTTTCTCATGAGTTCTGAGCGGCAGACCTGAACCAAAGCCTGTCCTGGAAGTGGCGACGTTGCCTGGATACTGAACACCTCAGCCATCCTTCTTTATGCCAGCGAATAGATCTGGCTTTAATCCTAATTAACAACTATTACATGCTCAGGGGTGGCCCGGTCCCAGCGGTGCCCGTCGAGATCCGAGGAACAATTGATTCCAAATCCAAAAGTGCTGAAAGCGTTGGTATCCTTCCTGCTCAGCAATCATCTGATATGCCTTCATGCCACGTCATTAATGCCTGTGGTTTTGTATACCGCTGGTTCCCATATCGACAGCAAAGACAACCTTTGCTTTTTCATTTTCTTTTTTTTTTTTTGGGAATGCATTTTCATTTCATATGATGGTCAGCTTCCAATTATCGCACAAGTGTGTCTTATCGTGAAATGTGATAATGAGGAATTGAAACCTTTTGGGGGGGGGGGGGGGGTGAAATGAAAGCTTTTGTAGTGCATTTAGAACATTTTAAAGGGAGCATAGGGCTCTTAAGATGAATACCTGTCATTTCAGGGGTTGACAGGGTTCAAAGGGTTGCACAATCACACCAGGTTTACGAGTGGCAGGTGACAGACAGAGGCGGCCATTTTCAGTGAAGGTTCAGCTTTTTTAGCCCAAAGAAAATAATGTAACACAGGCATCCATTCACTTCAAGGTGTTTTTTAAGAGAGAGACATAGTGAGAGAGAGATAGAGAGAGCCACGCAAAGAGAGAGAGAAATAGAGAGAGTCACGCAAAGAGAGAGAGAGAGAGAGAGAGATTCAGAGAGAGGAAGAGAGTTACATAGACAGAAAGCCACAGTGATAGAGACAGAGAGCGATGGAGAGATACAAAGATAGAGACCAAGACAGAGAGAGAGAGAGGAAGAAAGAGAGAAATGGATAGAGAGAGACTTCTCTGACAGTGAGATGTGGCCATTTCTCCGAGGAAATGTGAGAAAGTCTGGCTGCTTGCCACAGTCTAAGGGACACTGAGTGATGGCCCATGGTTATTGTTATTTTTTTTATTATTATTAGTAGTAGTAGTGATCAATGTATTAATTTATTTTATTATCACATATTTTGTCTTATTTGAACACAGGCTTTGTAACTGTATACCTGTCATGCCAATGAAGGCAGCTGAAACTGACACTGGTACTGAGAGAGAGGAGAAGGGAGAGAAACAGAGACAGCGTGAAAGAGAGATGACCAGTGTGTATCTGGTATCTAAGGCTTCTCTCTGCCGCAACCCCTGAACTAGCTCCAGCTGTGTGTTTCAGACAGACAGTTCAGCCCGGCACCTTCTGTACATGCAGTCCGTGAGTTTGTGCGGTTGCCTTTTCATTCTCTACTTCGCTTTGTCTCCCTACACGCTCAAAAAAAACTGCTGTTCTTCTTCTCTTGCAGGGCTGCGTGTACAGTATGTGAGTGTCCTTCACCTTATAAAATCAAAAGCCATCTGTGTTTGTCTTCCAAACCAACATATACACCAGAAGGTTCACAATGAGCCGTGGCATTACGCTGAGCTACCGGAACACGTACTCAATACATCGATCAATATCTGCACCACAGTTAACAATTAGAAACAAAGGTTCACCCAAGCCACAGCTTTCCATGTTGGCTAAGGGCTGTATATATTGCAAAAGACAAAGTAATTAAAAACTGTATGGATCGGACTGTTGCAGCAAAGAGCAAAGCAATGCCCCTAAGCAGCTCCAAAATGTAACACTTTTCAAAATGGCAGCAGTATTCCCAGAAAGCACATGTGCAATGGGGAGGGGTGCTTGTAAGGATGTGTGAATCCCCACACGGCACTGATGAAATATTATGGTCATAGGTGTGGAAAAGAAGGAAGGTGAAATACGGCAAAGGGAGCGATGTCCCATACAGTGAAGGGGATCCCAAAAAATCCGGGCACTCACCTGAGGACAATTGCGTTACATTATTGGCATTTAGCAGATGCTCTTATCCAGAGTGACTTACATAAGTTACAATTTTTTATATGTTGCCCATTTATACAGCTGGATATTTACTGAGGCAATTCGAGGTTAAGTACCTTGCCCAAGGGTACAGCAGCGGTGCCCCAGTGGGGGAATATGAACCAACAACCTGTTGGTTACAAGTCCCACTCCTTACCACTATGCTACAGTGGCACCCCTCAAAATAAATATAACAAACCTTTATTCTAATGGTCAGGGCAAACAGATCAGCACATTTTGAGAGGATGCTAGGAGAGACAAACATATAAATATCCATATTTGTAAATATCTTTGTTTTTGGTAGTAATATATGTTGGAGGAGAATTTGTCGCATTTGTTCCTGATGCTGATTGTAGCATAAGATTATTTGTTTGCTTGTCCTTCTTCATATTAAAATGAATTCATATCATTACTTGGACAATTTCTGGAAATGATAATTGCAGCAGACTGTAAACAGAAGAACAAAGATGGAAAAAAAAATCCTCTGCTACGTTGCTATCCCCTGAAGGGATCATTTGAATTATTGAGCTTTTAATTTCAGGCGCCTCGTTCCTTTTGTGCAAAGGATTCACTGTCTGTGCGAAGGAGGAGAGTGGATGGGGAGTAACAGGGAAACTGGTGGAAAATAAAAGGATAAAAGCCGAGGGGATCAATTTTTCATCCGCTGCTGTTTATGAACGAGGCCCTTAAATGGGCCACGCGCTGTACTGTCTCGATCGTGCGGACCAGGCGCAGAGCACAGTCACATGCGAGGCCTTACCGGTGATAGTGGCCGGGAGTGGGGCTGGCACTCACTCTGATGACTCTCATTTTTACCGCGTTTCTCAGGCGGTCTGCATTCTGAGGCCTGAAATGGGTGTCAGCAAAACACTCATCGATACCTTTCAGTCAGGAAGTATTCATTTGAGTATAATGGGTAAACAAGGACAGATCGATGAATTTTAATCAGCACCTGTGTTCCCAGCATCCTGACCCAGGACAAACTCTTAATTGAATGAGACTCTATTGGCATTTTTTTTAATAGAAATGCAAATTATGGATTAATCTCTAAAAAAAAAAAGTGCTACTCCCACTGCTTTTGAGCTAGTGTGACACCAGCTGTTCTTTGTGTGAGGCTGAATGTCTTTCCGTTCCCTAACACTTATCTGACACCTCTCCTCTCCAAAAAAAAACATGTGATCTAATGTATATTCAGTGGCTTCCATAGGCAGCCATGTGTGGGAGGGTACACCTCTGGGTAAGGTGAGCACAGGAATGGCAAAAAAAAAAAAACTCCAGCTCCACTCGGCTGTCATCATGATACCAGTGCTCCCCAGGTACTCTCTGTGTCAAAAGAGCCAGTACGGGGTCGTATTTAATCTTCACGCTTAGCGGTTTGTCCTTAACTTTGGCCCAGATACAGCTGCGGTGCATCCTGAACTTTACTAATTTAAGCATGTAACTAATTTAAGTAACCAATCTAGGCATGAATTTAAGCAATGTCGCTACAGATACACACCATGTATCATGAGTTTGGTAGGCTGAAGTTAGGACAAAAAATGTTGGGTTGGATTTGGGAACACTTGCTTAAAGTTATTGCTCAAATTCATTACTAAAAATTGTATGCATTAGATTATCACAGAAAAGAGTAGAGCAATGCAACTATGCAGCTCCACATATGAGCACTTTCTAAAATGGAAGCGGTATACCCAGCAAAGATTCACAATCAGTATTCCTGTATGATTGTGCGCAATAACATAATACTAATTCACCTTAGTTAAAGATAATTGCACAGCCCTGAAAGTTAAGTTCACTGTAAACTGAACTTTCTTGAATTGCTATGTGACTACCATAACCAGCTGTGTCATACATTTCCATTATTATACAAACCTAACAAACAAAGACTGGCTGTATGACTCATAACTGCTGACTGAGGTTATTTTATTTTTTTTTTCTGAGCAAAGTCTTTCAAAGAATGTCACTCTCTTTGGGCATTCATTTCAGGCCTAATGGCCCACTTTTCCTTGAAATTCATTGAAAATAGCATCCTTAATTAAGCACACAACCTATCAGGTAGAAATGGAAACAAAGAAAACACTATGTTTAAAACCAGAGAGTAAGTCTGACCCATAAAAATGGGTTTAGTACACTTACTTTATGAAACACTTATATTCTGTATGTTTTCCTGAACTGACTCAAAACATGAAACTGTTGACCGACCCTTCAGTAAAATATGTGTCTCATGCAGTTGTATGTGCCATGATCATTTCCTAATGAAATGGTACATTTCATGAAGGGTTTCATCAGACGGATAACATTAAGAGCCATAAGTTTTATTCTTGCTGTAATGATTCCTGAGTCCTCTCACTTGTCATGGTTTAGTGGAGCCGTTGCAGATATCTTGAGGTTTTAAGAGATTACTCTGTCTCTGGAACATCTCAGGTCACAGGTGTATTTCATGCGGTATTCACATCACAGAGCTAATGGAATTCAGTTCTCTTAATCTGACTATTTGAAAACAGATCTTCATTATAGGTGGCCAACCTTAGCCTTGCAGGAGACGGACACTGGAAAGGCCCAGATTCAATCCATTTGTGCACTTCGTGAGACTGTGGTTTGATGGAACACATCATGTATATCCTTTATGCTTCAATGTTCAATTAAAAGATAGGAATTGATGGTAACCCTTCAACTCTTGCCATTAGGTTTTTTTTTTTTTGCAATTTTACATTGCACTGTTATTACAATTTTGCCATGCTCTCACTGAAACAGATTTAAATTGTTTCGATTACATCAATGTAAAATTATAACAGAAGAGAAATTCTGCAGAACATCACTGAAAACAAAGCATGACAACCTAGTGTGATACAATAATTCACTGCGTAAAAATCAGAGGTGACTGAAAACAACAAGCAAAGAAACAAAAAACTCAGTCAGCAGAGGGTGGCGTCACATCTAAATGTCGTGTTTCAAACATTCCTCATTTTGGGAAATGTGTAGCGTACACAGATCTGTTCCATCTATATGTGGTAGGCGCCTGACTGTAGGGAGGGGCGAGGGGAAATGGACCACAGGTGCAGAGGGAGCAGGCGCACCTGGGAGAGATGGTGATTGATTCGGTCAGGGTGCGTCTGCTATGAAGCGCTCTCATGTCCACACGGGGTTGGGGGGGGGGGGGGGGGGGGGTGATGGATGACGGTGAGAGGAGAGAGAGCCAAGTTGAGACAGAGAAAATTCTGGATATAAGGAACACCTGTCACATATAGAACCTGAAAAAGGGACAGTGTTTACGGTTTGTGTTTTTTTTTTTTCCTATTCTTCTACATTCCCCTTGTTTTTGTAATTGTCTGTTTTCTGTTGGTGGCCCCTTGAGGCCATGCTTACAAAGAGCTTTTGTTTATTTCTTGCCACTCCTCTCAGATAACAATGAACGCTGGTCCACAGGTCGGAAAAATCTACCTCGATTCTCTGGTCTTATGACTTGTGAGCCAGACCTTGCCAACAATACTTCACTTTATATGTCCACCTTTATTAAAAATATGACCTTTTCACCCAAACCAACCTCATCCTTTGACGTGTAAAATCCTTGACATCTGAATGCCACTGAATGAATGCCTGTATTTTTCATTTTTGACCTATGGCTTCCTAGCCACCTAGCCACCAGGTGGCAGTATATAACATCTTTGCAACGTTACCCTGTGCATTCTGATATTTTTCCACTAAGGAGCATTTTTTAAAAATGATTCCAAAGATGTGTGATATGGACATTTATTAACCTAAAAAAAACAACTAATCAAAAACAACATCCGTGCATCAAATACTTTGATTGTTCACAATCACGTCCCATGTTTCAGTTATGTTGTCTATCTTACTGAAAACATGGTGCATGAAATGGGATGGAATGTCTGAAAGAGGGATTCCAATGCCACTCAGTACAGCATCTGTGCAACACTGATCCAAAAAAAGCCCTGGGCATTCCTGCACTGAATCATGGGTAATGACTTGTCCGGTAAAAGAAGCTGACAGCCCATCAGTAAAAGTGAAGCAGGTGGACTTTGGTGCTGCTAGGAAAGGGATATTTTTGATGCTGATTATTTTGATTGGTTTGTTGTGTGTGGCCCTGGGCTGATGTGATACACACACTACTGAACTATCTCCTATACCTATACCTTATACTCCAATGATTTCCAGCAAACGCAGTCAGTGTTCATTCTCATAGTCAGTTGGATAGTATGGTTAGTCAATTCAAGTACTCATGAAAAGAGAGAAAATAAAAACAAGAAAAAACAACTGCAGATCCACAGAAAATGTACCCCACTGTAAAAAAAAAAAAAAAAAAAAAAAAAAACATTATTGTTAATTACAGCGAGAAAAGCAGAAAGTGGAAGAACTTTTCATTCTGCAGTAGCACCAGGAAGATGGGCTAATCTGTGGCAGTTTTGTCTATGCTTTTGTGCAGTTTCCATATCCCTGGGAGACATGTATGAGGAAAACCCACAACCCGGAATAAATAAAGCATCCTTTACTTTGGAGACATCCTTACAAGCCTGAGGACACACAGTTCCACACAGCAATTCCAGAACACAGTTCCATAGTCCCAGCTGCCTATGCTGTTATTAACATTCTTATTAATACTGAAATAATTAATAACCACTAATAATAATATTAGTAGTAGTACCTGTAGTAGGTGGTAAGAGGGGTGCATTTATGTGCGCTTTTGGTGATTTTGGTGTTCCCAAATTAACAACGGGGGGAAAAAAAAATAGCAATGAAAAAAATACAAGAGTAAACTAGCCATTAAAAATATAAAAGCAGATACAAAACAGCAGCACAATTGGCTGTGAAAAAAGAAATTAAAATACACCCAGATGCAAATTAAAACAAAGTTTGCGAAAAAAAGGTGATGAAAGCTGCAGTAAAGGATGAACTGCTGAAAGGCAAGTTTCACAGGAGGCAAACACCACAGATTTTTTTTTATATATTTGGACCTGATAGTAAGTTCTTTAAAGCTCTGTTCTCTGCCATTGTTAAAGCTAACAGCCTACTGAGTTTGCTGGCTCGTTAGGAACACTGTTGAAGGGACGTGGTAACTGGCTTACCACACCCCCACCCCCCACCTGCCAAAGTTCAGGAGGGGGCCTTTGCAGGTTGAACTTTTTGTAACCATGTTAATTGGCCCATAGTGAGCTACACACAGCTACAGTGGGTTAATTTTTATTTTATCGCCTGTGCCAAAGTCCAAAGCCAGCTTTTTTTTTTCCTCCCAAGTCAACTTGCTTTATCAGAGCGCTTTGTAAATTAGACTGACTGCATTCACAGTGCTTCGTTTGCCCCCCCCCCACACACACACACACACACACACACACACACACACACTTTGGAACCCCCCTCCCTGCACTGCATTTCATATGTGCTTATCCTAAACGGCACTGGGTGTGGCCAAAAATGGAACATTCGTCATCATGGCAACAGCACCACAACTATTGTAACCACCCTCCAAGATGGAGGATGGAAAAAATGGATGTCTGGTGGCAACTTAAAAGTACTGGGCTTTGGACAAACTTGCAATGACAAACCTTGGACTTAGTGCAGCAGAGCTCTGGATCTAAAGGGCTACACTGATAAAAGACCAAGGATCGGCCACACAGCTTCAGAATGTGAGTCTGAGTGATATCAGCATAGCTGAGGAGTGCTTTGTGGCCAACTCTGCAGCTATTGGGGGAGAAGATGTGGGTGGCAGAGTACTCGCCCAGGACACAGAGTCCATATCTGGGCCTGGCAGCAGTCCAGTTGCGAGGAGTGGAAGCCATGGGCTGTTATGTTGGCACTACCTTGAGGGACGACTGTCCTGATATGAACGGTGATATGCAAATGGGAGAAGGAAACCATGGTGATGTTCATTGTGTGTGCCTGAATAGCTCAAAAAACACCCAAATTAAAAAACCTCACAGGAAGTTCTGACATGAACAGCCTCTGTCTCCAGACTAAAAAGGTCAGATCTCTGTGCAGTACTGCAGGAACCCATCTTAATGAGAAGACATTGCTTTTGGAGTGTCAAGTTTAAAAAAAAAAAAAAAAAAGTACTGGTTCTGAAAATGCTCTTTGTTGGAGGGGGCAAGGTCAATTATCCCCATGAAGAAAAGCTGCAGCTACTGTCTTTGCATTCATAAAAGTTCCTTTTTTAATCTGGCATGTCCATTTAAGAAATTAAAAAACTGGCATATGACCAATGTGTTTCAGCAGTCACCCATTAAAACCACTTCACTGTTGCTCTAGTTCAATCTGAGGACGCACTTTTCAGCGTAGCCATAATAATGTGCACATTGTAATTCAGTATGGAAATTTGAAATTAATTAACCTTTGCTAATCAACCTTATCACAGTTTTGCTCCGTTGCTTGTTTTGGATCAATTTTGTTTTGAATAGATAAATATTGCAATAGATTACACTCATGCATAAATGTTAAGAGAGCCTTTCTCATATCTTATCTTAACGGAGTGCCGAAAATTGAAAATAGCATATCTAACCATTTCCCTGTGTACATGTGACAGTGTATTAAACAACAGAACAACAGATGCAAAATACAGGCATTGTTGAATAAAAATTACCTGCAATTTTACAAAGCCTTCACAAGGTATTCATAATGCGTTGACGAGCATGGAATTTCTGAAGCAGATAAATGAAAATGCCATGTTTTAAGGTGGCTGACACAGAATGGAACCTGGTTAAAAATGTACCAAAGGTGAATTTGCCAATTAAATTCCATATGATAATTCAAGACAGAGAGCCACATTGAATATGTCAGTTTGGACTGTGTGACCACTGGGTTGAATGTAAATTAGGTCTAGTTTGTCTGTTGAGCTCTTCATCAGATAATTGTAAACATGTAGTTGTACATAACACTGTTAGCTGATGATCAGGCTGTGTAAATCCCTTCCTAATGGCACGCAATCTTCCAAGTTATTGCTTTGTTTCTATTCCAAAGGCTCTGTTCAAATGCACTGGTTTGAGATATTTGGCTCCTTAGCTCACACATCAGACCTCGCTCGTCTTAACAGAGTGGAAGCTTCAGTTTGACAAACCTGAAGCCTCGGATTGCTGAGAAGTGGATGACATCGCCATTCGCCGCTGCTGTACGCAGGCCTGTCATAGCCTTTCCTAAATCAGGTGGACTAACACCAGTTGGAGAACAGGCTGTGCGCCGTGGAACACACCGGAAGGACTACAGCTCAAAGGAACTGGGACACAGCCCTTCTTAACCGACGCTGCGGGATCAATAACGAGACAGACCTCCTTAACGATCGGCCAGCGAGATGCTGCCGGTCCGATTTGCATATAATCAGCGACCACGTCACTGCCACACATGCACCTCTGGGCTTTAGAAACATCGGCAGAGATTAAAATCAAGTTCAATTACATGCAAATATATAAATAATGAAACAAATTGCATCATAAGCACGTGTCACTATGGATTCCTCGCATGTCGATAACAGGTCTGTGACTCTCTCTCTCTCTCTCTCTCTCGATATCTGATTTCCGTAGAACACATAACCCCTTGGGTTTCGCGGTTCTGTTGGGGGGCATGCGCAAGGGATTGCAGAGATCCAGAAGATGGCAGTATTGGCCACAGATCTGTAATTAAACGTCCGGCTGAGGTTGGTGGGAAAGAAAAGGGAAAAGAAAACCAAAAAAAAAAAAAAAAAACAGAAGACGCAGCAGCAGCAGAGATTGCGGGACTAAAGCTGCGTGGTCGTGAGGATCGGGCCTATCCTTGAAATCCGAGCGATAATCAAATTAATTTAATTAAATTAGCATACTCATCCTGTGAATGAGAGATGCTTTGATGGATAAATGAGCATGAGATTAAATTACACCAGCAGTATATCATCCTAATTGTTTATCTATTTATTTATTGTTTCTGTCGTTTGTTTCAGGTCTCTAAGCATACTGGTGATTAACCATTTCAGTTCCTCCAATAAAGTAAAATCAGTGCGGGCTGAATGTGTCCATTAAAAGCTTCTGCAATGTTGTAAATTGACTATCCAGTACTAATGCCTACTGATACACCATGCAATCCACCCAGTCTAGTCAAAAGTGAGAATAGAGTGAAAGGCAAGATTCACATGTGTCATAACGGGTCGCTGGCTTTCAATTCATGGGAAAAAAAGAAATCGAAAAACACAAGTACATTCCCCAGTTGTTTCGCACTAGAAGCACTTAGCTACAGTATGCAGCAATGTGTTTCAGCCAGAGTGGTTTTCTATATGTGAAAACTTAACACAATCGTGCCAGTATAAACTGAAAGGAATCAATGGTGCGTACGGAAAATCAGATGACCTGGGGTCAAATGCCTGTAAAGATAAAATGATGGAAAGGAACAGTATGGTAGAGCATGAAGTGACGATGTAATGGCACAACACAAGGTCAACATAACACAGCCCAAGTTTTCACTGTGTACCACTGGGTACTGTGAAAATTAATAATAATAATAATAATAATAATACAAAAATGACACTGAGTATTAGAAATACCGAGACAAGAGATAACAAGTGATGAGTGCACATCATCTATTGCATTACAGAACTGCATTCAAAATGGCTAAATACCTGAGGTTGCACTTCTCCAAGTGCATTCTGGGATATCTCAAAGAGCGTCATGACATCTCTTAAACTCTATGCTTCCCCAAATGCATTTTGGGATATCCTGCAGCCAGTAAAAGTGGGTTATTGCAAACTATTTACCACTCGAGTGCGATAAAACACTTGACCCTCGATTGCTTAGCCCTGACACTGTTCAACAGCATACTCCGGTTGGAATAAGGACCGAGAGGCTAATGGAGGAGAAGGTTAAGGGGTGACGGGTTTGCTTCATCATATCTGACACTTCCACGTGCTGACTGGTCGCCAGTACTGCTGTCTCACCAATAACCCTACAATCACAGGGGAAATGGCTGATGGCGAGTCTGCCTTTTCAGCTATATTACAGGAAATGCACCCCTGTCGGGGTGGTACCTATGAGTCTCAAGCTGCAAGCAAATATTCAAACAGATATTTAAACAAAAACACAAACCCATAAAAATGTATTGAGAGCCACACTCTAGGTAATGGTAATTAACCCCTGGCAAACTGTACCAACAAAGAAAACAGACATTGGTTGGTTCATGAAAGTCATTGCACTAAACAAATAAGTCTTAGGAATGCACAATGCACACAGATAGTGAAATGAAATTTAGGGATATGTATGATATGTAGCACTGATTAGGCTAAAATAGGAATACACTTCTCAGAAGTAGAGGACAGAACAGCTGTTTTAGATTTTCAAAAACAGCCAGACAGAGAAATCACCTCTGATTACACTTTACAGAGCCAATTTTATCTTGTATTTTTTCCATCAAAGAAGGTGATTGGTGATTGATTCTTTTCACAAAACACAGTTTGTTGTGCATCTGATGTTAAGTATTAGTCTCGAACCTGAAAAAATTGGTATGCAGCCTGCACACTTAAGATGAAATGCTAGCTTTTCACTGGGCTTCAGGTGTTGATGGACTGTGTGCATCTTCCTTTGTATATTTTATTTAATTTAACAGATCAGATTCCTTGCCCATTGTCAAACTGCTTTCATAGCTCACTCTTGTTTAAAAGGGTTTTTACATATCTCATTTGCTAATGTAACCCTTCACAAAATAGGAAAGTTGGGATTCAATTTGTTTTTATTACAATGTGCTAAACCCTCTCACTGGCTGAACTGTTTCACAAGAACCTGGCTAAACTGAAGTTGAGGCTGTAAGAATTCTGCACCAAGAAACATCCTTTTGTTATAAGCAAAAGAACATTTGTTCACAGAATGTTCCATGGGTACCTTTCCTTTTCAATGTCATGAAAAATAGAATCCATATGTTTATATTTTAAATGTAACCTTTAAAATGAGTACTAGTACTGTGCCCTCATTACAATGATGCCCATCTTGGCTTTGTCGCTCCATGACATTCAGGTTCAGGTGTAATTTGACTATCCCATCTAAGAATTAAACAACAGAACAATAATAGCATATATATAGCATAATCATATATCATATATAGCATAATCATATATAGCATAGTCATATAGCAAGCTAGCTATCGACATGAACCTCTGCTTACATTAATCTACATTGCTAGATAGAAAGGAGTTGGCCAGTTCACTAAACCCAGGTAATAGTTAGCTAGCTAGCTAAAAAAAAAACAACATAACATTTAATTAATTAATTAGTTGCCCAGCAGCACTTCGGCCAGGCCATCTTCCTACAGTAGCTTGCTGAAAACAGATAACTATCAGCCTAGCTATTTCTGTAATTCCCACCCCAGCTATTATGCTATAATGTTGCCAGGTGGGACGAAACAGTCAAACTATTTATACTATTGTCTTCTAGAGGTGTCATGCCATCTGAGTGTATTATCTAGCTATTCCCTTTTGTGGCTGCTCCCTTTGTTGATAACCTCACAGCTTTGTATTCAATAACCCAATGGGATAACCCCTTGTGAATAACCCATTGTATGCCTCCAGTCAGATATAAAAGGGGAATGTGGTAGGCAAAACGTGATTTATAATGTCACTTGATAATAATAAATTAATGATAAAAGCGTTGTGATAATGACATCCGTGGGGCAGGCTACCTCCCCCAGGCCATTGGATGGTCTTACCAAAGAACTGCTCGTCAAAACCTTCAGAAAAATGCCTATTAGCTTATCCGTGTGTAAAAGACACCCATATCCACAGCAACTCTTAATTCTCCCTAGTTGATACATACATTTCACATATATTTAATTAGCTGGATCTTCGAAGGAACAATTTGGGTGAAGTTTGCTGCTGAAGAACATGATGATTGTATTCCACCTGCTAATTTGTAAACTCTGACCCTTGCACCTCGAGTCTGTTGCCATGTCCCACGCCCATTGGCCTGCACACTGCCCATTCACAATGCAGTGGCCCACTTAGGTCTTTGCTCATTTGTTTACTCAAATTTTCCCCAGGCATATGATTTCTTGAAGCAATAAAACATGTTCTCTTATTGCCCAAGTTTTAATTGGTTTTTACTTAATTTCACAAGACCAATTTACAATTCATTATCTTTCAATTTGCGCACCATGCGGAAGGTGCATTCTGGGTTAATTATTGTTTAATGGAGAATCTCTGCAAAAATTGAATCCAAGCGTAATTTGGATTATTCATTAGAGGAAAACAAAAGCACAACTTTTGAAAGCTAATAATACACCTTCGGTTTTCTTACTGAGCAGCTAACAATCGGCCTTGCTTGGGGGAATTCATTCCTCGGCAGCAGCAAAAATTATGATGAAATTGTCCTATAAATTTTTGTCCATTCACACATTTTTCTCTTTGGGCTTAGAAAAATTGCAGCGGGGAGATATGAACTGCTTATTGTTCCTGTGAAAAACAACAGATTTAAAAAAGGTTTGCAGGCAACACGTTTGAGACCACACTTCTAGCTTTCTGTTGATGGGATACGAGGACACACTGTCTTGAACTGAGGTCTTATATGAACAGCTGAATTGGCTGTGGGTGAAGAAGAAAACTTTTGTTCTGCAGTTTTGATGTAAGTTGGAATTTTGTTTAAAAGGGCATTATACATTGTGAACGCTGAAATATTCAAAGCGGGTACTCAAGGGTTCCTGAATGAGCGGAGATACTGTACTTTAGGTTTGCTCCCATTGAAGGTTACATTTCTTTATTTTAAATCAAAATAATGAGAACAAAACAAAGTTGTTATTTTGGGTGGAGGGGCTGGGCCATTACCTCAGAGTTCAGGATTTTGACTTAGAAGAAGATGCAAGATACTGTAAAATTCATTAAATTGAATATAAAATATGTAAAAATAAATAGTCCTAACAATCATAGAAAATACAGAATATGGCTTGGGTCATTCATTTTAACTGTAATTTTGTGCTCATCTTTGAGCAATGTGTGTCATGCAGATGTTATATTTGTTTTGATTCTTACACAACATTTAACGCTGATTCTACCCACCACTGAATATCATGATGTTCAGCATCACAAAATAAACAAACACTTGGTTGTATTCCCTGCTCACAGTTCAGGACAAAGCGCATTGCAATTATCGTGAATCTGCCCCTAGGCGGTAACACGCAAGCACATGCACGAAACGTACTGGCATGTTGTGCAAGACTGAGACTGAAGGAAAACCCTGAACAAGCACCCAAGAAACTCAACAGAACAGAAACGTTGCAAGTTATTTATGTTCGCCACATGAAACAATGCTTATAGTAGTATCAGCAGCTTTTGTTTTTTTCCCATGATTATCTTGAGAGACCGAAACAACAACAGCAGCAGCCTAGAATTCGCCCAAGACAGGTGAATTGATTTTTGAACCTCAGATCCACAGGACCAGCCCGTCAGGGGAAGATCTGTCTGTCAATCTGTCTGCTTTGTGGGTTTTCTTTTTTTATCATACTGTTGTGTTGAGCCCGAAAACAAGGAGCGCTTCTGTTACTGGATAAACAAACCCGTGTCATGTCTGACAACTTTTTATTTTTTCGATCAGGTGCTTCAGGGGTTCATAGCCTGGTCACCTCACTGTACTCCATCTGTCTCCCATGCTGCACAGGACAGCCACTCCGCGGGGAGTTGAGAAGCCCTGAGACAACTCGCCTACCTACAGAAATTCGGGCCCTCTCCATCAGGCTCCACACCTCATCAATATATCCCCCCGATGCACCCGAAACCAAACGGGCACACGCGGCCTAGCTTATACAAGAGGGCAAAACAGCACCGGGGGGGGGGGTGTTCATGAATCGTAGTTAACCGTCAGCAACTGGCTATTCCCGTCAATGCCGGCGCTTTCCTGCGATCCTCAAGCATTTACCTGCCCTTGACTGGGAAATTAATATTTATCACGCCCGCTCTCCCGGATGATTTATGTTGTTTTCTCGCGACAGCCAAAAATAATGCGGGAGACAGAGTCTTGTCCTCCCCCCCCCGCCCCCCCCCCCAACACCCCCGTGTCTGGTCGCTAATAGCTGCACAGCGCGGAGAGCCCCCGTCCCAATGATTTAAATCCACACGCACGCACACGCAGGCGAGATGGGCTCGGTGTAATTTGGAGGAGGAGGGCGGGTTAATGAGATCCTTGTTAGCGGATATATTTTCAGAGGATCAAAGAGACAAAGGTCTTACAGTACACGCTTTGACAAAGAGGCGAGTAAAGTAAAGTTAATAGGCACTTTGTCACCGGCAGAGGAGTGAAGGTAAGCTTACTTCCTGTGGCCTATTTTAAAAATCAGAACAGGAGAGAGAGAGGAAAAAAAAAAAAAACCTTCACCGTCCAGGGAGTTGTGATAAAATGGCTTCACAACAGAAACACAAAATGCAAAGAGTGAATTTACAAACAGATATGAGAAAAGAAGCATCTCCAAGTAAAATATGGGTATAGTAAGAATTAAAACACTAATGCCACTGTAACCACTGTTATTAACACTACTGCTGCTACAGCTACTTATAGGAAGGAAATGGGCAAAAGTCATTGGAATGTTCTGTTTTTTCTAAGGTTCACTGTTCTATATTTAACTGAGTTTTATGCATTGCTATGGCTTTTTTTGAAAGAAATTAAGCTATTTCTCTTGCTTTCACAATTCCAGATATCTAACTGGAGATGGGAAGCTAGCTGCATTAAAGTGTTTGAAATACAATTTTGCTGCCTTGCAAGGCGAAAATCAGCATCCACCAGTGATTCTTGCCTTGCACATGAATATCCAGTCTTATCCATCTGTCCATATCTATATAGATATCTCTATAGAGATCCACCCATCTCCATACATCTATGTCAAAGACGACGGTGCGAGATTTTACAGCGAAGATCCAGTCGTTTTGCACTTTGGGTGTTTAAATGGGTCACATAAATTCAGACTAATTTCTGAAGCCTCTTGTGCTAATGTCCAAAAAGAAATACACACAGACATTTGAATTCGGAACAGAACAGTAAAAAACAAATAACGGCCTTCGATGAATCTGGTGAATTGCATGCCGCAGTGGTGCAGCCCCAGCAAAGCCTCAGCCTCTGACAGTGAGGTATTGCTCTATTGTTGAGACTGTTCTAGCTCTATAACTCTATGAGTCACTTCAAATGACTGCTTAAGCCTCGGCCCCGGCGTCTGTTTATAAATACATCTCAGACTCCGAGTAATAAATACACTCGGCACAATTACATGCCACAAACTTAACGGGCTACCCGCACTCGCGGCATGACCGTCGCCACCGCCGCTGAAATAAACCCGCCAATCTCCGCCAAGCCACCTCCCACCCACACACACGCACACACACACACATACGCACGCGTGGTGCGGTAAGTACGAAGCTAGACGGTCTCTCTAGAAGAGAGCATGAATTGCAGATGACATATGGGAAGGGCTTTCTGATTTCTGGAGGTTTTTCTCTGGGTGGCTGCTTGCGAGACCGGTTTTTGAATTTACTGCCGGGGGGCGACAGCGATGCGATGAAATGGGATGTCTGCTTTCAGAAAGGGATGTGGCGTCTGTGCCCGAGCAGAAAAGAAATTACCCAGTGAAGGGCAGGCACCATTTAATTTGCAAATGAGAAGATAAGCGCATTTATCAAGCGCATTTTCTCCCTCTGAAGTTTGCTTCTTCTTCTTTTTTTTTTCCACTGAACAGAAGAGACAGGATGTCAAATGCCAAAAAGACAGGCTACGCCATAAATGTTGTTAGAAGTCACTCCTAACAAGGTGCTCCTTAGGGAAGGTAAATGACAAAGCCCTCCACAGATGGGGGCGTGCTTTGCCTTGAATTTTGAATAATGACATTGAGCAAGTTCCTTTTTTTAACCCGATTCTGTTCATTTAACCTCCAGTACTTTTAGAATCTCGATATATGGTTAAAGAAAGACGACGTAAAAGTGACACATGCTGAATTTCTTCACAATGGATGTTAGGGGCAGCTACTGCGTCGCAAACCTTTTCCTAAAGAGCCGGTGCACGACACACTAGACCCCTGCGATGCTCCATTACTTTGCAAATATGCTGAGACAGGGCCAGTCCCCGAAGGGAGACACCACAAAGGAGCAGTGTAAATTTTCCTTTTAATTTCTGTTACAACTTAAAATGAAAAGTTGTCCTGGGCTAGACGCTGCCATCAGCCAGTGTGCTCTGTCACGAGATGGATGGAAATAGATTTTGACATTCTGCAGTGCAAGCCATGGCTTAAGTCAGACATCCACATTCTTCCCTCCAACCCCCACTCCCACCCTGTGGCATTTAAATAGACACCTTTAAAAAAAAAAAAAAAAAACAGCACAGGGCTTTTTATTTTTTAATCAAACACTGAAGTGCATATTCAGCTTACCCTGAACCCAATTACTGTTTTTAATGAGTTTTATGTGTGCCTGCATTTGACAGTGTTTTTCTCCCCTTTCAAATTCGCTTGCAACATTTGGCTGGTTATTTTCTCCTGTACATCTGAGGCTGTCTAGCAACTGAAATTCAACTTATGCTAATTCGATTCCAATTAGTCATGGATGGTGTTCTTATGATTGGAAGGGATTTATAATTATGTATACAGTTGCACGGTACATGTATATTTACAAAAAAAAAAAAAACCACCTCTAAAATAGCAAGAGTTGATAGTAGTCGGGTGTTTGGTTTGAGTGATGTTTGGTTACAGCCCTGCCAGTCTGTCAGACAGCAGGAGCTGCAGTGTTAGGTTTGATTATCCAAACCACTTGTCAGACATATGCCAAAAAAAGCGTTCTTTCTTTCCGTTGGTCATAAATCTTCAACTTTTCCACATATATGACACAACCACCTGGAGGAGTCAGAAACAGTTTTATGGACTTTCCCCTTCAGTTTTTATAACGCCATCCAACATCAACTTCTGTCACTGAGGCTTTTGGCAAATGTCATGTTTTGACAAACTGGAAGGAGACCTACAGAAGTGTGTGGGTTTTGTATAATTTCACACGGCAAGCCACAACGGGTATGAGTCATGGTGCGGGCATCTGATGTGTGAAAAAAAAAGAGAAAATATTACGGGGCCTCCCCGGGGAGAGGTTCTCGCTCCTCTTCTCCTGCGATGTTCACCGAGAGCGAGACACCGCGGGAGGGAACTCCACAGGAGACGCATCAACTAATTGGCAGATGGGAAAGAGCTCTTGGGCCCGCTGGACAACGAGGGAGCGGGCTGCCGAAGAGGGGGCTAGACATCGCCATCAGCCCGGCGTGATCCAACGCAGCTGGATCCAAATAGGAAAAAGGAACTGATTGGCTTTAGGCAGGCATCATCCTTGCCCCCTACCTGCTGTGCCATAATGTGATCAGAAGACAGGTAACCGAACTGGTACGCCGAAGCAGAGGTGCAATTCCACCATGTTATCATTCACAAACTGTCTCGCCTGGGGAGCACTGGCTATGGGGAGCCAATCTATAAAAAGCAGTATTTTTTTTTTTTATTTTATTATTTTTTTTACGGTAGCTTAAGTTCTCAATTTTGACTGCAAAAAAAAAGCACTCTCTGTTATAATTCAATTCCCGGAGAGTGTTTTAACCTATGTTTTAACATGCCGGTATGGTAATGAAACTGTCACACAATGGAGCATGCTGGGAGAGATATGTAACTCAGGCAGCAGTCCAGCATCACTTCAGCTTATTAGAGCCAAGTGACAAGCAGACCGCACAACATCTTGACTGAAAGGGACACCCTCTCCATCCAGAGTTTATGAACCTTTAATGAAGAGCTTTTATTTTATGCCGCTAGCACACAATCGCCCGCTAGCTAGATATATGCACATTTTTGATGTGAGGCAATTAGGATGGATAATCAAACATAAAAAAGCGCCATGCTGGAGTCAATCTGACACGTGGCGTTTCTCCAAGACGAGCTTTCCTGATTAGCGCCAAGCAGGTCGCTCTCTGTCCTCAGGAAGAGGTTTGGTAAAAGGAGTTAAAATGGGACAGGGTAGTGCAGTGCTTTACTGGAGTGGATGGTCTGACATGCCTGTCCTTTCCCTATGCGGGAGGTAATGGCTTTCCGTCTGCCACTGCTTTCTCCACGTGATGAGAGGACACCTCTTGCTTTACGTGTGCGGGAGGAGTGCTGGTCAACACGCGCTCTAATTGAATTTCGGCGAAGGTTGACACTTGCTCGAGAGCGATTGATTAGTTAATGCCTCAGGTGAGCACATCCCCTTGAAGCGATCAATAATTCATGGGAGGGGGTGGCCCACATGTTACGAGGTCTTTCGACACCGGGAGGGCGTTGAAATCCGCATGTAAGCCATCTGTCATGTGTAGGCCATCTGTGGAGCTGATGCATCTCCTTCATGCTTCCTCTGCATTTCCATTAATTTCAACAGGAGTGCCACAATAAGGGGCTGGCCTGGGGGGGGGGGGGGGGGGGCGGACCCATGGATCACATGACTGAGATGATCTCACAGTGAAGCACAAAGGTCACTTTCCAGTAACTGTGTCATTCTATGGCTTAAACAGGACTGCAGCTACCATTTAATGAATTCATCCTAGTGAACATTTAAAGCACCCGAAAGTTGAAGATGAGGGGAGATATACTACCCCCCCCCGCCAACACGCAGAAAATTTACCAGTGAAGCCACTAACGCACAGGTGTGGGAGTTCCCACCTGATTTGCTGAGAATGTGTGCCATCTCTCCAAAGGCGGCCTCTCGACGCTTTGCAATCATTTTTATCAGGACAGTCATAAGTCTCAGGACACCTCTGCACTTCAATTACAATCAATTTCTCTAAGCCCCCCGATTCTAACAGCGTCTGCTCTGCTGGCCTGCACTGCACCGAATTTGGAAGCAGGAAGTGAAATATGTGACCAATGAGGTTACAAGTGGCGCAGTAGGGTTCCAGGGTGTGGCCACCATGCTGTGTGTGACGAGATGACGCTCATCCAGTGGGGCCGCTGTGTAGCCCGTTACTGCCTTCAGGGGTGGGACTGACCAACACAAAACAACAAACATCAGACGATTTCTTCAACTAATGAACACTGACATTCGAGGAGGGCACGGAGCCAGGGGACACAGCAGCTGTGCCCATGCAGGGCTCCCTGCAAAGTCACACGGGCAATGCCTTTACACAAGGTCTGATGAATGCGAAACGGACCAAAAATAAGCCAATTTCCATTGCGCTTCAGGTGTGCGAGCCCTCCGCTGCCCAAGGTCCCAAGTACCTCCCAGGCTTCAGGGGACAGTGGGAAAGTCAGACTGTGGCCTAAATTACTGGGGCAGTCCGTTCTGCGCGCCTCACCACCCCACCCCTCCCAGTGTCACAGATGGGCTGGATATGAAGTGCTCACCAAAGGAGACTTGTCTGTCAAAAGTACAACACACTTGTCCCTTTCGGCAGCACAACGGACTTGACAGACTGTATTCGTAAGAAAACCACATTTTTGCCTGACTGACTGCCTGCTCACCTCAGATTGCCTGCGAGTCTTGACTTAATCTCGAGAGATGGCCAGTGAGACCAGCAGTTTGCTTGGTTTGACTTTTGCTTGGGCCGTAACATGGGAATTTATTTTCTCAAGATGAATCGGCTGAAAGAAAAACATGGGCAAAAAGACATACCCAAACATAAGCAAATCTTACTGTTGCAGCCAGGGCCTACAGTAAATGATGTTTGTTTAATTAACCATTCCTGCTGAAACAAGAAGAGTGTTCCTGTCCTGTCCTGTCACATTTCAATGCTTTTGCTGAAAGAATAACTCGTTAGAAATATCCCAGAGAGAGTATAGTTATTGTTTTTTTTTAATGGATATATTAGTACCTGTCATAACTGGGGAGATACAACACTTAAGTGAAAAGCTTTGTTCATAACATTTGTTTTTATTAAATTATATACTTGATAATGCTTTATGTATACAAGACCTTGCTGTTATTGCTAATGTTTATTTCAGAATGCCTTACTTTATTTTAATGCAAACCATTTAACTTTTCTCAAGAGCAATCCCATCTATGAACCTTTATCCGGACTATATATATATCATCCTCGTCTTGGCCTGTCACATTTGAACAGCATAGTGGATTGTACCATTCATGAAACACTAACTCCAGATTAGGACAAAACTACTGAAAATGATCAGAAATGTAACTCGGTTCTGCATACACACTGTGATCTTCTTCACTTTGATCAGCATTTTTATTCAACGATGACAGTTTCGCAGCTACTAAAATTAAGAATTTGCAAATAAAATCAATTAATAATGTGCAGGAAACAACTAACTATAACACTTTTTTGAAGTGTTTACTGACCAAAATAAAAAATGCAATTAATAAAGGAAACTGAGGTTTTTTTTTTTCTTGTTTATGTTTTTGAATGTTAATTACCACCTCGACTGTAAAAAAAAAAAAAAAAAATCTGCTGAAGACAAACACTTTCTGAGAATATTGGGGGATTTTGTTTTTATACATGCCACCTAGCCTCTTGTCATCATGTTTGGGGAATATTGTGATCTTTGCTATCCTCTGCAATTAGTAACAGTGGGGTGAACATCCTGCAAGAGGGAAAAGGAGACAGTGAACCAAACAGGGCTGTCGCCGAAGTGGCTGCACTAATGATGGTGAAGTGAGGCTTCAGTAAACCCCATGATGGGTAGAGCTGCTGCAAGCTGTCAGTCACCGATGCCTTTGAACCAATAAAAAGACCTTGCTCCCCATTACAAAACGCCATGACAGACAAACCCGAAAGACAGGTAAATAGACAGACAGATAGAATGATAGACAGACAGACAGACAGACAGAATGACAGATAGACAGACAGACATAGGTAGATAGGTAGATAGAATGATAGATAGACAGATAGATAGATAGATGCATTTATGTAGCTCAGTGGTCCTCTGAGGGCTGTTACACATGCAGCACACACTTCACAAAGAGGAACGGGATTTCTTTCTCTTACAGCCATTGTTTCTTTTCTTTCTGCTGGACTGATTTGCAAAAACTGCAGGTGCATCTGCTTGCTGTACAAGCTCATTAATTCCGTGTGGGTAGCACAATGGGCTGTCGAATACGTAACCCGACCCATTGTCAGCGTTTTTTTTTTTTTTGTCCTGAATATTGTGCTGAGGAAATACATAATGCAATGTAGAGAAGTGTTAATTCTGGGGTGACGGTGTGGGCGGGTGTGTGTGTGTGTGTGTGTGTGTGTGTGTATCTAACTGCGCCGTGCGACTCCTGTAATGAACTGCCTTCTGCTCCCTCTAATTACAGCCCCACACATGTCTCTCCGCATGAACGTGGCCCTCTCCTGATCCGCCAAAGAGCAGCACAGCGTCTCTCTCCTCACATCTATAAAAACCCCTAATCAGTCTCATTTTACATCCTTCATTTGTGCAATTAAATGAACTCCTCTTATTTGTGGTTATTTATTTATTTTAGTGTTTACATGGCGGCGCTCATCTGAGAATGTCAGTGTTGTCCATTTCTCTTGTTTCAGGTTAGTTTTTGAGGTGGCATACATACATTGTTTTTTAAGTCTCCATTTTTTATTTACAGGCATGGCAAAAGGGTCATGTTTCATTTTCTATTTTTTAAATGAATTATATTTCTATTAAACTCTACTTTTGGTCTCAACTTTTTTCTAGTATTTTCATTTTCAGATTATTTTCCCAAGTGTGTTTTACAGCAAGAGCCCTTCCTGACAAAATTTCCAGTGAACTTGCATTGTGTACATCAGTCTACCAAACCCTATGAGAATGGCTGTCACAGAATAAAATGTAATGGGAAGACGTTTCAAAGTGTAAACTCTCCTTCTCACCTTGGAGAAAGCATGTGTTTTTTTTTTCCACAACACAAGACACAACCCTAGAGCAGCTGCCACTCTTTGGCTTGTTTCTCAAACCCTTTCAATCCTTTTGATTGGCTGTGTCCATCACTTTTTTATTATTCATGCAGGGCACATACCTGACACAAACACTGGCTGGCTGCAAGCCTGCATCGCATCACAAGGGATTGTGGGGCTTGTAGTGTCACACCCCATCAATAAAGGATTAGACACTTCCCACAGATGTTATTAAACTTGAAGAAGACTGCTGTCAGGCCTTTTTCACAGGCACTTTCTTTTAAAAAGGCAAAGAAGACCTTCGGTGTCTCTTTGCTGCTTCTAACAGGCAGTCTGTTGGATCACACAGCTGGATGTGGAGTGTAATGTGAAATTTGGCCACACCCCTACACCACTGCTGTTGTCCAATGAGAGCCCAAGCTTCAGTGCAGTTTCAAAGGAAAGCAGTGAGCCTGGTAGCTGCCAGAGAACTCCGCAGGCCTCAAGATTAAACAGCAGCAGTGTCACGAGGAAGCACGACCTCTAATCTGAGCGCAGCCTTGAGCAAATCTTGGGAGGACCGGCCTAGCATGCCTTCCCGCACGCAGTCATATCCAGCTGGGTTCAAACAGTGCGCAGGGGAATTGAACGACTGCACATGGATTATCAGTCTCCCATTGGGACATGGAACTACACTGGCATGCCCCAGTCTGAGATGACTGCAGTAATGTAGAAAGATATTAAAGCACTTCCATCAGAATGGATGTCCCTAGCATCCTGTTTTCCTGCTCTGTGATTGGCCATGTCTACCTTGAGAAAAAAAAAAAAAAACACCCTCTATTAGGTTCTGATGCTGGCTCAGTGGCCCCTGAAAAAAAGACTTTCTGGTGAAATATATATACGATCTGTTATAACTCACCTGATATGGCCACTGTACTCTACTGTATTTCCCAAATGACACTTTTATCAGTATGTTTGAGGTGTGCAAGTACAGCAATATTGTACTCCTCTCTTGATCATACTGTTTTGTGTGAAAAAAAAAATCTTCCTCATCTTTAGAAAGGACCACTAATGGATACTACTGACTCGATTTATTATTAGCTTGAAAGGTTTTGATCCAATATCAGCATAATTATTTGTGGGAATTTAATGAAGTGCATGGTACATACATTATCTCATAATGAATGTGCACTGCACATATCATTCTAGCCTGCACCAGATATGGGTGTACAGTGGAATCAACAACATATGCAAATAAGATGAACAAAGGACTGTGCTTGTTTGAGCTGGGCTGACTGCAAATGAGTTATGGAAATTCATGCTGAACACATGTTTAGCGTGGATGGAGTTCTTTGTTTATATTACCTGACAAGAGGTAACTTATTAGCGACATGTGCGTATGCATGCCGTAAGTCAGCACTATGCCCTGAGAACACGTCCTGTATTCAGGGGAGAGCTCCATGTCAGAATGCCTAAATATCTGAGCACGCATATAAATTAGCGTGCCCTCAAAGACAATTTCTGTCAAATATCTTTGATATTTCCCTTGCTTGTTCATACAGATTTTCCTGTTCTTTTTTTTTTCTTCTTCTTTTTGGGTTCATGAGGGAGAACAGCCTTGTCGAACTCTCGTTGCCTTTCTTCCCTGTTTTCTGAAGTAATTGTGGTTGTGTCTGAGGAGTCCAAAGTGCGCCGTCTCTTCAGAACAGCTGTCTCATTCTGCCGCCTGTCTGACAACCTTACAGCGCTAATCTGAGACAAGGACGTACTGCCTGTTCTCACGCACACACCGTTTTCAGGAGCATTTTTTTCCTCTCCCAATGTATATTCTGAAAAAGAATATTCACAATATTGTTATATGACCTTCCGCCGCCTCTCAAAGACTCACCTCTTCGTAGGTGAACTCTGTACCCCCTGCCATTGACTTCTGTTCTGTACTTAAATTACTTTAATTACTGTTTAATTTCTCTTTTCAACACATTATTTTCCCCCATGCAGACATCAACCAGCTGTTGAAGGCAGCTGTGTTAAATTTTGGAAATAATGCTTGCATTTTTCTACATTAAGCAGTGTAATCAGGGGCTGGGTTCTACATCCAAAAGCAATGTCATGTTTGGCTGCCAGGTGTCGGGATCCCAATATCCAATGTGGCTGCTGTTTCTGTGTCCCTGGGCTGAGAGGTTTTGGTTGTATCACTAGTCATTTACTACCACCGCCAGCACTGGCTGTAACAGCACTGTTATTGGTAGATCCAAATCGCTCTCAGCACCAAAGAGCCATGGCAAGTCTGCTGTGTGCTAATCATCTCCAATATCGCCAAAAGCAATTGTTTTATTGCAGGAAGGGAGGTGGCCTCCCAGAATTTTAGTTTTTTTTTTAAACCTGGCTAGAAAGTAATCATTTAAACTTTGCCGTAAGTACTCAGCAAGGCTTGCTTATTGTGTGTTTTAATTTTGTATGGAAGAATCAACCAATTGGAGAACATACTGGCCTTCTTAAGAAAGTGTCTTTGAGAGGTGGAGGCTACAGTTCAATAATGATTTGGGGTGATATGTATATTTGCATTATATTAATGTCTCACACATACCTGGTTTTGCACATCTGTTTATTTGAATAGGCATATGATGTAATACTGAGCTACACAAAGTGCTTTTTGTTCATTTCATTCATATTTGCAGATGATATCTGGTCATTAAAGGTGTTTTATTGCTCATTAAGGTGTCTTATTTTAACATTTCATGTGTTATATTGAGCTCATATCAGTTTTAATGCAGTTCTTAAATTTAGAAATTTCTTAGAGCAGCGTTTCTCAAACCTCTCCTGGAGTACCACTTGTCCTGCATGTTTTAGATCTCTCCCAAAATGAGTTGATTATTTGAATCAGCTGTGTTGGAGCAGGGAAAGATCTAAACCATGCAGGACAAGTGGTACTCCAGGAGAGGTTTGAGAAACGCTGTCTTAGAGTATTTGTCTGAATGTATTCGCTACTGTATTTTTTCTTGACTTTTTATTTTATTATGTTTTACACCAAGCTTGATATGTCACTGTAGACATGAGTTCATGTTAAGTACATCCATGTTGACTTGAAGTGATGATGTTCATACACTATATGGACAAAAATATTTGGCCACACCTGTTTTTCAGGGTTTGGGCTAGGCCCCTTATCTCCAGTGAAGGGCAATCTTAATGCTTCAGCATACCAAGACATTTTGGACAATGCTATGCTTCCAACTTTGTGGCAACAGTTTGGGGAAGGCCCTTCTCTATTCCAACATGACTGTGCCCCAGTGCACAAAGCAAGGACTATAAAGACAGGGTTTGATGAGTTTGGTGTGGAAGAACTTGACTGGCCCGCACAGAGCCCTGACCTCAACCCCATCTAGCACCTTTGGGATGAACTGGAACGGAGATTGCGAGCCAGGCCTTCTCATCCAACATCAGTGCCTGACTTCATAAATGCTCTACAGAATGAATGGGCACAAATTCCCACAGAAATACAGAAATCTTGTGGAAAGCCTTCCAAGAAGAATGGAGGCTGTTAGAGCTGCAAAAGAGGGACCGACTCCATATTAAAGTATATGTATTTGAATACAATGTCATTACAATCCCTGTTGGTTTAATGGCCAGGCATCCAAATACTTTTGTCCATATAGTGTACATTTAGAATTCCTGGATTAACATAAACATAAAATGACATGCACTGTACAAAACCAACAAAACCAATACAGTACAATCCTGCCGATTCAGGCTGCATTGAAAAGCTCAAATGATGTTCTATTTGTAAGTTTTCAGCTTTTGTCATACGTTTTCCTAAAGAGGGCAAAGAGTCAAGATTACTAATAAAGACACACACACACATATATATATATATATAGAGGTTATAAGAATAACCTCTTTTAGTTTCAGCTGACTCAAACACAGTCTGAGAAAAAAATACAGAAAACTTCAATCCACCTGCATTAATTTCTAATCATAAGACAGGGATGGCAGCGTTTGAAAGTTTCCAGAGGGATCTCGACACGCTATCCAGGAGGGAGGCAGGCTTGATTTCAGATTGGCAGGCAGAACTAGGAGTTTTCATTCATTGGAGGAGAAATCTGAATTATTTAACCGCGCTGCCAAATCTTAGCTTTTGAGAATCTTTGGTTGCACCATAACTGTGGTACTAAGTGTCCTCATGTCATTAACATGAAAGCTGCCAAGTTGTCACTGTCATTTTTTTTTCTTACTTTTAAAGTCTATTTTTAAATGTTTCCGTATTAACACACAACGATCAGCCTTTGACTTTTATCAAGTGCAACATGTTAATTACTCTGCCAGCATCACGGAGACAGCGTTCGAGTGAAATGATCGGAGCTGTCCGCCCCTTCAAAACACATTAACAGCACGAGGAAAACTGACCATTTGGCGACTCGGCCCATGATGCATGTCTGTAAATGACTGACAGCTCAAAGACTCTGAGCACACTCTGAGGTGTTTCTTCCACCTTGGACTAATTTGAATTTTAAATCTCTAATTTCGCACGAGAGGAGGCGAGCTTGTTTGTTCATCCTGATTGCTAGCGAAAGATCAATCGCCGAGATCGATGGTCGGCGTACCTGACATAACAATGAGGCCCAAAACAACCAAAAAAGAGACAGAAAATGTATGCATGTGTCATACGCTCATGTCAGAGGCGAAATGTACAGAAGAATATTCAAAAGCAGGAAACGTGACCATGAAGGTCCTGCAAAGGATATATGGTCCTTTGGGTGTGCAGCATACTGAAGGTGCACAATTACCTTCCATTAGGCAGATGATGTCAGAGACATGTATGGGTCATAGGATGCAATGTGAATGTAATGCAAATGCCTTCTCCTTCTTTATAGTGACAGGATTTTTTTTTTTCCTTTTTTTCCAGATGTGGTCGTGCAGCTCATTATACTTGGACAGGACTGTTGGGCATTTTATGTTTAAATGAAACTGTAGGCAAAAGCAAAATGTGGCAATTTGTATGTGTGCAAAGATGATAATAGAACAGTCGTTACGATTCTAATGCTCTTCCCTGCCCTTGAAAAGAGAGAGAAAAAAAGAGTTTTCTTTTATGAAGCGGATTTGTAATGCAACCAGCTGCATGCATGCGTGCACTCAGTCACACACACACACACACACACACACACACACACACACACACACACACACACACACAAAGCTTCAGCAACATATTCACTTCTGCCATGCAAACTAAATTCAAAGTGATCTGCCAGCAGCCTAAATTAAAATCACCCTCTCTTGGAGAAGGCTTGAGGTCCGCACACAATGAAGGTACATGTGAAAACAGAAGAAAATAGGATGACCCAAAGCATCTGTGTATGAAGTAGAGTGAATAAGCAGCTTGGTATGATTTGAGCCTCGCCTATCAAAGGCTATCTATGGTATATCAGAGGAGAGACTAGCAATAGAACCGGAACACAGGATTCCATCAGACATGGAACAGTCAGATTCTCTTTCTGTTTAAGAAATTCTTTTTGTTAATCCAGAGTACGTGCACCTTCAGTGTTTGAGAGAGATGTCAGTCTCCAGGAAACAGAATTTTCATCACCGTACAACCACACAGTTGGCAGGTTTTCACCAATGAAGCAGATATGAATTTACTGATGGAAAAAGAGATCATAACAAGCACACGTGTCATGATAACCATGCTGAACTCCTCAGAAAGTCACGATCAAATTGGGGATGATGACATCACTAAAGATATCATCACTGCCAAGTTAGGTGCTTATAAATAACATTATTAAAGATAGAAGCACTTAGAAGCACATGTACCCCTGCGATGACCTTTTAGATTTGTAAATAAAATGTTGACAAAAAACACCATTTCACCGATGAAGGCGGCATGCCAAGATGTTGAATGTTTTACATCATCTGGAGTTAAAATGTTGAGTGTAACATTTTTATAAAATAAGTTGTCACTATTTTTTTATCTATGTACCTCATTTTAATTTACAGATTGGCAAGGGATAGGCAGCTGCTTTTTAAGGGATAAGATACTCTGGAAACTAGATTGGTAATCACAAATTACAATCAAAACTCAAACTAAAGAAGAACATACCTATACCATCACATACATTGAAATTATTCATTACGCTAAGCATTGCTGGCTAAGGTCAAAGGAGCACCAGATTTTCTGAATGCTGACTCATTTGTAAAATACAAACTACAACTACTGGAATACGGTAAACACAAATTTAACCTGCTAATCCCTGTCTGTAAGAATAATCCCCAATGGCCACACTGCAAAAAATAGCCCTTCAAAAATAAGAAATAAAATAATTAATACAAGGTGTTTTTTGCTAGTAATAAGTGAAAAAATCTGCCAATGGAACTAGTGGAAATACACTTGTTAAGATTTCTTGAAAGGGATCTTAAAATTAGGCGGAAAAAAAACTAATTTTGATCCATTTTTAACTGGCATTAGGAAGTGTTTTTGTGTCATGCAGTTTAAAAACCTTCTGACTTGTCAAAAAGGCTTGCTTAATTTGATATACCACTCAAAGTAAGATGTCTTCAAGGCAGTTTCACCAAACAAGATATTCAAGATGCACTGTCTAAAAACAAGTCCTTGTAGCTCAAGGAAATTTTGCTTGTTTGGTGAATGTGTCTTATATTAAGTGCAAAGAGATATTTTGACTTGAAAAGAGACAAATATGCTTGGTGAGATTTGGATTTTTTGCAGTGCAAACACAGCCACACAATCAGATATACGAAACACATTTCCATTGCATTATGAGTTAAAAAATGTTTAGAAAAGGATGCCACCTGTATTGGGCTCCTGTTATTCTTATTTTAGATTCTGTATAGTTATTCTATAATACAAACCACAGCCAACAAGAGCTGATTGACATTTTAGCCTAGACATATAAAAATATTAATAAAGGGCTCATTTTTTTTACTGTATGTGATGAGCTAATAAAAAGAATATAGGCCAAGTTTTAGGTTAGCCACAATGCATTTCAGCTTTGCATTTGTAAATAGCACAATTCTTGCACAATTGCATTTATTTATTTATTTAGTTATTTAGTTAGTTAGTTAGTTTTATGCAATGGCTGTTCAGTGCCAAGGAGGATTACAATGGCATGGCCTAACAACGGTAAATGTTTCAGAATTGCTCCAGGTATTGAATTAGATCTTCATAGATCCAAATGAGAACCCCTGAGCTCACCTGGACGCACTAAATTATTATTAATTCAGTGATATTATCCAAGGGGGGATTATCATGTTTTTAGACACTGCATACTAACTCCACACAGAAGGCGTGTAGGGCACAAGGCCAGCTGTTCTGTTTTTTCACATGCTATTCTGTTGCAGTGGATCACACATATTGTATTAAATCAAGTGCTTTTAACAAGATAGAATTTTAGCAATGCAAATGCTGTCACACTTCCATGAAGTAAAGTACAAAGCTGCCTTAATATGTACATAATCAGAGGTGGTTGGGAGAACGAGCTACTAATCAGTAATAATTTTCACAGTATCCACAAAGAAACAGCTCTGTGAGACCTTTCCACCATCCTTCTTCCTCTCTCTTTGTCAATCAAGTTTATTGGATAAAACATGATTCACGCCAAAGGAACATTTTAATTAATTCTGCTTCAGTGATGCAGCACATATTTCATTAATGGCCAAGTCAATGCAGGTCAATTGCTAACTATGTTTGGCTTACAATGACACTTTTTAGATTTTTTTTTCATCTCAGTGCAGTTAGCAGCAAAATATAAGCAGAGTATTTGGTGTGTGATACTTTGCTAACAGTAGGAGATTGTGTTTGCAATTTAATTAGATTGCATATAGCTCCAGCACATATTACAGCTGCCTGAAGGTTACTTACGATACATATTATTTATAATGCAAATATCTCCATGAAACTGTGAGCTGTCAGATAAACCAAACCATCTCACAAATGCCCATGGCTTGCAGGACTTTTTGTCCTATGCTAAAACATGCCCCGATTGTTTCTCTGGTGGGTGTCTAGCTGTCAAAAACCATTTGTGCGTTGGGACTAAACAGTACTAATATGCATGTGTCAGTATTCTACTTCGTGTTACTTGAGCCAAATGGAAATGGTAAGTTTTGACCTCTGATATAATTCCATTATTATAGATGCCAAACTGATGCCCTTGACCAGGATGGCTGCCACAGCTTGTGTGTGGGGTCCGTTTATACAGCTGGATATTGACTTCAGCAATGCATATTGTGTACATTTTCAGGAGGTCAAAAGCATGGACCAACACTGGGAATGGAAACCACAACCCTCTTTTAACAGTTCAGGCTTCCTAATCACCATATCACACTGGCGTCCACTTAATCCCGACAAAATAATTAATGACTATGAGAACTACAACCCTTTTAAAATCAGCATGCGACGAAATGTAATTTCTTACCAAGTATCCCTTCTCTCCTGCTGTTCAGTGAATACTTCAGTCCACCCCAAAGCTCTTTTTAATATAGACGTACACACTTCACGAGATGAAAGACGACTAACTGGACGACCATGACAAATGATGCGAGCAGAGAACAAAACAAATGTATTTCACAACTGCTGAGGAGACATTGATTAATCAATCTATTTACAGGATATATAGTGTTGTCACACGCTTTCTTGCAAATGTGAAGCCACAGGGATAGAATGAAACATGAAGGCACAGTGGCTGTTACCCAAACGAGCTCAAAGTAGAGTGCTGTTAGACTAAAGCTGGTTCGTAATGACACCAACTCATGAAAACTAGCTAGACTGAAGCTGGTTCATAATGACACCAACTCATGAAAATGAGCTAAATCAAATGCAACTACCAACAATACTACTAATGATAATCATAGTGAAAGTTTTAAGACATACACTAATTCAGATCAGTACAATTCTACGTTACTGCCTGTGTTTCTATTCTCAGACCACACCCGATAAATGGGTTGTTGGGTTGGCCTCACTGTCTGTTCACTGTCTCCTCAGTTTGCTTGATTGTTGGCCTTGTAACTGCCACACCTCTCTGAGTTCTTGATTTCCCATACTGTAAATGTTACAGCGTTGTTACTAAGAGACATTATGTCTGCTGGTGTCTGATTTTCAACTAGATGTCTACCCTTGTTTTCTAAATTAGGCAGATAATGCATGACTTCACATTAATGAATAAGCTGTCCACTGTAGAGAATATCAACAGGGACAGGCAGCGGCAGCGCCAGGGAATTTTTACTGCCGGTGCTGCGGGGATGCCTGACCATTAAGCGGGGTAGCTACTGGTCTGTGAATTGTATACATGTGCATGACCAAACGCGGGTGTGGGCATTTGTGGAATCATTACAGAGTGCTCACTGCAGTGCAAATAGATCTGAGTAACAATACACTTATGACAACTAGAGCCAAGGTAATCATTACAACTGTGCACAGGTAAAAACCAACTGCATCAGACTCAAAGCTCAAACCAATCTTGATTGGGAAGCTAGCTAGCTAGGTTTCAGTGTAGTATTAGCTAACTCGCTATCTACTTTGCTTGTAGGCTTCAGGAAAAGTCTATAGGTTTCATATTTTATGTCATCTAATCTTTGGGAACGCAGAGACTAGATAACTCACCATAAACAGACCACCGAACCTTGTTCTGGGCAGGTAGTTGGTCCTATTTTTATGCGAGATTTTAGCATGTGTGAAAGAGCCCTTCACACACATCCTGAGGTTGGTTTTGAAGCAATTGAACAATTTCAGCTCTTCAACAAACCAACAAAAAATCCCTGGGGCTTGACTCGTTTACAACATAGGGTAACCAAGTATCCCCGTGTTTTTTTTTTTTTTTTTTGTTTTAAGGTCATTGCCGCTCGTAGTCTCCGTTTTATGTTTCGTGACAGGAGGGTTTTTTGAACAAAGGAAAAAAAAATGCATTGGAGATTTTTTTTTGATTTTCACACATTAAGTGTGCAATGCACTTGCTATGCAAGGGCCTTTAAACTGGGAATTAGATCTGCAACAAAACTTAATCCAAAGCATACATTTCTCCAAGTTAAGTTTGGGTTTTGAAAAGGGACCAGGAATTCTCTATCCAACATCTTTCTGGTCACCTGGAGTCATTGTTACAGGTATCCCAGGAGTACCGTTTAAACATGCTGTTTTATCCGGCTTCATCACTTTCCAGATAGCGACAACTGTAATAAATGTTCTTGCATTGGTTGTCCGAAAAAGCAGGTCGTAACCGTTGCTAAGACAGTTTCAGAAAAGCCTTATTAAAGGGCTAAACCCTCTATAGCACAGTGTTCCCAATGAGTGAACTGTGGCTTTGGGTTTATTTGACCCAGAGGGAAGTGTGTTCCTTACTGGCTAACCAATACCACTGCCAATAGTAATCTGCTGTTTTCAGGAGCTCTCCTATTGAAGTACTTACCCCAGCTAAGCCCCACTTATCCTGAGGTGTTTGGAGTGAGACGCTACAGGTTGGCATTTCCACTGGCTTCAGAGTCCATATAAAAACAGAACAGAGCCACATGGAATTGCTCTGGTCTCATATTCAAACATTCTTAAAAACAGGTTGGGTTTTATGGAAGGAATGCTTTCCGGAATGACTGATTTCACCAGCTGAGTCCACGTTGCCACCCTAGGAAAATAAATTGCGTGTCATGCGCCAATAAATAAATGCATACTCTCTCACTCACTATCTCTCTCTCTTATGATTCATAACATGTTCCAAAGTCAGTCATGCCTCCTGTAATTAGCAGTAATTGATGAAAGGGAGATAAGCTGGCATCTGGCAGGGAAATATCACACCTCTTTATCCTCTGTGAGTATTCAGGCGGTGTACTTTTGGTGGTTGGTGGTTGGGGGGAGGGGGGGGGGGGCTTGGAGAGCCTGCCGTTGAGGGGAGAGAAGGCGCTGGTAAAAAAAAAAAAAAAAAAAAGAGGGAGTGGGCGGAGCTGTCCTTCACCACGTTTCTGAAAATGAAGAGGGACATTCCAGAGCACAATTCAGAATTCAACAGAACTACTTCAGCCTCGCCCGCTGTGCTGTCGCAAGACACAAAATGTACTTAATAGCTTCAAATGTATTTACTTAAACCTTTTTTATTATTATTATTATATTTTTTTTAGTCCCGTAAAATGTTCTGCTCTCTTGTCCCATGGCAATCATTCAACAAAAGAAGATACTTTATAAAAGCACTTTGCGTGGAGTTTTATCTGTCATTTTCTGTGAGCTTTGTGTATTGATACTGCATATGTATTTATTTCGCATAGTAAAAACGGAAAGAAAGAAATAAGAACCCGTGAAAAGTTTGTTCTTCCGGGTGATGCATAGGTTTTGTGTTTGTTCTGAAAAAGTCGTTCCGTGGGTTTTAAGCGATTGGTTTTGCGCTGCCCTTACTCTTACCACCTGGCGTGTCTCTGCCAAGGCTTTGAGTAATTTGTTTTAATCAAGAGGGTTTAGCAGGGTGAATTCTGTGAAGAACAAAGGTCATCGTGATCTTCCACAACATTAACTTGCGTGGAGTCAACGCTGCACTCGCATTTGTCAAGTTCTGCGATCATGCAGAACAGATGTTGTGGACACTATGTGTCCTGACCAATAAAGGCAGACAAATGGGGGAGTTATTATGAAGAGCCTCTCATTCAGATATATTGATTTTGGACCTTCGTGGTCCACAGCATGAATATGGGAAGCAACCATTTTCAATTGATTTTCAAAGGGGACTTTGGAAGTGATAAAAAAAAAACTACAGTATTTTAAACGATGGCACAGATACATTAAAAACATTATACACTTGTCACTGATGTCTGCATCAAAGGCACGGGTTGGTATGTCTCTACTTGTTTTCAGTTCGTTCCCAGTTAGTCTTATTCACTGTCAGTTCTGCTTTGTGTGATATTGGTTTTGTTTAAAAAAAAAAAAACAGGCTACCACTCTAGTTTGCTAGCTATTTGTCATCACAGATAACCCAACTCACAACATCAGAGAAACCCAAGTTTGTCTTCTGTAAAATGATAACAATCTGACTTCCAAAAACACAGATAGCACACACCTTCATTAACTCAAAAAAAAGAAAAGAAAAATGCATTTGCCCAAACAGACTCATTCCATGGACAGGTCAGGGTAACAGAATGCTTGTTTTCAGACAGGTCTTAGCTGAACCGTAAAGAATAAAAATTGGAAAACTAAAGACGCTGGGGGCACAAGTGTGGAGAGTTTTACTTTGTTGTTTCGACATTCAGGGTTTTTAAAGCCAAAGGCAACCACAGATGGATCGGGCCCGTAGCTGTAAATCACTGCAAAAATACCCACAGTGCCCTTTAGATCAGGAGATGATATATCTGTTACATTACATTATTGAAACGACCTTGTGAGAGGCATAGGTGGGGAGCGTGGAGGTTTCCCATTGACTCGTGTCAGGAAGCCTTGACTGTATTGATCTCGCCGGATTATGTTACCATCGGCACTGTCGGAAAGCTCACGCTCATTTAGCCGCAGCGGTGTCATTTGAGTGGCACTCTAATCTGCCAATCAACTCTGTTAAACAATGCCCCTGTCTGCGCCGCTGGGCTCCACAGAATATCTAATGGGCCCTTGCGTTAGGTATTCGGGTGGCCTTGCCGTTCTCTTTCTTTGATCCCGGGGTTCAGAGCCGTTGAACCCCCTTTCCTGCAGCGTCAAGCTCTGCCGCGGCATTCTTTCAGAAGCAAGATCTGTGATCACAGCGCACGCCTCCCTTTCTTGTTTCTTTTTTCTCTTATTTTTTTCTCGTGGTGCTGTGAGGGGATGCTGGGTTCTGAATTTTAAGGAATGATTCCAGAACCTTCGACTGGAGTGTCGATGCTCGTGTCAGACTGGGAACAGAAAGAAGGAAAAGAAAACAACAGCATTACATAAGTAATGGTACCGTTCAATGAGCAAACAGATATAAAAGGCTTTGAACACAACTTCAAAGGCACCAAGGGGTTTTTCTGTCAAAAATAAAACCCAGGGAAAAACCTTGCTTGGACGTTTGAAGAATATCTAAATCCAAGTGTGCTTCCCCTATTTCTAAATGTTTTGTTTGCCCCCCCCAAGAAATGACAGATTCTTTGCTAATTCCAACTCTAATATAAAGCTCTAATTTGATACGTTTATAAAATGGTAAATTTGCTTCTAAAAAGAGCTCCTCAAGATAGAGGATAAGGTTAATGAGCTCCTTTGCTCCTTAAGATAAAGGATAGGGTTAATTCTTAATGTTAACCATATTGTTAACCTTAACAGTTGTTAATGGGTGTAGACCATTTTCTTTACCTATTTATTGTAACTCCAATCTATAAATCTGAAAAACACCATCAATGACACGAAGATTGTTTAAATCAGTTTAGAAAAAAAGGAACTCTTCCATTTTGAGAATAACCATAGGCCTGAGAATTTAACCAGTGGTTTTCCACAATGTGCAACAATACTATGCATAATACTTTTTGAGAGAAAAGAAAATGGAATTGTGGATGTTGAATATTCCAAGCAGAATCAGCTATAAAAATGAATTCCTTCTCCGTTCTGTCTCCCTGGTACAGTAGTTGCATTTCCTCCTCATAGGATTCAGCAGAAGGCGGTCTTGGCGACTGGTGATTATCTCCATGTCTTGCTTTTACACTATGGTGCATGCCATCCAACAGGGGATACTCATCCATGTCAGAATCAGCCAGTCCACTGCAAACTGGGTCAGACAGGCCCTCTTGGTACTCTCAATGACACCCCCCCCCCCCACCATACACACACCCCAATCCCACCCCACCGCCACCAAGTGCACCCCCCCCCCCCCCCCCCATCATTAGAGAAGCATCATCCTTTAGATCTCACATTCAGGTCACCAATACTCTTGTGGACTTCTCTTATATCCCTTTTCCTTCTGTAGTTGCGGGATTCCATCATTGCCTTTCACTGGCCCAGTCTCTGCGGCTTGTGTTGAGTTTCCTGTCTGATCTGTCCACATCACCTACTGAGTTAAAAGACCCCCGATTCGTCTTATGCCCAGATGATAAGATATGACTGGCCTGCTTCCATAAAAAGAAGTCCACTTGTTGGTTTTTTTGAAGTCAGGTCCCATGGAAGCAAATTTACTGGACATTAATAGTAACCAAAGACTAATATGTGCTTTAAGCTCAGGCTGAAATTAGGAGACAGTTTTTTTTTTCTTCAGTATTAATATTGTTATGATTAGCTGAATCCCTGTGGTCTTTTGGTACTGAAGGCAAATAATGCATGTGACATTTGTACATTCAATTCCACTGATTTATCATTATTATATTTCCTAATTATGATGTGAAACCATCTCCAAAAAGTGGAAAGATCTCAAACATAATAATCAATCTGAAATGCTGAGTCTTGGTGGCCATTACAGTTGGCCATACTGTCTGCAAAATATTCTAATAGATGAATGTGAATGACAGACGATCTTTCATGCCAGTAACATACTGTACTAAATTCATCCATAAAGGCTTCTTAGTTTTGCAAGACTGTACAAAGCCAGACATTTGGTCATGTATAATTCTTAAGTTTCAGCATGGCCTTTAGGGCCTTTAGGGCCAATAGGGCCATTCAGATGGTATTATTAAAGCACTCCACACATAGCACTGTTTTTATACAGCTGGAACAGAAATGAATGATTGACCAACACACTAAAGCACAGCGAAAATACAGTGAACAGTCTAAGACAGCCATGTGATCATTATATAACTGACCTTGTATAGGATTGTCACCAAATACACATTTATCTAGTGAATTTTTCTGGACAACAGATGTTGATCCAGGGGCCCCCAAACAAGAATTTACAGGAAACCTTGGAGGTTCGAACTGGGTTATAAGCCTATTTTCTGCAATTAATTTTATTTTTTTTTCCCTCCATCTCTCGCTGAACGGTGGGGACCTGGTCTTGGCTGGGATGTTTTATTGCGAGGCTCAAAGTGAATTTGTAAATAATGGACCGTCTGGGAGGCCAGCTTGTCATGAGGGCGAGATTTGTAAGTGAGAATGTATCGATTATTTCTGTTCATCCCTGCAGTCACCTCTGTGGGCGTAATATCTCGGGGGCTTATGACCACAGACGCGCCTTATTTATTTATTTACTTTTAGTTATTTATCTATTTTTTTCTTCCCCGAGCTTATTATCCATTCTGCAAATGAAACGGGACCGCGATGGCGCCAGGATGCGGGGAAGTGAAGCAGCACCGCCTTGAGTAATGCGATTGATCTGACCTTCAGATTGCGAACGCTTATCCCGTCCCTGGCGCTGTGCACGGCGTGAAACCCGGGCCTCTGCGCCGTCTGAGCACGGCTGTCGTTTCTCTCCACCAAGGGAGGGGGGGGAGGGGGGGTGTCCTCTCTTGCAGAAGGTGTGCAGTCAGCTTCAGAAAAAAACAAAACACAGGTGCAACGGTGGGAAGAATGAGAAAAAGGGGGGAAAAATGGTTCTGAGGTCCAGAGGGCAGTGAGGGCATAGGAAACAAGCTGAGATGTGCTTGTGCATTTCCCTTAATTAGAACATGTACTTTTGACTCGCGGTGAGCCTTCAAATGAATCGGGATTATGTGAGCAGTTTGCATACGCGCCGAGAACAGAAAAGGGAGGCCTCCATCTGCATGCTAAATGCGAGAGGAATTGGCAGGCCATCAGAGAGCCAATTTACTTAACTGCAATATTTCCAGGGCACGCGCAGCCACGGGGAGTCGCCTCGACAATGGCAACTTTATTTGCTGGCGTTCACCTTCGGAGCGCCGCTCGCTGATTTCGATTTACCTGGAAAAAAAAAAAAAAACACAGCCGCGAGTCTGTGTGTCAGGCATGGAAGAAAAGGCAGGGCTGGCAGAGAGAAGCCAGCCCTTTTGTCCAAGGTCGAAAGGGACTTGCTTTATTTGTTACTCTGCCATCTATTTCTCCCTGAACAAAATGCCGGATACAGTGCCTCCTATTAACAATGGATGAACTCATTTGATTTATTAAGGGGCTTGAATGGATCTGAAATTAAGAAGCAGAGGCCTGGTGCATGTTGGGTAGGGCTTGCGTGTAATAGGAAAAAAAAAAAAGGATTGTGTCTTGTCAGGGGACATGATTGAAAAGGAGTAATCTCGACTCCACCGGCTACATTTGCCATTAAAGTTTCAGATTGGTGAGATTGACTGGACACATAAATCAAAAATACATGCCTTAAATAGGGGACCCCAATCTTGTCACTTTGTAATGGTTCATAAATTTTATGCACACCAGGTGTTCAGAAGCAACAGTCACTCTTCTATCAGGAGATCCCTGAGGAATTTAGGCTGGAATGTTCTGGAAAGGATTTTCAATTTCTCACAAAAAGTATGATTACGGCATCGATCTAAATTAATTTAGTCTTTTCACATTGGTGTTAAGGACGTTCTGTGAATCTGACAGCAGTACAATACTTTTACACAATGGCATGCAGTTCAGAAACAATTTCTAAAGCTCTTTCAGTTTGAGTTAACCTTATATAGAAAGGGGTGACTTTGATAGAAAGAACACATAATACATTTTATTGTTTTATATACACTGAGATTCTCAGAACAATAACCACAGCTGTGTTTTCAGAAATCATTTCACATGAGGTTCAGAACTACAATGACCTGGTAAAACCACAGAACTTTACTTGTTTCCAATTTAAAAAGTAATTTGGAGGGCACCAGCCTCTCTGAATTGTACACCTGCACTTTAAGTCTTTAATGCACCAAAATCAGCTGTTACATAATTGCAATGTATTGCAATATGCAATGTATTGCAGTATAATTACAAAAGAAAAAGGAACAGGAAACACTCCATGCATTACTGTAATAAACAGACGTATGTTCTTCCATAGATCAAATTAATATGTCTGTGACTAATGAGCTATCTGTTAAGTCAGTTACCGTTCTAAATGTTTCTTAATGAGTGACTGAGCTGGGAATTCCATTTGTTTTCAAATGCTAAAGTGCCAAACTGTCATGCAATTAGGCACGATAACCACTACAAAGATGCATGTACTTTAACACAATGAATCATTTGGCAGTGATTTAACTGTAAAATAAATATATGCAATACGTTATTGCATTGTGATTATTAAGAGGAATTTCAACAAATTAAGTTCACCATGAATAAGAATGAAAGCACTGTCAATACTGACTGTAGTAAAACAGTACATAAAGACAACATATAAAAATGCATAAATGTTCAAATTTTTTGTAAAGTATATCATTGCATTGGTTTCTATGTGTGGATCAATGTTGCGCAAATAATGAAAACACATTCAATACATTCTGTAAATGGAAATACAATGTGCATCTTTGGATGTCTTATTTCAGTACAAGCGGTATTATGGTGTTGTTGTTATGGTGTTATGACGTGTTATGGCAGTGTTAACAATGACGAATGAGTCAGCTGGTAATGATGAAGGTTTGATTTGGAGTCCTAAATGAGGGTAATGGACACTCAGGTGTTTGACACTTCTCTGTGCCATGTTGTGGGTACCAAAAGCATCGCCAATCGTTCTCTCTGGGGCACAAACTGGTTTGGCACTCGTCTTGAGCTTCCGACGCTAACATCATTTCCAAAAAACACATCTTTACAGCTCTCTCATGAAAGAACCCCCGGGTACCCTGTGGGTTTAACATCTGCGGCTAAGAGAGAGGAGGAAAACGTGCCAGGCTGGTGATGAATGCATCTGGCTTGGAGGAACCCTGATCAGAACGCTTTCGTGTCTTGACAACATCTCATTGACATTTAAAGGTAAGTGGTGCTTAAGTGCTGACAACAGTGAGAACAACTGCAAAATATAAACAAACCAAAAAAAAAAAAAAAACAAAACAAAACTTGTGAGCCCCTTAGTAATGCACAAATCAGCCTATAATGCTGTCATTGTCATTCATGTCACCAGCAGGCGTTTTACGGCTAATGAAATTAGTGCAGTTGTGTCCTGTTGACTGATGACGGTTAAGTAATCACCCAGATGCTGTCTGTGCTTAAGAAGAATGACAATCAGGGCACCCCCGCCAACACCCCCCCCCCCACTTGCCAAAAGATTCCTTCAGCTGTGCTTCTCGAGGTGATGAATATTAATATTAATGCTTGTCCTCCTCCCTCCTTCCTGTTCTTGGACTGGAGTATCCGGGTTGTTTCCTCAAAACTAACTCAGCAGAAAGAATCACATCACTTACGCCTCTGCACTATGGAGAGCTTTGGTATTCATTACCTTCCCTCAGCGAATGACAACATACCCTGTTGAGAATGGAAAAAAAAAAAAACAAAACCAAAAAACAAAAAGCTTTTGCATTTAGTGCATGTGCATAATTTCATCATCGTATTTCCTCAGCTTTTCTCTGAAATGGCTCCTCTGAGAGATTGGTTAAGTGTAAAATGAGGGTGTGAAGCCAAACACTGAATATTCTCTGAACCTCTTCTCTCACTGCCCATTGACTGAGATTTGCAGTGCGAAAGTGTGCATATGAATACATATGTGGATACTGATGTGTATTACAATACGTAATTAAATTACTTCGTTTTTACAGCATCTGCCGTGCACAAAATTCCATAACAAAAAAATCTGACAGCTGCAGAATTAAAATAAAAAAAAAACAGTCCCATTTATGGTGGCCCTAACACCTGTGTCTTCACCTAAACTACTTTGCACAAAGATATTATTACATTGTAATTACAATAATTACTAAACCTGTTTTTGACTTCTGTCATAACACATGTGTAACAGCCACAATAGAACACACAATGTACACAACACCTTCATGGTACCTGCTGCATACATGTGTAATGAGGCTGTTACACATGTAATAATACATGTGATAAAGTGGATCAACCATAAAATGTATCTCCACAGCAGGTACTATGTAGCAGGTACACAGTAGAGCCTTCTGTAAATACAGATATCAGGACCGTTTGACATAAAGTTGGACAGAAAATGAAGTATGTTGAGTTTTAAAAATGGTGCACACCGACTGGTGCTCTCTCGCCTCGTTGGCATAGGTAAACAAGCACAAGCCTCCAGCTCTGAGCACAGCTGAGTCTCTCCCACCTCGCAGCACGCCATCCGTACCCACAGTCCTGTGCTTCCCGCGAAACGGATCAGAAGCTGTGCCTCCGTTCTGTAACGAGAGCTCTGGCTGGCGGGCCCCTGTGCTGGAGGGCCTCATGATCTACTGACAGCGGACCTGCTGGGAGAGGGAGAGGGGGAGGGAGAGGGAGAAAGAGAGGGTGGAGGCGTCGTTTTTTTTAATAGCATTCTGTTGGTGTTTACTGGGTGCCCCGCCAGCTCTGTGTATTACAGATGCCAGGAGCAGTGGAGCATGGTACCCTCTTCTGGGCAGTTTAATCGTTGTGCCCTCAGCTGTACAAAGAGGGGGAAGGAGGAGGAGGGGGGGGGGGGGTTTGGAGGGGTGAAGGTGTTGGAGCTGGAAACAAAAAAGTTAATCTTCAAAAGACACAACTTCAGCCCTGACTGGTTATTTATCCAATGTCCTGGGTACTCATTTGGTCAGGCAGCCGTGGTTTGCCCCCCCCCCCCCCCCCCCCCCCCCCCCCCCCCTCCCCCCCGACACACACCCTGAAAAATCCATCAAGTTGCTTAGTAACCCCCGTGTGCGAGCAGTGACCCGCTGCAGAGCAGTTTGTGTTCACTCCCGTGCTGCTCTGCAGGGCTGACGGATACAGCGCAGGACAGCGTGAGGGTAAAACACCACAGCTTTAAGCCAGGTCGAGAAGAGCATTTATTACACGTTTACCTGCACCTCGTATTCCGCATAGGTTCCAGACAGCACACTGCCTTTTATTCCTGGAAGGACATGCCTTGTAAATAAGATTTGAGGGTCAGCGTTGTCTTTTCCTGCACTGATGCCATCAGGTCTTGTTTTCAGACTCATTTATCATGAGATGAGTGGATGCACAAACGCTGAGAGCGCCGTACAACTAATGGACCAAAATCCGGGGGGAGCTCTAATAGGTTAAGAGCTCCGTGTTAGCGGCTGACACAAGTTTGCATGTGTGCAGTCACATCCTGGGTGCCGCTCTTTAATGCGGCTTTACTGGACACACTTTACACTGTTTGTCTGTAAATCATTCTGGACAAGATGGTCTGCTGCGTTAAATGACAAAACACAAATGTAACTGAAACCTTAAGTGGAACATGCTTTAACACAGTTAAGCATATGATTGGAGCAACCCAATCATAACTTGATATGCACTACATCTTAATTGCAGGCTTGTTGAGACAGAAAATAGTAGCTGCTTTTAGTTCATTTGTGTGGATAAATTGTCAGCGTCTTGTGCTGCCATTTTCCTAGTTTCTATTCAATATTTCATGCCGTTCATAAATATTGAACAGTGGAATGTATGTTCTTTGATGTTCATTGCGGCTTTTTAGCTTTTTTTTAAAATTTATTATTAGGTCTTTAATGTATGTTCTAAATCATTGAAGTCATGGAGTTGCAGTTAAATGAAAGTAGCATCTCAAGACCAAAATCTGAATGCTGGCCCCATAGGAGTTTGAACTTGAGCCTCCACTAATAATCTGCCGTTATCTCTTAAAATGACCACTACACTGGTGTGTAGCAGCTTGCAGGCTTTCAGTCGTATCGTTTTATCTTCCATTGTCTGACATGTGAAATCTGCGTTTGCCTTTACAACTTAGAGGCTTTACAACTTAGTTTTTGCACTACGTTTCATGAGAACATCACTTGTTGATGTAGTATTCCTTTTATCTGTCATTTTTATCATTTTTTTTCATTACTAACAACAAACCAATAAATATTTAATAATGACAGCAAGTTTAACTTTAAGCCTAAAAAAAAAAAAATAAGCGCATGGTCCGACATTTGAAATTTTCATTTGGCTTTACCACTTACAGCTCTTACAGATTTCACGCTATGTTTCATGGGAATATCATTTGTTGATGTAGTATTCCTTTTATCTGTCATTTTTATTTTTTTTATTACCAACAACAAACTAATAAATATATAATATTGGAACACGGTTGAGAAGCAGCCTACCAGACACCAAGTTTAGCTTCAAACCAACCAAAATATGTACAAATTTGTTCGGCTTTCCATTGAAAGATGTATCATAAATCTGGATTTTGAGTCATAACACAAAAGTAACAGTGGCATTTTTATAAATGTCGTAAATGTGTATCCCTGAATCAGAGGGCCTGACTGTACAGGGTTTTTACGGTTGCCGTTTTACAGGAAGTCACTGTAACATATTGGCTCAGTGTGCTTGTTGTACCGTTCACAAATCATCTGTACTGGGGCCGCCCAACCTACCCTGGAGGCCTGCAATCCAGCAGGTTTCTCAGCTCTCTTTAAATCATAAACATGCAGAGGAGAGGAGGGGAAGCTAATTTGGTTTGGAAACAGGTGGTTAAGCTCGTGCCTGGAACAAAAGCTCACTGATGCTCTGACCCACAAGGACCACGGTTGAGCAGCTACGTTCTACACCCATTACATTATCTTTACTTCTATTCAAGAAGCAGCTGTACATTTAGCCAATCACAACATTTGATTTGTAGTCTGTCCATGTTATTATTTTACAATTAACTTAAAAAACTGAGGAATTATAGGGGCTAGACAAGCATGTTCATTTGCTGATGTATTGTAACCAAACCAATGTATGTATTTCTTGGCTGTATTAATGTAGTAGCATAAATGTCAAATTTTATCTATGGTAATGACAGAATTAATGGAATAATTACTCTCCCCCATCTCCTCCAGACGTGACGTCTGGCTCCTGTAAATGAAATCATATATTTCCCCAGCCTGATGTGTGCTACACTTAGATTAGCCGAACTGCCAGAGAAGGCTGCAGCCGAGTCCTCTCCAAACGCTAGCTGTTCCCTCCAAGATTACACAGCACAGGCCTGCCCCTGTGCTTCTGGGCTTTTCCGAATCAGAGTGTTCCAGGCCTCTGTGACATGGATTATCATGGCCAGAATCCCGCCTATCTGTTGGTCCTTTATTTGACATTCATTAGAAAATGTAGAGCTCTGCCTAAAAATAAAGGCCGGCCCCTGGAGCGGCCTGTGTCTGCCGCTGTTATTATGGCTACCCAGGGGGAAGGTGAATCCCGGGCCCCGTGACCTCCTGAGATTACTTCCTGGGTCTCACTTCAGCGGTCCCAGCTCTGCCAGCTGACAATTCAGCAACGCTCAGCAGCCGTCGCTGTGCACTTTGTAGAACAAGGGCACGCAAAATCTACTCCTCTCTCGCTCCTTTCCCCAAAGCGAGAGTAAAGATGGATAGGAGAGAGAACAATTTACAGCAGGCGGACAGTCGCTGCAGAAATGTTTATGTGCCTTACGTTGCGGACCAAGTTTGCCAGCCTGGATCTTTTACATGTAGCTTGAGGCTAAGAAGCCTCTAAGTTATATCAGCTGTCTTTGTCAGATGATGGGCAAACTGAGAAAAAATGATGAGGGCCGGTGGCCAGCCAGCCAGTCAGTGTCACCTGCTTTATGCCATACAGGAAAAAAAACTGCCAAAATCAACAGTCGAAGATTAGGAAAATGTGCAAATCAGGTTTGAAAAGATTTTGAAAGATTTGAACAGTCCCCTTAAAAGTCCCTTGCCTCTGATCATAGCAGTTTACCACACTGCAGTAATGCCATAATGTGCATAATATCAGTGTATTTGAATTTTCAGTTTGTGTTGGTACTGAATAGCTAAACGCATATGTAATCACCCTGAGGAATGCCTTAAAGATTTGTATAGTGGTTTACAGTGTGTTCCATTGCATGTCTCACAGGGGACAGACAGCAACTACATCATGCATTCCTACCCCAGCTACAGACCACTCATTTGATGGAGTAACCATGACAACTCAGAACGCTAAATGAGCCACATACTTGCAGTAGCAGAATGCGTTTATACAACGTCTGCAAAGAGGGAAAAAAAAAGGCAAACATATTCCTATGTGAAGAGGATACAAATTGGTATAAATTAAAAACAGCTCCATCAGAGCCAGGGCTTTATAGCATAATGATGTATGATCCTGCCAGTGAAAACACGTATGACTGCAACTGCTAGCTAACTTGCTAATACCTGATTAGCAAGATTTGACGATTTGACTACTGATGAATTAGCCCATCTTTAATGTGCTTAGGCAGCTTAGGCTAGCTGCTTTTGTTCTCAGTAGGAAGTGGGCATTGGAGCTGGGGGACAGGCAGATACGAAAACAAAATCTGCAAATAACTGAATTAGTCCCACTGAAAAAGGCCAGTCATCTAAGTATTATATCATATTAATGCTGCAATTACATTTTAATGCCACCGTGGCTTGCGGGATGCATCTCCCTGCTCTGATTGTTGCTGACTGCAGCCGTTTTACCACACAGTGAGCCCTTGCTGGACCTCCTGTTGCGAGTGTCTGATATTGTAGCGTGGCTTGGAAAAAAAAAAGAAAAAAAAAAACTTGCTGGTCAGATGGCACCATAATGGTTCTGCCTCAGGGCCCATTCCACCCACCCCCAGTCGAGACAAATTCCCGGAGAATACAACAGCCTGTTGAGGTTTTTTTGTGCCTTACTTCTTTACTTTTCCCCACATCCTGCAATCTTGTCTCATTCTCAGCGCTCCCGCGATTTTTCCTGTACTGTCTCACACGCATCAATGCCACTGCCTTTTGTCATCCTTGATTTTCCCCCCTTTCCCTCGTTTCAAAGAGAACCTGAAATCGGTTCCTGTGATGCGTGGTTATAGGCAGTGCCTTCGCAACATGACTCTCTCAGTTTCGCGGCCCTCACATCGCTGCCTGGTCTCTGATTTCAGTGGGCTGCCTACAGAGCAAGAGGAATTGGGGGCCTGCATAAATAGTATTCCTCCTGTTTTTCCAGTGCAGGTCCATATCTTTTTTGCCTGCTATAGACTTTGTCTCACATAGCTTAGGCCTCTATGGGCAATTACTCTGCTCTGTGTTGTAAAACAAATATTTTACCACCAATACTGAGAGTGATAGACACTAATTCTAGTTGTGATTTAGCTTAGTGAATTGTTATTGTACTGTACCTAGTCCAGGCACAACTCTGGCCACCAAAGGATGTGTTTTTTAAGACCATCAGAGCACAATATACACAGAGTAATCCAGTCAGGGATGCGCGCAGGTGTTTAGCACCGAAGCTCAGCTCGTCTCATTCTAATGAGGAGATTAACGGCGGTGTAGCTACAGAGGGACGGCATGTTGGTTTTCTTGCCTTTTCATCTGGGAAGCAGTGTCTTCGCGTGTCAGGCCTACCCCTGTCCCCAAAGCTGTTCCTGCCCCCCCCAGGGATCGACTGCTAACCTACCTTCTGTAAAATGTACACACAGCACGCACCACGGTGTCTGATGTCTTTGCTTCAACCATTCCATTGTTTAATGAATCAGGCCTCTTGTTTGGAGAATACTTTAAAGGAACACATGGCGATTGTGAGAGGGTGTTATTGGTTACATTACACTACATTACTGGTGTTTAGCAGATGCTCATGTCCACAGTGAATTACATAGATTACAATTTTACATGCTCGATATTTATTACATCGAATCTATTGAATCTAATCTAATCTAATTTTACTGACGTAATTGTGGGTTAGGTAACTTGCCCAAGGGTACAGCAGCAGTGCTCCAGCAGGGAATCGAACCAGCAACCTATTCGCTTACAAGCCCTGCTCCTTACCACTATGCTACACTCTGGTCCCAGTATAGGCTACTGTAGGCCTTTCTGCAAAAGACAAAAACAAATCTGTTCATTTGTATATCTAATAGGAGCCTGAAATTCATTTTGGTGAAATGAATTCATTTAGTGTTGGGGGCAAAAGCAGTAAATATTTGAAAGCGAACCCCAGGGAAAGTCTTTAGTTGGACATTACCCGAAACACACCATTACGTTGGGGCTCACAAGGCTGATTTATGATTAATTAGTCATTCCAGCTAGATACTTTCCCAGGTTTTTATCCTCTCACGCTGACTGAGAGGACGTCATGTGGTCAGTCACTCGTGGGGCAGACCCTGAAATTCCTCCTTTGCTCCTGGGGAGTCTTACTATGATGGTTTGTTTTATTAAGCACAGCACGAGGAGATTTATTATGAAAAGCAATGCGCTAATTACTGTACCCTGCTAAGGAACGCTTCCCCCTGCTTCTTATTTGCTGGTTTATAGGCTATTAAAACCAGCTCATATTCCTGCTGTTCACTAATTTTCTTTTAATTGCCACATTTTACTTAGTGGGACATTCATTTGTTAGAGCATTCGAGATGTCCTTGTTGGTTTAATTGCACACAGTCACAACAGATTGACTGTCTGTCTTTGTGATCATTCCTAATTAGTCTACAGTGTGCCTAATTTTCAGAATGGCCACAGATTCGAAAAGTCCACCCTTATTATTCAACCACTTTTGCAGTAGCTTTACGTGACACAGAATAATGTCAATGATGAATACAGATACTGCTGTTACCAGTATAAAAAAAAGAAATGTTGTTTGTGCAACCAGGAGACAACTCTCAGCCTCCCCTAATTCCATAAAACAAATAGGATAACTTGCATTGTTCTGTTATATCCAAAACATAATGGCATATTCTCAAGGGAGAACCAGGCTAATATCGTAATGCAATGATCTGACTGATCTTTTTTTGTATTTCCCCATAAAAACAGTAGATATCTGGTTTGTCATCTCATGCGTCATTCAGAGACTCAGTTATGGGAAAAGGGCTGGGGTTTGCATACCCTTAGATACACATTTCCCTATCTGACATCTGGAGAAGACTCATGCCTACAGTTTTTTATTCAACAGTTTCCAAAAACATCCAAAATTTTCATTGGGATTTTAAAGATGCACGTGCTATAGCAGTATCCTTGATCTTCCTGGTGAGGAATGGAGATCATTTATGTTTTTCTCTGTATGCAGTTGTGGCTTTGGGATGCAAAGCCTGACTCGTGCGCTCATATCCCATGCGAAGACCGTAGCTGAGCGCTCTTTATTTTGCACTTAGCAGGTAAGCCTGAACATGGCGTGGGCGGTCAGGAGAGGTAGTTTCGAAACAATCACAATCCCCTTCCAAATGTTTGTTTATGGATAACATTTGATAAAACGCTCCATTCCTTGGCAAGTGGTCCACATCGCGGGCAAGCTGCCAACGTTGCCGAGACGCCGGCGGGATTGAAATTCCATTAGCGATACATTTCACCGGCATCGAGGCCGCGGACAGACAGCGAGCGAAGCGGGGGAAGAGACGCAAATTAGAGAAGAGGCCAAAAATCCTGACCTCATTCATTCTTTAGAATTCGCAGTTCACTTTGAAGCGGTTTCCACATACTCGCAGGGAGAGAGGCAAACTTAATGGGAAGGCTCTCCGGCAGTCCATCACTGGAGCGCCGGGAGATTTGGGTTAGATGGGAACATATAGGAGCTGCTAAAAAGACAATGTAAGGTTTGCTGTGCAGTCCCTAGACCATCAGCTACACAAATTAAATTACAAAACAACACACAAAAAGAGACAGTATTAAAAATAAATACAATGATAAATACAATGATGTATTTGATGTATTTGATGTTGTTTTCTGTACCGAGGCATAACGAACAGAGATAGGCCCAGCCTTGACAGATCATTACAATTTATAATAAGAGCAAGGTAAAGCTTTGGAAATAGCATACACTCATGTCAGTGCTAGGTATGGTAGATTCGAATACTGTTGAGCTTTAAGGCCTTAGGAGACTTAGGAGCAAGACTTTCACCTGCAGCACTCATACTGTCATACTAATTTTCATTTTCATTTTCCCATATGGTAATGTATTTCAGATATTTTAACAGATATAGTTATTTGTAATATATTTCACTCATGAATGGCACATTGAAGGTTGTATACCTTTTCCCCCAACCTCTAACAGCTATGCTGATTTTTTCCCTAATGTCAGTGCCACCATAAACTGTCTGGATATGGCTTAACAGCAAGTCAATGGATGCAACACAGTTTAGAGGAGGGGATAAGCTTTACTATACAAGAAGTAAAGTAATTATTTTATTGATTTCATGTAAGAGGAGAGTTTAATTACTGTGTTAACTGATGCATTATGGTTTATTTATAAACCTGCTTGGTATCTAGCCCTCTAAAAAATACATATTTTACCTTATCAAGGGGCAATTTCCAACATTTGATCTCAAGTTATAGATGGGCATGAAGCAGACTTGACAGAAACAGTGTTTTTACAGGTAATCCAGTCAATAAGTCTAAGCACATTTTAAGTCTAAGTTATTATATACAAAAATGCATAACAATATTGTATATAATAATAATAATAATAATATTATTATAACATAATATCAGGCAACAAATGACATGAATGGAGCTGATTTGGTGAGAGGCAGAGGAGAGCTACATGGGTTAATTCAAAGCACAGTTTACGTTGGCCTCATTTGTTTGCATTGTTTAAATGTGTGTGTTGTAGCATTGCATTAACACTGCTGTGATTTCATGCCCAGCGGTGTTTGTTATAAGAGTCTTTCTAATTACACTCCTCTGGGTACTGTTCACAATCCAAGTTTTTTTTTTTTTCTGTTGTTTGTTGTCACCAATTTCTATTTGACCACCCTAATGGCTCATCCTATGAAAAGGAATACTTTGTGTGCCTACGTGTCTGGACTTCCTTCAGCGGAGGGGGATTCATTGTGTGACCACGCAAGTCCACTGATTATCCACTTGAGCACTGACATTTATGAGCTCGCAGAGCTACAATGCATCTTGATAATGAAGGAGTGTCAACAACTCTTCTGCGGAACATGTTTTTCAATAAATGACACTTTCCATCTCTGCGTCGCCCTTGGTAACGCATCAACAGCCACACTTACACATTATTTTCCATATATTTTCTTCCTGGAAGTTGTCTTTTTTTTTTGGACTTTGAGCCCAGATAACTGGTGAAACCCAAGACCTCATTGCAAGTGGTCCGCGGTCACGCGAAATTACTCCCGAGTTCATCCCTGGTAAAGTGCCACCTCTGAGTTTACGACGTTTTGATTGGCCGAGGCAGTCAAATTCAGCATTTGCATCTGAATTTGATGAATTTCTCTGCAAGCTGTACTGGGAGGGTTGCATCGAGGAGAGGAAAGAAGATGACAAAAAAGGCAGCAAGTCCCCCAAGACGCACAAGGTTCACTTTATTTTAATAGGAAAATAACCGAAGGAGGAGCGCAGCTGACATGGTTATTGTGATCGCATCAACTCTCCGAGACGCGTGGACCGGCCGAGAAATGGGAATTTCATGCTGCACAATTCAGCAGCTGTGGAGTTTTTAGAGTACAGTCTAGGAATAATGGCCTACGTGCCGTTCCTTTAACGGTTTAGTGGTGTGACAGTGTGTTATTTGCAGATTATTGGGAATTGAAACCCTTGTCCTCGTCTGTAACAGTCTTGGAACATCCCTCACCGTGGTGCTTAAAGGATAGCTATGGATGGGGCCAGGAAGCAGCAGTGTAAGCGTGTCCTCCTGGTATTTTGTGGATTGGGATTTTATTGAGGGTGAGCGAAGTTATGATCTGAGCTCTTCACTCACTTCTCTGCACACCTGGAACTGTCACATTAAGGGAAAATGCTATTCAATCAAACAATCAAACAGAAAAAGACATTACTTTATTGTCATTTTGCAGACGCTTTTATCCAGAGCGATTTACACAGGTTACAATTCTTACGTTATCCATTTATACAGCCACATATTTACAGAGGTAGCTACTGAAGCTACTGAAGTAGCTTGCCCACTACAGCAGCAGTGCCACAATGGGGAATCAAACCAGCAACCTTTTGGTTATGAGCCCTGCTCCTTACCTCTACCCGCCTTGACAGTATGTCATGTCATAACCTTTTATAGGTTGCTTTGGAAAAGAGAGTCTGCTAAATGAAAATGTAACTGCAATTTGACAACACTTTTACCCTTAATCCAGGGGTTGTCTCATTGTAATTGCTATAAAAAAGTTTTCATGTACAAAAATGCCAAGTTACTCATGTGCAAAATGCATACATTCCAAACAGTCTAAATAGTCTATATAAATGAAATCAATAGTCAATAAACCAATAATCAATGGTCAGTAAGGATAGGTTTGCTATTAAAAGTACTGATATCAAACAGAGGCCAAGTTACACCAGCCAGTTTGAGTCACATTACCGAAACACTAACAAGCACTGTTCCATAGCAGTGACCCCCCCCCCCCCCCATCCTTGCCCACCTTATGATCTGAAGAAAAGGTAGCCTCGCAAACTCTGTGTGTCACATCAAAACCTTAAAGTAAAAAAGTACTGGAGAGGAAGAGAAAAAAGACTGCACAAATTGGGCATTAAGTGTGTGACCTCATAAGTTAACGAGTGCAAGTGAGAGAAACATCAAGGAGGACTGAGATCTTAGGGGTCATTTAGGTCCCTTCTGTAGGAAACCCCAATAAGGGCTCAAGTCTTGGCGCTGCATAGGTTTGGGATGGGTCATGGCAACAGTAACGTGTCTGAAAGCTGTACTGTATTTGCCATTCCTTTACAGTGCCAGATTTATCGGGGAGATTTTTGCTTTGTTTGTTTGTTTGAATAGCACTTTTTTCCCAAAGATGACTTGGCAGATCTGATCGAATCCAGGCTCCATCCAGTTCTAGGGGGCGGAGCATTGGAATCCACTTCAGTATTTATTAGGTAGTTGGATCAGTTAGAAAGATTAATGCACGCAGGTGCCTATGTGCCAAATGTATCGTGGGCTCTCCATTCAGAGACTAAGAAAAGCTGTGGGATTCTGACAAAACCAGAAAACTAGAACAAAACAGATTAATTTGCTGGCTTTGAATATTTCTTGGGCATATTTGGTAGAACGAAAGAAATTGCTGCTGCCGCAGTAATTTTATGTGGTCTCAGAGTGTAATGATAAATGAGTCACTGTGGCACTTCCTCTGTATAAGGAATCAAAGTTGTGCCGGACTTTGGAATAAATTAATTGCACAACATTTAATTAAAAAACAAACATTATGGAGTCAGATATAATTGGATGTCCTTTATTCTTAACCTTTGTTTCTTTTAAATTCCATTTTTAATCCCTCTTTCTTATCTGAATTCTGGCTCAGCTTTGGAATGCCTGGACAACTATAAAAACCTCTTCCTAAACAATGGCTTATTGTCTGTTCTTTAATGAGAGATCTTATTTAAGTCCCAAGGCATTGCTTTAATGCTGTGCTCCCTCTTTGCTCTGTACAAACTTGACCTTGGATTAAATGCAAGCAATCATTGTTACGATTAAAAATAATCAGCTGCAAATCAAACTATTGTCCCGTTTTATTTATTTATTTATTTATTCATTTCGGATGATTTAACTTGGAGTGTATTAATCTTTATTTGCTGTGTTATTTTAATGGCTTCAGTGTAATAAATGTACCGGCACGCTTGTACTGTAGCATTGTTGTGACCTCTGTGTGAGGAAACTGTAGAGATGGGAGAGGGAGAGTGTGAGGCCATGAGCTCCAAAATGGGCAGAGCTGTTATCACATACACATTACATTACATTCATCTAGCAAATGCTCTCCAAACTCACACAACAGCTTCTCCAAATTGTGATAAGATGCTTTGAATAGAGGACAGAAAAGCAACAACAAAAAAGTCACGTTGAAGCGCTGACTCAACACACACCATGGTTCTGTGTTAGCAGGTGTTCAGTTTCCAATTAGCTCTAGGCTAATGACTTGCGTTGACGTGTTAGCTTTTTAGCAAAACAATCCAAGGTCTTCAGATCTGTGTTAAAAGTTACATGGATGAATTTATAAGGTGAGGGGTGTCTCCAAAAATCTCAGAGCCTCACTCGCCCGAGACTCACTGTGCGTTCCCTGTCAGAGACTGGCGCCCCTTTCTGAAGACGAGGCGGCATGCGAGCTCAGGAGTGCGCTGGCACTCAATTAACCTCAATTGATTAGAGTCAGCTCATAAAACTTTTAATCTCTTTACCTCTCACAGCCATACACTCACGTGCTTTCACCTATCGATAACAGGCGGCTCATCGTGGTCATCGGCTCCCACTCCACTCCAAACCCTGTCTATCCCTGCTGCTGATTAGAGAATTACACTCGGGCATGACGTGTGGAGATGTCATTTATACGCATATGTGCACGTCAGAGGTCAAACAAAACAGAGTTAATGAGGTGCAGTTTTGGAAAGGGGGGTGCCTCTTAGTGCTTCAGAGAGCGTAGGCCATGCTCTCACGCTAGGATGGCCACATGCACGGCGATACCTCAACGACATGGTGCTGCTTTTAATTGCCAAGTGTTCACGTTTTTTTTTTTTTTTTTTCCCCAGATGATTTTTACTTAATCAAATTTTACCTGCTGACAACCAGCAAAGCACGAAATCTGCTGGCCTCCGTCTCCCGCTCTTCCTTAATTGGTCACTCGGCTTTCGTTAGTTTTCTGCTGGTTTATATCTCTGTTGCTTATTTGTGTATTCATTGCCGAAAACGCCCCTCTTGTTCCTTGGCTGTTAGCTGACCTTTGCGCAGGCAAAACGTTAACCTCCAGCTACACCCTCTTCCCAGTTCAATGAAATATAGCATTGACATTATGTAAGTTCCTGGGCCGTCTCGCCTCCAAGCCCTCTGGGGACTGAAACAATCTTCTTTTACCTTCATGGTCGACCTGTCCCACCTGGAAATGACGTCTCGTCCGCTGAGATGGAAAAGTAACAGTGCAGAAACACTCAGATGAATGGAACAAGCGACAGAGCTCTCTTTTTGTGCATTTTGTACACCCGTTGCAATCAGTTTCCCCTTAGAGACAGTACTGAAGGGGACACCTCTATCTTCCGATGTTCACTGTCTTCACCAGCACATTATATAATACGACGGCTTAACCCCAAGTTTAACTAAAACATCCAGTGAATATTAAAGAGATTCATAGACCACACCAGCTGACTGTGAGCAGTGTTCATTTCAGAAGGTGCACACTTCCTTCCATAGGTTTCTACAGAGGGATTATTTCCACTGTAGGAGCTAATAAGCAATTTCGTATGTTGTATGTACAGTATATTGTTTGTATATATGTTGAGGTTCCAACTCACTGCAGGTGAAAGTGATAATAACACGGCTAGCACCTTACAGCTCTGGTACCAGCTTGGTTTAGCATACTTTGTTCTTCTTGTTTGTTTCTGTTTAATGAAATGCGCGGGAAATACCAACCATATTATTATCTCTGTCCTTAACTGCATAAGTATATATTACTATATCATTAGCAATGTGAGTATTATTATTGTTATTATTATTATTACTACTACCACTACCACCACTACTACTATGTATATGTATGTATCCAATATGTAAAATAATTTAAATTATTAATATTATATTAAAGATATTAATTATCCCTTTTCCTCACTTTTATTTATACCACAAATATACACATTAGGGTGTTTTTGTTCGGTTGTTTTGAAGACAATGTGTGGGTATGACCCAATATTACCTAGTACTAATTATGAATTAACACATACCTGCATCCTGTAAGTTATGTTTTTACAAATCTGAAAAACCATGCATTCATGTGTCCATGTAATGATTGAATCATTTACTACTTTAATGGAAAATTAAATCGGTTACTCAACTGTGACAGTGGCTCCCATCTGACTAATGTTTGCACAAGTGAAAAAAAAATCCCATATGGAGTTTGGAGCTTCCACCTGCCATTTCAGGATTGTTACAAATGTTCCTGCACCTTGGGCTAACGTCAGCAGCGTAGCCCAAAACGTGGTGTGAGATTTCCAGCAGAGAATATTTTTCAAGCTGTTATCTTTAACAAGAACGTGAATCGCGTGACACGTTTATACATTATAGCCTCCAGATGGTATGAAGTGGGCTGTACATCTTTGCTGTTTTTCCCAGCTCACCTGTCTCTGTGATACCAGATATCCAGGATGAGGTCAGTGCATGTGCAGGTGAGGCAAGCGCAGGTGTGATTCTTAAAAGGTGGGGAAAAAACCGCAGCAGAAAAGGGGGTTAGCAGTCATATCGCTCTAAATTCAGTCTAGCTTAACGTGCTTAGATCTCATCTTTGATGAACAAGGAAGATTTGCTTTCTTTTTCCCTGTTTGTTATGCAGCATATTACACTAGTTTTTGCAGCTGCACATCAGATGATATTGTATAAATGTAGACAAAGGAAGACTTGCTTTGCAGTAGAGGTCATGAACATTAAACAAGGATGCTGTGGTTAGATCATATCTGGGCCTGAGTATGTGTTCAGACAAGAATGTTGACATGTTTTGCTGTTTCTTTCAGTCTTGGGAATCACGCAGTTCTGAACTGAAAAGGTGATTTGGATATTCACGGGTTGAAAGCGTTTGACAGACTCAGAAACTATTCATTGCAGATTTCTGTGGTCAGTGACTGGCAGGAAGACACCATGCAGGATCGGCACAGTCAATCAAGCACACTGACATTTCCATCATTTATCAAAAGAGTTTCACAATTTCGAGGTGTCCTTTTGAAATCCATCTGACAGGCATCCAAGAGTGCATGTCAACCCTCAAAATTTATCAAGATTGAATTCCATCAGGTCTCTGTGGTTCCACACATGCATTTAAGTCACAAATGACAAGACACTGTCACACCTACCCTTTCTTCCAGTTCATGATTTATATGCAATTGTGTCATGAGCACTGACGTTACAAGTGGAATTGGTTTCTTTTCATTCGAAAATGCATCTCTGTGTGTATGTGCTTGAGTGAGTGAGTGAGTGAGTGAGTGAGTGTGCGTGCGTGCGTGCGTGCGTGCGTGCGTGTGTGTGTGTGAAGGAGCTAGAGAGTACTGTCGTGGTGGTTGAGGAAGGGCTAATTTGTCTGAAGTGTGTGTGTATGACTGTGGGAGGGGGCATGTATTATACACACACACACACACACACAAAGCCCTCACCAACCCCATAAACCATGCCTAGGTTTACACTAATCAATGACAGAGCATCACTCACAGAATGGAGCAGATCACATTATAAGCAGTTTTATTCCTTGTCTTTCACAGGAAAGAGACAATTGATCAATGAATATGGCATGATGCATGCCTATCACACTGCAGTTTCAATGGGAGAAAGCTCAGTCTAATCATTGTTAGCTAACCTGGAAAACACTGGTGTTCTTAAAAGTAGTTTTTTTCAAGAATCTTGCTTGTTTGTTTGGCTTGTGTGTAGGAGACTGAACTTGGGCAGGCTATAGCCCTTGGCACTGTATTGCTTTTTGTGGAATAAAGAGGTGAACACCTAGGCTTGCTTGTCAGAATCTGCCTCACTGAGCTGTTTATTTTTTTATAGTGAAAAATGAAATGGACAGGTTCACACACAGGACTCATATCCACCTGTCAACCAAACCAAAAACATTCTGTAATTCTTTCAGCTAATATCAAATGATCATTCACATATAGGCATTAACAAGTACACATTCCACAAACAAAACCACACAAGCTAAGCAGTGCTGTGATAGGTGGCAGTTAGAAGGTTAGTGCACGGGATACTGAGCATGTATCCCACAATGGATAAACATCATCATTTGGACTGCGTTCAGTAAAAAAAGAAAAAAAAAAAAAACTTTGTGGATTGCATAGTTATGTTTTGCTTATTACATACATTGATATCATACAAGCTTGATTCTTGAGATACATAAGCGGATGGTTGATAACCTTTTCCTATGCATCTGTTAAAAGGAAAGGGAAGACACTTTGTGAGTTCCTCTGTTGTCATAGAACAGTCAGAACCACAAGGAAGACTTCTGCTTCAATACATCTTTCACACCATTTCAACAGCATTATAACGTGATGAAACTCAAGTACAAAGCAATACAATTAACATTTTCAATATAGTCACAATATCTGTAATGTAACCCTAATCTGCGATTGTATTTTTTGGTACAAGCCACCTCTAAATTGCTTTAGAAGCGAGGAGCAGTCACAAATGATCACCACCTATTGCACAATATAGTGAACCAGTTTACACATTCCTTTACTGAGGAGTAATGAGTAAAAGATATGAGTAAAAGATAGTTTGCAGCATTGAATCTGGGGGGGGGGGGGGGGGAGTGTTGCTGTTGTAACCTTGAGTAAGGCACTGAAAAAGGCTTTCTTCAGCACCCAGCTGTCTAACGAAGAAACATTTAAACCATCTAATCCATGTAAATCATCCTAGATGAAGGCGTCTAAGCGAGAGCATATGCAAATATAACGAAACAACAGTAATAACGGCAGGTAGTAATCTCAATATCAATGCACGCTGTTTGCAAACGGTGATCAAAGGGGAGTCTTTTCTGGCCTCCCGCCTGCATCTCCAGACGTCCTTTCACAGACGAAGCGGGTTTTGTCGTCTAAATATTCTGCGGTGCGTTAGACTGACAGCTGTCTCGGGAAATCTGAGGATGAACTCAGCCGAGGTGGCAAAAGATTCCCTGTTGTCTGCACCCCTGTCACTGTCACTGTCACTGTCACTCTCTCTTCAGAGCTGTCACCGAAAGCCTCCGCTGAGCTCTTATGAATTACCTGTGTGGGATGTTTTGCCCGTGCTCCTGACCTCCTAATTGAGGGTGGCACAGTCGAGCGTCTAAGGCTGGCCTTGAGGTGGGTTTTACTGTAGCTGTGGCATATTAGCCGTCAGGAATCCGGTACCGCTTGACCCGATGGCTTGATTGATGATTGTGGATATTAAGACACAGGATTTTTGATGGAATGACACTGGATTGCCAATATTGATTGAATTCAAGGCTGAGCGTCCAATTTGTGCTTATTTTCATATGCAGGTTAGTCACACTCCGCAAGTCTGTCACATTATAATATACATCATCAGTCTTATATGGGAGCATCAGTGACCAGTGAGCAGCACCATATACTTCAAAAATTGCTGTTGAGTCCTGAGGTTGTACCAAACAAAATGCAAAATTTTAACCTCGCTGAGTGTGTCAGCTCAGACTCCGAGATTCTGAAATACCCTAGTTGTGTTGTGTGTCGGGTTATGTCACTGCTCAGTCACTGCTGATTTTCAACAAATATCATAATCATAGTCACATGTGACAGACACCAACAGTCATGTTTTGCATACACCATCAGTATCATAATAATAAGGTGTTTACAGATGTCAACCTTCAATGCTGAACATAATCTGTTGGAAAAGAAAACACTGTTAGGTTTTATTAAAAAGTGGCTACTCCATAAATTTAAGAAGATGGTTACAATGAAAAATACTGACCGAGTCCACTCTTTTATGACAGCAGTAAAATAATTTAGTATTAACATAAACACAGTTTGGGTGGCTTTACCAGAAATGCAACTGACAAAGAAAAATAATTTACTCTCCCTTTTCATCAAACAGATGTCCCCGATGTGTGGGTTGGATAGTTTATGAATACTGTTTAACCTTTATTTAAACAGAGAACAGTCCAGTTGAGATTAAAATCCGTTTTTTAATCTCAACCATTAATTTCATGGTTATGAGATTGAGATTTTAATCTCAGTTTCATAACCATTATGATCACACTCACTGGTCTGGGAGTGTTGTCAGCCTGGTCTGACAGTGTTGGTCATTCTGTTCTACTGTGCTGGAAGTCGCTCTGGATAAGAGCATCTGCTAAATGCATGTAACGTAATATAATGTTTTCCAAGGGAGCCATGGCTGAATATGCAGCCAGACGTGCAGGTTACAACAACAACAAAAAGCAGATTAAAATGACAGAGTAAAATGATCGCTCTACAGCGCCCATAACCGGATACATAAGCAGCAGCTGAGTCATTTATTTGAATAAATGTTGCAGTCCTCCTCTGTGAAGCTGCGAATAATGAGTTTGAAGCCATTCAGAGGAATACAATTTTGTCTAATTAATTTGAAGTGTAATTTTAGCTGTCTTGGTAGTGAATTTCATGACACTGAACACTGTGGTAGAAAAAAAAAGAAACAATAAAACGTAAAGGTGCTGTAGAGTCTGATGAACCAGCATCAGGCGTTTGTGTAGCTGTATTCATTTTAATAAACTGTTCAGCCAGAGTAGGGCCAAACTAAAAGCTAGTACTTACTTGTACATTTACATACAGTATGCAAGATAGCAGATCTATCTCTGTACTCGTCTCTTCACATGGTATATGGATATATCTGATTAAAAATGAGAAATTAATCAAACATTCTCTCTTTTTAGTGAGTACTCAAAGGCCCATTGGGCATGTTCAGAGAGAGACATAAAACCCAGGAAAAATACTTGGTTGGACATCCTAACGTTCATAAAATGCAATGGTCATTATCCTGGTTTGTAATTAGTATATCCACCAAACATTTTCCACGTGACTCACTTTTAAATACTAATCTATTACCCATATATTTCAAGCTCCAGTTAGATGTAAGTGTTAAATTGAGATTGCACAGAGAAAGATAGAATATGAAATCACCAGTAAATATGACAAATAATGTGAAACGGATTATCAAAGGACAGCTTTTCCAATATTCTCCAATCAGTCATGGTTGAAAAATGTTAAAATTATTATGTCTACATTTTATTCATAAGACAGAAGAGTTGGCGGGATGCGTTTATCAAATTTAGATCTTGCACGGTGAAAAGGCAATTTACAGTAAATGTAAAAGGAACAAAAAGGTGTTACAGGGTGATTTGCCATGCTAATCCTATAAACCAGCTTCTGCACTTTATTCCTGCTGATGCATTTCCTGTTTTCTCATTTTTGTAAAACAGTAAAATCCTCTGTTGCAGTAAATGGCACAAGCCAATCATAATGGAAAGCAATGGAGCCTGAATACAGAATACTGGGATACTGGTCACCAAGCTAACTATACCACTCCTCTGTTCTGGCATTCTGCATCTGGCATACTAATTAAGTGCTTGATTAATCCACTTTATTTTTCTTTTTTCTTATTTTTTGAGGCTAAGTGGTGGCAAATTAGACTGGTGCGCATACAGGTGAATAGTTAAAACCCCTTGTGTTAACCACACTTTTGTTTCAATTGCTTTCCATTATGTTTTAATTAACAGGTGTTTCTGCTTGATATTTTATGCAGTGAATACCAATGAAAGGAAAAAGTTGGAAGCATACAGCACGTCCACATTTTCTACTTGATTAACAACAAGTAGTTCATAAAAACCAGGGCTGGCAGCTCTGTAAGAGATCTAATCAGGTTTCTGAATTGTGCTCATCCTAGTAATTAGACTACTTAATCAGCAAAGTAACCTTTTTTTAATTCGCTCTTTTTCAGAACCCAAAAAGAATAGTCAGCCGATACCGACAGGGATCTTTTGTGCTTATGTGTTGGTGTTAGAATTGGCAAGGTGTTCACTCATTTGTTACCTGTGCAAGAAGTATCCGTTTGCATCAGCATTGACTCTTCCTACCACTTTAATTGAGATTCGCTCAGCTGTTGAGATGCTTTGACTGTTAATGGCCCAAGGCCATTGACCCGAAGAGGTGGAAAGAGACGATAATGCTTGTTTCATGTTCGATAACTTAGTGCTTAGTAATGTGGGCTTAAATGTTTCTGTTTTTCAAACATGCAATATTATTAAAACAATGTGCAAAATTTCCATTCTCCCATGGTTTCAGGGAATTTCAGGGAGTGTTGTCACAGCTGGAAAGTAAAGTGACAGATAAGAACAATGGGCTTGAACTAACCATTTTATGAAGTGTAAAAAAAAAGCATCTGGTCATTTCTTAGGTTGAATAAACAGAGAGAACTACCAAAAAAAAACACCAGAAGACAAGACCCAAGCATAATCAGCAAACTTGAGAATTTCATAAGTGTTAAAATCTCACTTGATCACCTTCATAAGGCAATTATCCTGACAAAGCACATACTGTTCTGTCTAAGTTGGACTAACAAGTCTGGTAGCATGAATAAACCACACAAAGTGATGGAATGGCACTCTTGGGTGAAATATTCAGTAGTTAACATAAGAACAAATGGGATTTTGGACTTTGACACTGTAATTATTTGGCAGTGAGGGAAGTTTTGAAATCGGCTTGTTGTTTGGCACCAGTTTGGGTTCTTATTTACAGTTACTTTGAGATAGCTAGGCATGTGTCTCATTAATGCTATTCAGTATTCTCTGGCATAGAACTAGTGTAACTTCATTAATGAATCTGGAGAATGAATCTTGTAAATATGCAGGCTTTTGAGGCCATAATCAAACACTAAAAAAGAGGTGTATAGCAAATGAAATAAAATGTTTATCATAAAAACTGAACAGGCCCTTATAGATAGAACTGTGGATGAGAGATGCATATTCAGACTTCACAAAGTAAGTCATTGTAAATTATATGTGCCTGCCAGGTCTTTCAGTATATGCATTCAAAATGATTTGGAACCACATGAAATAATATTGCAATTTCATATTTAAATATTTATTTCATGGCATACTTTCATTTAAAGACAAAAGAATGTATTTAAGCCATTGCCACTTGCCAAATACAATATATACATATATAAACCAACAGCAGGGCTTTAATATATTCGTAATTTTTTCTCCATTATTTAAAAAAACAACCGCATGCACTTTGACTAAAAGGGGGCTGTAAGTGGAATAAAACATGCCTTTGCCCCCCCCCCAAATCTGCATGCTCGAAACAGGAATGGGAAACGTGTCAAATAGTGGCAGAACCCTGCTGAAAATAGAGCTGTCATCATCCGAGCTACTTAGCGAGTCCCGCGCGGTGCGCGACACTTAAGAAGGCAGCAGCTGAAAGATAATGCGAGCAACGTGAGCCAAGACGAGGAGAGTTCGCACCTGTCTCCTGCCAGTAACGTTCGTCTCTCTCCCAGCCTCGCGCCTCCCCGCGCCTCCCTCTCTCTCTCTCTCTAGCGCCCAAATCGATCTGAGACCGCAAGCTCAGCATTTAGGGTTTTTTTTTTTTAACCCCCCCCCCCCCCTTCCTTGTTATTGAGCACATTAGGGCTCCGTCCCTGGGGTGCGTGGAAGCGTGAACTCTGAGCTTCTGTTTTGTCAGACGCGTCTCTTTTCAAGCCGGGCCTGATGCCTGGCGCACGGTGGCCCCTGCTGTTGGCCTCCGCCAAATCGGGGGGGGGGTGTCCTGGGTGGATCTGCGGGACGTTCAGGCTGGGAGAGTTCACGGTGAAGGATAAGCAGGGAGGCGGCGGGAGGGCAGGGAAGGAGATTTCGCCGGCTTTGTGGCGTCTCTCTGCATGGGCCGGGGAGCCTCGGTGCGCGCTCGGCGGTGAGGGGATTCGTGCACAGGTGCAGCCGTCAGCTGTTGGTGTCTGTAATGACAAATAAAGGACAAAAGGAAAAGGCCAGGGAACCGGAGCTGAGCATGAAAGGAGAGGAGAGGCTTGAGTGACAGCCAGGGAGGGGGGGTACAGCGATGGGGTGATGGGAGCGGACTGGGGAGTATGTTAGGAGGGAAACTGCAATCTGGGCTTTAAGCTGATTTCTTCTCGTACGTGGTACCAGCAAGGCTGGGTGCATAGCCAAGTCAGTCAAGATAAATTTCATTTAAAGGCAGACTTCACTGAGAAGTCACTCTTTCAGACATTGTCTTTATCATCAAATCGTATATTTTACGTTTGACCTCAGTGCATCCTCAGTGTTTTTTTTCCAGCCAGTTCAAATTTCATTATGTACACGGATACATAATTTCATACTGATGTGTTTCTTAAAAATGGAAAAGCAATGAATTCTTACTCCTCAAGGTGAATGCATTGACACTGAATAGGGCGTTACCCAAAATTTTTCATTTTTGTGTTTATTTTGGATATTCAGTCAAGTGTGTGCATGGCCAAATACTATCCATGCCCACCTCCGCTTGGTTTTAATTCAAGGGAAAGATCCTCAGCACAGTCAGTGCGCTCAACAGCTTGTTTAATTAGGACAACTTTTGGAGAGACTTTCAGTTGGAGAGGCTCAGAAAAGGAGCTACTGTTATATTTAAAAAGGGAACTGGTTTGGACCAGTTTTCTGTGCGAGTTTCCAGGGTGTTCAGATCCAGAATTTATAATGAATGAGCGATGCCTTTGTGACATAAGAATACGACAGCCAGTGCTGGCGGAGAACATCACCAATGCGATGCCAACACTGCAGAATCAGAAAGGACTGTTGAAAGGTTACACAACACTCAGGCAAAGGGGTTGTAATGGGGATAACATGAGTCACCCTGTATAATTACCCCCGTTTCAGTTAGAGATATGCATATCATCTGAAGTAAGTGGCATTGACGTCACATCCCAGACTATCTTTTGCTTTGCCAATGTCAACATGAAGGGGGGACACATGAAAATGGCCAGCGCTTGTACAGAGATTAGTTGGCAGCTCAGTGTATCTGACCTGTATTAGTTTGCAGCCGCTTTGAGTCTGTAGTAGAAATAATTCTCTAATGCGACCGGTGGCAGCATATTGAACACATAAGTGCATGGCTTTAGTAAAAAAAAAAAAGAAGTCACTCACTCAATATTCAGCTAACCTGTAAAGCACTTTAGCCGGGGGTGAAGGGATATCATGCTGGAGAATATATCCGCTCCTTTGGCCATTTTTACTCTTGTTCCTCCTTCTAAACAGGGTGCAACACCTCAGCCCTCAGCCTCAGCCCTCTCCTTTGACGGAGTTGTATGTGATATGAAAATTTTACACGTCTTCATTTTTTTTCTGGAATACCCTGACTGAAAGCGTACTGGTAACTAGTTCTTTGGGGAGGTGTGTAGCCGCTCATTCTTACAATGGATGTCAGAGCAATCGCTGTGACTTCACAAAAGCCAATACAAAGCGTGAACGTAATGGCTCATCCAGCTCTGTCTGACAACTTGCCTCATTTCCCCCTCAATGGAGCTTGTGTTTCAACAGGCGATTTGCTGAATCTGTAGTCAAAGCATTACAAATGGTAGCTGCCTGTATCACTGCCTTGGCATCAGCTGTCAGCAACAAAAGGAAGTGTTTCTGTTTTTTTCCCCACGCAATGCTTATACCAATAATTCCCAGCAGAGGGGTTGGACTTCCCTGGTACTGACCAATCAGGGGAAAATACTCATGTCAGTTCACTCATCAACACTTTTCCCACCATTCCACCTGGTGTTTTAAATTAAATAGTTACTTTTAATTAACATTAGTTAAGTTTCAATTAGTATTTACTTTAGCTTCTCTCTGGAAAATAAACTCTGTTAGATTTAATAAACATATTGAAGCAATCTTAAACAATTACACTTACAATGTTTCAGTTATTGTTACCAGTCTCCTCTGAACAATTATATTTGCACAGAAGATTATTTAACTTGCTTATTTGTTGTTTTTCTGCCTCTACATCTTTAATATGCTTTACACTCCTTTGGCTTTGGTAATGATATTACTAGGGGTGTTAAACCACAAGCAATTTGACTGGCAGGTTGTCATTTTTTTCTATGCTTCTTGGAGAGCAGGTCACTCCTCTGTGACAAATATCTCAGCTTGATTGTCACAGCAAACACTCACAGACAAATCTTAGACACGTGAAGGCACATGGAAGAGAAAAGAATAGTCCTTTTCAAAGGAAGGGGTTGAGAAAAATTTGCATCTATATGGTACTTTTTTATCGGCATGCGATATTCATTTTTACAATCATGGAGGAATAGAAGAAACATCATCGAGCATCAACCATAGAAACGAAACCTTTCAAAGAGTAAACACTACTCCATGTAGAGGTAAAATATATAAAAGGTCCTCATCTTCTTTCTCTGCTTTTTAAATTGCATGTCATCTCCCTGTTTTATAACGTGGGAAAAAAAAAGATTTTTTAAAGGTGTAAGAGATGGAGATAGAAAATACGAGAGATGCCATGTTTTGATTGAGTTCATTTGTTTAGGCTCTATAGCTCATTTGTAACAGAAAGAAAAAATGTAGGACAGCATCAAAGCACAGCCATTAGGGAACTGGGCCTGTATCTTTCTGGCTTGCATCCAGACGGTTTCAGGTTCGAATCCTGGTTGGGAAGTGCAGTTACACCCTTGAGCAAGGTGCTCGACCTGAATTACTCTGGAAACCATCCAGCGCTATGAATTGATAACGTGTACAAACTACATAAAATGGGTCACCATGAATAAGGGCAAGATGTTAAGCAAATAAATAATTGTAGCAGTAAACCAAATCCTTTATGCATTTATCCACAAACAGCCCGTGACCTCAAAAAGGTCAAGCTGGGACCTCCGCTGTCTGGCTGGGAGCTGTATGACCGACGAGCTCATTAGGACAGGTCTTGTGAGAGGACAGGGCTGGGATTTCCAGGGCCTGGTGTGTTGCGTCTCACAGATGTGCGTTTCTCCTGAAGCGGAGAGGGCTTCCTTTCATCCCTCTAAGACATCTGATTGGCTGATCCCTGAGCGGTGAGTGAGGGCCGCGCCGCCAGCGGCACGGTGCGGGATGCTACTTCATGGTCCTCCCAGCGGTGGGACCCCCTGACAGCCATGCTGTTAGCCGAGGCACATTTCTCCCACAGTCAAGCACGGGTCTGCTGAAAACATGCACAGTGGAGGGCTAGCCTGGGAAGAAGCTAGCTGAGCACATGTTGCTCGCAATGATTTGATTGAGACGGTAGTGTGGCATAGCACTCATGGAGCCAATCCTCTAATCAGCAGGTTGCAGGTTTGAATCATACCTGTAGATGTGGCCCCGGCTGTTTTTGCCTTGAGCGAGATAATCACCCTGAAATGGTTCACTGCATTTCCAGCTGAATAACTGATAATAAGTCAAATGTAAGCTGAACATAAGCTGCCCTGGGATAAGCGCATCTGCTAAGTCAATAAAGAAATAAATGTAAATACATGTATGTAATGTTTAAAAAAAGACTCTGCACACATATGTTTATGTATGTATTCAGGATACACAATAACTGCAGGGCTGTTTGCACAATTATACATGTATGTGTGTCAGAAAAAGTGAAACCTGCCTGATGTTTTATTCAGCTAGCATCTTGAGGCTCAGCGCAAGTTGTGTGTTTAGAGGAGAGGGTAGAGACGTGGGGAGGGAGGGGAGAGAAAGCAAAAGTGTGTTGACTTCCCATTTATCAAAGGCCCTCATTAACTGAGACAATATTGATCTGAAGGGCCAGAAAGGTAAAGCCAGAGGGAGTCTAGAGGCAATCTCTCTGTTCGGCATTCTCCACCGAATCGGTGTTTGCTGTCTAATTAGATGCCTCGGAAGTTGTCAGCGGTGTCGCATCTCTGGCCCTGGAGATCCAGGGCCATCGCAGGGCGGGGTCCCCCGCAGATTCAATCAGCGGCCCCCATCGCGGCCGGCTGCCACCGGTCTCCGCCGAGAGAAGGTCACTTGTCATCACCCCTGGCTGGGGGCTGGGGAGGAGGGCGGGGTGGGAGGAGGGGGTTCGTTTGTCAGCGGGCATCAGAGTTTAAGATTAAAAATAAATGGGCCCCGCAGCTTGCTGAATTGTTATGGCTGAATATGGTTGTCAAAGTGCTTGAATTGAAGAAAAAGAAAAATCCATACTAAATGCCACCCCTCCAGACAAAAATAGAAAAGTAATAATGACAATTTAAAAATAATAAAAAAAAAAACTGCTTCCAGTGCCTCCCAAGTGCACACTGGAGGATGTGTGTGTGTGTGTGTGTGTGTGTGTGTGTGTGTGTGTGTGTGTGTGTGTGTGTGTGTGTGTGCGTGTGTGTGTGTGTGTGTGTGCGTGTGTGCGTGTGTGTGTGTGTGTGTGTGTGTGTGTGTGTGTGTGTGTGTGTGTGTGTGTGTGTGTGTGTGTGTGTGTGTGTGTGTATGTGTGTGTGTGTGTGTGTGTGTGTGTGTGTGTGGGGTGGGGTATAAACTAATAAGTGATTATAAGGAAGGTTTAAAGCTTGCAACTATTGCTGCATTTACTGAAACACTGAAGCCTAAATGGGCTAATTTGCTCAGCAAACCTTTTAGTTTAAGTAAAAAATGATTAAAGTTTTTTTTCTCCCCCAATGTTTATTTCCTGGCACGAAAAAGGCAAGTATACATGAGTCCTTTCTACAGATCTACTTGACGAACCATCTTCTCCTGTTGCCCTAGTTACAGCAAGGTGAACAGTGTCAACTACTTCTTGTTCTTAAATGGTGTTTGGCAAATGGCACCCTGTAAACCAGCTAGAAAGTGTGTGTTGCAGTCACCCTCTGTGCTGGAGTGTGAACATTAGATGCCAGCAATCCTATTGCTCTTGGCTAACCCTGTGAAGAATAAAACAGAAGTAACCTGCACTATCCCAAATGCTAAATGCTAGCTTCATGTATAACACGAACTAAACCTGGTGGTATATGTATACTTACAGACCAATCACAGGTTAAGCGCCCTTCTGTTAATGAAGTGAACCCCAATTCCAATTTGCTATTGTTGTATTAATGCATTATTGTTAAAATTATTAATAAACGATTCAATAACACACACATAAAAGACATTTAGAATTCACATGCTCAAACAGGGCAATGCCTCCAAGGTAAGCAAACTCTTATTATGGTGGTAAAAGCCATTTTAGCCAATTAATGTCTAATATAAAAGGTTATTTTAGGCTGTCAAAGGAACAGCTCTGTGTCAGACTATCACACAGCCGTATGCTGTGTGCCTGATCATTAAAATTAGCTGCATTACACAATGATACCCACTAAAAAAGCTTGCCTTTTAAATAAAATTCAGTCTAACCTCTACAGCACTTTATCATCAAATATGAGTGGCAAATGTAATCAGGTGTTACATATTTTATTTATTTTAATATTCTTACACAACGTTCAGTTTCTTTCTCAGCGAACTGATGGAAAAAATGGTCAGACACGATGAGCGAAGTTTAAAAAAAGTAAAACTCACTTACATTTGTTAATCAAAGTTACAGCTGTTCGATGGGAATTGTTGTGTTCCAGGACATCTGTCGTGTGGTTGAAATCCCACTGAAACAGAAACTGTAGTGACTCATAGGTCATTAGTGGGCATGTGTTTCCACACTGAGAGTCTTGCTTTAATTGAGCGCAGTGGTACAGTCTCTCTGTGGGAAGCCTGCAGATGACTAGATATGTATGTGTCACCTACTGAATTCCCCCACACATTTACAGACGTTGGTGACCAATTAAGAACCTTCTAAGAATCTTTTATTTGGTCTCCCCATTAATCTGTATAGGCCTTACATATGCCAATCTCTAGCCGAAACCATTTTAAGTTTGCTTTTGAAAGAGAAACCAGCAGAACATTACAGAGATTGTACTAGAGGAAGAGGCCTGGCAGGCTAATAGAACTGCTTGGAATCTTTCCTTTATTAAAGTATATGATTGATATGTTTCTAATACTTCACTTTGACATGCGTTAATTATCGGCGGGTCGAAGACGTCGTTTTTCAGGGGTGAAAAATTGCGTCGCCCCCGCCCCCCCCCCACAAAGCAAACTGACGTCGCTTTGTCTGCAACGCGGTGACGGTCATGGTGCCAGGGCGGCCCTCGGCGTTGCCAGGACAGATTTGAATGGGCGCTGATACGGCTGAGTCTTAATCAGCATTCTGACTGAGAGCGCTGCGGAGTCACCACCGTCTGCCAGTGCAGTCATCTCGATTACGCCGCGAACCTCTGATGGCTTAATTGTTTGCCACCCGATAACAGATGGAGGTACCGCCCTCCCTAAGGCAAGCGATAAACACGGTAAGTCAGGAAAGTTCTGGAGGAATACCGTCGCTGTGAGTGTTGAGCATTGCATTACGTTATTGTCATTTTGCTGACGCACTTATTCAGAGTGACTTATATAGGTTACAATTTTATCTATTTTTTGTAGCTGAATGTTTACTGAGGCAATTCTGGGTTAAGTTCTTTGCCCAAGGGCGCAACAGCGGTGCCCCAGCAGAGAATCGAACCAGTGACCTTTCAGTTACAAACCCTGCTCTTTACTGTTAAGCTACATTATGCTATGCTGCCCCATATGCCAAACAGCTGCCCCATAAGTGACAACAAAGAAATAATCTGACCCCCACTTAGGTCTTTTCCTGCTAAAAATGTATCCTTTACTTCCTTGCTTTGCTTTTGCAATTTCATTTTCATGTAATTTCATTATATATATAAATTTGTATATTACAAATTTGTATATATATATACATACAATATACACATTTATATATTGTATATATATTTGTATATTGTATATATACATATGTATGAAGAACAAATTTCTCTTTGGGTCTACACCAGTTCTCACCAGATCTCTCTTTAATAAATGGATCATTGACTTGGGTCCCATATTCCAACAGTGTTTGTTTGCCATGGTTAACTCAATATTGACAATGTTTCCAGGTGGAAATAAATACAGCAGACACAACAGCCTATAAGTCAGGTGTTCCAGCACAGCTCTCAGTCAGCTAGTCTTGACTGAGATGCTAACACTGATCTTTGTTGGACACCTGAACGATTCACTCTGAGGAAATCATTTCTGAAAGAGTTGTGCTGTCAGAGGTGTGTTTGTGCTAAAGATAGTACAGTTATATTTTTGTTGATAACTTTTCCTTCAACAAATTCAGCACAGCTGTCTGAATTAACTTTAATTAGTTGTTAAATTACTTGTTCTTGGCCCCACTGAGCCACTAATTACTCCTGATAAATAAGGTGAATATCATTCTGTGCTACACAGTTGTTTAAGTGGCTTTAATGGACAGAGACAAAAACCTTACACAGTCACCTTTGCAGATAGGTAATTACATACATAAACAACTAAATTAGTTATGCAATGTATAGTTATGTAATAATAAATCATTTATTTTGGAAATGATTAATTTTCATATTGTTTGTTACGTAACATTCATTTTCCAACACAGGAGACATCCAGACATTTCAGACATATTCAGAAAGACAAATAAAATAACAAGGTTTGTTGATTGTCTGTAAAAGTTAAAAATTGCTTCCTCCTTTTAGGATGAGCGTCCTTTTTAACGAATACCTATTTTGCAATTTAGAGTCAAATTACTTGTGTACATTTTTAATTTGATTATGCATAGTTTATTATTTGACATCAAAATGATGTATAATTCTGTGTGAAAAAGTATACCTTGGCTGTGAAAACATCTCATTTTATGTCAGCATTGCATGATAAGATTTTATTACAACAGAATGATTTAATTATTAATTGAGCACTTTGTAAATTAAATGTATGTACAATACGTATTGATTTAAACAAGAAATCAGTCCCAAAAGTGTGAGGGTTTATGGTGTTATCAGTTAGTAACTGATTGTGAAATGTTATGCTTTTTGCCTGAATGGTGGTTTTGATAATCAAGTACAATAATCAGGCTTATGGAGACTGAAAGTGAGAGCCAATGAAACCGCAGGAATGTTTTAATGTGGACCAATCAAATTGTAAGTCACACCTGGGACTATAAGTACAACTTCAACGACACATGAATTTAATTTATTTGTAGAAATAAATGGAGTTGGTCGCACCAACAACATAGCTATGTAAATTACTTGCTATATAAATGACTGGAATGCATATTACAGTTTCTAGGTGTGGCTCCAAAAAGAAGATCTAGCACAGTCAATTGCAGCTGCATAAAAAAGACAAATCTCATCTCATTGTTGTGGTCAGTCATCAATGTGAACAGTATGATTTTTAAATCGGATGAAATCCTCCAAAGCTTAACAGCAAAGGTGGGAAAAAAAAAACAAAACAAAAATGCACATTGTACGGAACAGTCCCAGGGGTCTTTTAAGTCATTACCCTTGTGCGCGGATGGATGGCAGAGACCCCTGTCTGTGAGACAGGAATATATTTGCCTCAGTTGCATTTTCATTAATTGTTCATTACCCCCCTACTGGTGCCCTCAGCACAGGAATCAAATTTAACAACTCAGTCGGTGGATGTGCCTTTGAGAGAAACGCCCAACGGGCCCAGGTGAATTGTGTCATGGCTTGTACATTAATCCCTGATAGTGTTTTCCCTCCGCCTGGTGACATTTTTTAAAGAATGAGCTTCGCAGGAGCACGATATGGCCTGAAAGTTTAGGAATGCTAAAAAGGTCACACATCTAAACAAATGCCAGCCATGCCAAACAATTCCATTTATTTCATTTATTTTTTTCCCCCCTTCCTTCCCCGCAAGCAGTAGTGTTTGGATGAAGGCAGACTTGTTTAACACCTGCAGAAAGGTTTCTGTGACAGAAACACATTTTCAAAGAGCTTGGCCTTTAATTAAATTGCTCGGATCGATCCCGTGGCCATATCATTTGAATGAGATCGGCTGGGATCTCGGCGAGGTCTGACAAAATGCAAACATGCGCAAACAAGAGCCTCACAGTACCAAATGACAATCTTGAATTTTTAAATTCCCTTTTTATTTACCACAGCTATTTATTTGCCCTGTTGCCATCCTAATCCAGGGGAATTTGCCCAGCTTTACATTTTCCTTTTACTGTATGCAACTGGATATTTACTGAAGCTGCTGGGGTTATGTACCTTTCTTAAAGGTAGAACATTGTCTGACCTAGGATTTAAGATGGCAACCCCCTGGTTACAGGACAGGAACCCTCACCGTGCCACACTGAAACAGCAAATCTGCTTTCAGAAAATAACAATAAAATGTACTTAAATATCAAACTTTCAGAGTCAAAGTTAAATGTCAATCGATGAAGGTGGACACAGTGGAATTTATGTATCAATGTATGGACTAAAATTAATAAGGAAAGCTAATTGACCTATTCTAGTTTGAAGAGATTAGAATGTTTCCTTTTCTCCAGTCTCTGGTTGCCTCTCATTTCACGCAAAATCTTCACTGAGTTTTCTCCCAACAAACACATAATTGTAGATGAGAGCGTGCTATTAACAAATTAAAACAAGCACTCCGAGGGCTCTGAAAGGCATGAAGACAAAGGACAACTGTCTCTTAATCACAAAAGCTACTGGGTAATTGCATCTTTCGCTCACTGAGAGAAGTGCAAAATAATAGATTGTTCTTTTTCTCCACAGAACGCTTTAGCATGTAAAATGGGAATTTTATTGGTGCGATATGCGAAAACGCTGATTGCCTCTCCCCCCACCCCACCCACCCCACCCCTTCCCATTCAGTGTCCAGCTCATCAATACCAGCCTGACAGAAAATATCTTCTAACAGGATTTCTTGGTGGCTGCTGCCAAGGTCAACGCTGTGTTTAAGTGGCTGGTACAGCTTCAAAGCGCAGGAGCCTTGAGGGGAACATCAAACACCTCAACATTCCACACTTGGCTGACCTGGCCCGCAGTCGCCCGGGCGACAACTGTGACCCGCGTCCTTGAGCTGCCTGGCCTCTGTTGTTTCCTTCTTTCACTCCCGGTATTCTTTTGTGATTGCACATCACAAAGGCATGAGACAGAGACTACACATAACCAGGCGAAAAGCCTCAGCAGGCACATGTACATGGCTTGTGGTTTTAAAATGCTCTCTCAGTTGCTTTACATCCTTGGCACTAATCATGGCTTGAACTGGATTAAAGATTCTAATTTTTTTTTTTTTGCTTTTTCATTGGTGCCACCAGGCCTGTGACTAAGCTGGTCAAAACTTTTTACATGCAAAGGTTTTTGTTTAAAAACACAGGAATGAAGATGCATAATTTCTCGTAAATAGATTATAACTGGTAAAATAAGCATATGCAAAAAGGAATAAAATGGTTGAAGGGACAACTAATGCATATAAAACCAGGGAGGAAAACCAGCACAACCCTTTCTCCTTCTGTCCTTGCTCTTGTCTCCTCTTGCGCCCCGCCTCTCATTTTTATGTCCCGGTGGGTGTGGTTAATTAATTAAGCACTTAACCAATTATCCACAGCCTTCCAGCCACACACACGCGCGCGCACACACATACATACATACACACTCTCTCTCTCTCTCTCTCTCTCTGTCTCATGCTTTTAAACTGATGAAGGTGAAGCTGATAACAAACAGCTTCTCTGTTCCTCTGTTTACATCCTTACAAAACTAGGCCCCAAATACAAAGAAATACACACTCATCAGTGTTTGGGAAGCTACTTTGAAAGCTTAGCTTTGCAAGCTACCAATGACTTCACACTGCAAGAAGCTGAACTACAGCAAAGCTACCTTAGGGAGAAATCTAGTTTGGTTAACTACAGCTACTTAGAAAAAGTAGTTCAAAACTACTTTGTAAAAAAAAAATAGATCAAATTGGCAACGTACGTGTGATACGAAATTATAACGATATATAATGCAAAAAAAGTCACATGCCAGCAAAAAATGCCACTCAATTGACTTTATTGCAAAAAGTGCCTATACTTAGTCACAGGTCATACATAAACCAAAAAATAAAATACCCCACTATTCATGGGAAAGTGCAAGAAATGTCAGCTTTGGTTTTGTATACAATGTCCATCAGTCAAACACCTGCCTTCCAGAGAGTCCAAGTGGGGGTATTTCACCAAGCAGGATTACTCACTTAGCCAGGTAACTTCTACAATAGCATGCGACAACTTCTCTGAACATTTCTTAATCAATAACAATGATCAATACTTATGACTAATTGACACCTAATATATTCAAGTTTAGTTTTACAAAAATTCTGATTCAAAACATTAAAAATTATAGCCAAATATTTTTCACAGGTGAGCTGACAATCCAGCTTCCTGGAATACCCCTGAGACCTAAACCTGTCCTAAACAAAACAATCCCATCTGGGCTTTTCACAAGGACAAAATTGCAAGGAATGTTACATATTTGTTGCAAACAAATCTGGATTTTGTATTATCTGACTACAACTAAAACAGTGAAGAGCACTGGTCTAAAAAATGGGCCTGTTGTCTTACTCGTCGGTTTTGTAACATCTGACTTGTACAATCTTAACAAATAAAACCGTCTTAAACCTCTTGTACCTTTTTAGACAGTATGAACAGCTTGAACCCTGGTCTGTACAATGGGCCTATCTTTTTACTTATCAGAGCAGATTCTCTCAAAGTTCTCATCCAACAGGAGGTTCCGTTTGGCACTGAAAATGTCCTTGCCAACGATGAAAAGCCGCTCACATGCAGCACTGGCTGGGACACCGGTGTTTAACTTTATGAAGACTTTTCGCATTATTGGCAGAGATGAGAACACAGTTAGTGGGGATGTATCTGGGGACTGGGGGTGGGGCTGGTCAAAGGGGGTTCAATTACAGTAGAGAAGCAATGGTAAAATAAAAATAAAAAAATATTCCTTTCCTTTTATGGGCAAAAAATGGCAGTAGTTAAAAGTCATTTAACTACTTGAATCACTATGCAAATATAAATGTAGTTGAACTACTAGTTTACTACTACAAGCTACTGCAAAATGTAGTTCAGCTACTAGTTTAATTACATGTAGTTCACTACTCCCCAGCACTGACACTAGTACATCAAATAAAAACAAGAAGGAAAATGTTCATGGTTAAGACTGCATATTAATGCAGACCATTAAATATATGAAGCCTCAAGCCATGCACAAGCATTATATTTAACATATGTATTTAGTACATGCATGCATTTACATTTTTCCTCTTTCATTTTTTTACATATGGTGCGTAAAACACTTTACAATAATCAAAAGTTATGAAATTTCTCATATAAATGCTATTGTGTCAGTACGACAATAAGATAAACATACCATTGCTTCCATTTGACATGTGTTTACTTCCAAATTCTGTTTTCGGTTTTATTCACCGCATGCAAAAGCATTCAGTGTTTATCTCCTCATCAGAGTAAACGTCAGACTGAGGCTGGTTTCTCTATATCCTGCGAACTTAAAAAAACAAAACAAACAACCGGTGTACTGAAAGAACTTCAGATGTGGCCTTTTGTTGGTCTGTTTCTTTCAGGAGCTGCAGGAAAATAGACAAGAGGGCTATTTAACGTAGCGTTTGTTTGTTTATTTGTTTTTTTGTTCATTTACTTTTCTGGTTCTGCTGGAATCTGTATGTGGAAGGCGTCCTCGGAGGCAGGTGTCTTTGTTGCTACGCAGCTCTCAAAGTGTGCTTTTGGGGAACTTCAGATCTGTGAACCGTGCCGTACCTGAATGCAGTTTCTCTCCACGCTTTTCTGGAAAGAGAGAGACTGCGTCTGGCTGCCTACGCATTGCTCATATACGAAGCCAAAGGAGGGAATAAGCCCTTGATGCTCCAGTGAGGACACCATCCTGAAGATTCAATTTAGCTGCCTTTATTCTCCATAGGTGCATACAGGAAAGGCACTGTGCGAAATAGTGATGCTGTTTCCACCCATCATCCTACACTCATCGGCAGCATTTTAAGACAGTTACTGACATCACTGAAAGCAAACCCATTTGTTTAATATTGCAAAGGCTTGTTCTTCTCACTGCATCAATTAGACAATGTGCTCATGCGCTTGGTGGTGGTGATGCAATGAGTCCTGTAGGTTTCACAGTGGCCTTCTCATTAATGAACTAAACATTCATGTTGTGGAATGCTAGGGGATAGTGACTGATTTCACCAAAGCAATTATGAGCTGAGGCAAAAGAGCAACAGACATGGCTTCCTCCCCATGGCTGAGGTGCTCTCACAGCCGAGCAAACAGGAAATATAACAAATAGTAATAAAAATGATCAAAAATAAATTAAAAATACATTAAAAAATTTAACTCATTCAACCTAACAGCAAACCGAAAACGTGAGACCCCCTGAATGTGATTTGCGGGCACCGGACCCAGGCTTGTAAAACGAAGAGAAATTAGGACGAAGGTCGTTAAGAGCTGAACGCCGAACGAGTGCCGCTTTGTCATCGTTTGTTTTAATTGCAGTGCTCCAGTGCCCTGCGCCCGCATCAGCCCCAGCATCCTGGAGTTTGTACCTGCTGTCCTGACGCTCTCAAGAATCAAAACATGATCAGCCTCCCATTATGGGCTAATTACTGTGGTGCAAGCTGCAACCTAAGAGCCTGTTCAGTTCCACAACATGCCACCTCACCCACACAGCGTGGAGTCACTTTGCTAAACCTCTTTCCTGTGTCTATATAGTTACAGCTTTTGGTGACTTGGCATGAACCTTGTCACAACATTTTGATGTCTCCTTTTTTTGGAAGCACAGAGGTATACGTATATATATTTTGGTTGTTTGGGGCTCTTCAATCTTCTAACAGCATGCTGTCAGCCTCTGTGTATTCTATGTAAACTGGGTCATCATTTGTGTACTCTTTTTTATTACCCTCGCCCTGCTGTGGCTATTCCAGGCTGCAATTTAATGCCATTTTCCCCTCTCAATTTGTTTCCCCGCTTAATCTCACAGTGTTCATGTAGAGCCATATGTGAGGTCTGGAACAAAAATGACTCCATCTACATTCAAGTCATTTTACGCCCCATGCTACGTGCCGCGTAAATGACGCCTACAAAGCAATGTTTTTTGGAGTCATAATTCAGGCTCTGGTTGAAACCCAAAATTAATTTTGAAAAGGTCCCTTTGCCTTTTTCCGAACTCGGAGTCAGTAATGGGCCATTATATCAAGCTAATGCCGCAGTAAATGGCGTGCGGTAATGACCGCGTTTGCTGATTGAGTAGGGAAATGCGAGCCCGATTTGTTTCCTTTCTCTATCCCATTTAAAGCCGTCCCTCCAGTAAATAGCCTTTACAACCTGCCTTAATCACACAGTTTCATTTCGACGTGTTAAGCAGAGGACAACTCAGGTGAGGCTGCGTTCATTTGTAGGATTTTCTGTTTTTTTTTTTTCTTCTCATTTGAAATTCAATGGATGCCTTTACCAATTGGCATTGTGATGTTTTCACCTCTGTACTTTTGCTACAGAAAAGTTGGGAAAAAGGTGACCCCCGCTCGACCTGCCCGCAGTTTGAATCAGGAATTTTTATGGCTGAAGAAACGACTCTGTATTAGTGTTCAATTGACCTCTAAAGTTCAGTCAGTGGGACTGTCTGATTGTCGATAATTTTCTGTCACCTATAATAAAAGTTTCCAAAGCACTTATTGCAGACTTATTGGAGACTTTGTTACATTTCATTATGCAGAATTAATAATTTGTATGGTTTTCTTGTTGGAGCTGATTCTTTTCTATTTACTACAAACATAAAATAAAAAAAAATAAAAAAATACAACCACATTTGATGGTTTTGATGATGAAGATTAGAGTGAATAACAATAGCTAAAACAGAATGAATGGCCCATTCTCATTATTAAGTGCTCTTACTTTCTTCTGTCATTCTGTCATCAAGTAAAAACAAGTCATAGAGTAGTCAAGAGTAGTGATTTGGTAATTCTCTGAAGTCCCATAATGCCATTAGTATTGACTAATCTTGTTTCATGATTGCTTTACATGTCACACAGACTTTATCTGATTAAATTACAAGCCATACTCTAATCCATACCCAGGTGTATCAAATTCTTTTCTACCAACATGCTGTTTTCTAATCAATCCCTAAATTTCTAACAACTATAATAAAACGTTTTGAAATGTTCTACTTTGCAAATTTCCTATCTCTTAATGCCTCTGTTCACAAAACTGATTACATGTTCATTATAGCAAGTGTAATTCAGATTTTTTTTTCAATAAAAACATGGAATGTGTCATCATTTTTTAAATTATTGCTTGCTAAAGTAATTTAGGGATTATACAGTTATCTTTTGTTTCATTGATTAAGTGAATGCTATTTCACAAACAAATGATTTAGTTTGTGACAAAACTTCATCAAAGTCTCTACAACAGCAATCACAGAATGGAGATTGTATTACTTGCAGATTTTGATAGGAAGTAGTATTTTTATGAGTGGTGAATTTGGTATGATATATCAGTATACCAGTTAAAACATTGTGTTAGCAAAACTAATCTACTAACAGTAAAGACTCTGGGCTAGGTCCCATTTACACAAAATACAATATGGCAGATGAGCTGTATGACCTATTCCCATTGCTGATATTCTTCTTCTTATTATTATTATTATTATTGTTGTTGTTGTTGCAATGGTTCATAATGTTTACATTGACAAAAACAATCGGGTGCCTGTTCATATTAGGAAATTAATGAATTACATTTACCTTTTATATCGTACACACAACGGAAAATGTGGTCGTATTGTGTCGTGGTCTCTTCTCAACAGTATGGTCTTCTGTGTTTCCTGGCACGCCTGGCTGGGGACAGATGTCACAATGCTGTTGATGTCACAATGCTATTCATGACGCTGTTGCCTGCAAACAGACACGATGCAGAAAGGGTAGCTGGGCTGAGAATTTCTGCCTTTGCTGTCTTGTCAGCCTGCTGAATCGGGTCCCATATTCTGAACTGTGACTCCTCAGACTAGGTTTACAGGTAAGTGCTTAAAACACACTGTGAAGCTGAGAACTGGGACAGACTCTCAGACAGAAACCGACACAGTCTTTGCGTCATCGCTGTGAGAGCCAGGTGATGCTGATCGGCCTGCATGCTGATGATGCATTCCAAATAGAGATGCAGGCATTCCGATTTGCAGCTTTCCTACTTTGTTGAAAATTTACCTCCAATCAGCTGTGAGGCATAATAGCATAATGAGTACATCACCGTCTGTCAGACATTGCAATCATTATGATCAATGTTATTTATCGATGAATTGTTAGGGGTCCTTATTGGTGCTCCCAATTTTTGATGTCTCTGAGCAGTGTCAAGATTTAGAAGCCTTGATGAATTACCTTGTGATCAATTCTTACACTTAGCCAAAGATGAACTCTGATTCTGATAAATTTCCAGTCCCAAGGTCGTGGTGTTTAGCAGGGCAAATCTTCCCTCAACATCCCATCCCAACATCCCTAAGTGATGCTACTTTCTGGTTGTGTTGTTTCCGCCTTACTGCTAGGTGACTATTGTCACAGGCTGGAGTTTAGTGACAGCAGGTATCCTGCATCCCTGATAATTCTCAGTTCACCAGGTAAGAAGTGACCTCATGTTTTTGCAATACCCTGTGCACCTCTTTCAACCTGTGAACACAGGATGTACCTCTTGCCAGCCTTCTCGATAGCCAACATTCAACAGGAAAAATATGAGACGCTGTCACATAAAGAAATAATGTTTAAAGTGTAAACCAGCATCCTGACGCAGGAGTACACATCAGTGCATCTTCATGGGCATCTTTCCCCCCATGACACCAATCCACCGCAGTGTTGCCGGGGAAACCGGCACACAGGGAACCTTGTTCAGATTGTGAGATGGTGTAACCTCAGGGGCAGGAACCCTTGTGAGGGGGTGCCACGCTACAAAGAAGCACATCCTGTGAAGATGGGAGAAGATTATGGATTTGCTGTGTTGAAGCTGCCCGCTAACCTTCTTTGTGTGAAAGAGTTGTGAAAGCACTGTGTCCCAGAGTGGACATTTTCAGCCTCACCGATCCATGCAGAGGGGTTGTAGCTGTGTTGTCAGTTCCTGTTAGATATCTCTATGTTTTTTTCATTTTTTCCTTTTTATTATTTTGTTTTTCCGCACAGAATGTTTCCTTATTCTCAAAATGACTACCAGTACACTTTTTCACACGTATACCTTCTTTAGCCTGTTTTTGAGTGAGATGAAAATCGGTCTGGAAATATCAATTCATGGTGGATTGAGGCTCTATCTCTCCAAAATTAATTTGTCATTGACTTTAAAACGACTCATATGAAAAAAATCAGTCATTATACAGAAGAATAAGAATGCAAATAGGCACATATATGAGTGGAACGGTTTATTTGTATTTATTTGGTGGTTGATTGTAGCTGTACTTGGTTCTTCTCTATGAGCTAACTTGGGCAATGGAACTAAAGACTGAGAGAACTAATAGCAGATGGAGTGAAAGATAACCAAGATAAAAGCCAGGAAGTCCAAAAATAGTATTATAGTGACAGCTGTAACGAACAAAAGAGGTATCAGCCTACTTGACTCAGAGCTGGTGATGCCTGCTTTGAAGGTCAGTGTTGCATATTTAAGTTTTTTTTTTTCTCTTCAACTGCTTGCACAATAGCCATTGACATCACTGTCCATCACCATGGCAACATTGTTTGGGTTGACTTCTATTAACCAATAAAAATAAAGTGTGCCCCTGTCCATCTGCATGCTGCATAATTTCACCTAATTGTTTGTTAGCACTGAATAGGATTTCATTAGAGATAATCTAAGGTGCGTGACCTGCTAGATTCACAGATACAAATTTTTTTTGTTTACTTCATACACAATACAGGCGCTTTGTAATAACAGCTCTGCACAAAAGCCATGTAAGCCTTTGAATTTTGAACTTTGAATTTTGGCTAACAAATTAACAAAGTTTCTTAATATTGACACCATTGCTGTAATGATGGCGCATTGTGGATAATGGATGCCACCTGTATTGCCTCCACTTTCAAAAAAATCTGGTCCAAATCATGCTGTGCATTTACTCATGGTTCTGCTGGAGAAAAAAACCCTCCCCAAAGCAGTCCAACTTCCAACCTCCACTAAGACCTTGACATTAAACGCAGGCTGTAAATGCAGTCATAGAGCTTTCCAAAGCAAGAATACAATCTTGCGTCTATAGCCATACACATGAACACAAAAAAAAACCCATTTACCCATTACCACTCCAATATGGTAACTCTAGCTCTGAATTCATATCATGAACACAATGTGAATGTAGAGAAGCTGGCTAACACACCTCCCATAAATGAGCCAAAATAATACTAATAATAATTATTATAGTATTATAAACCAGCCTTCACAGCTCCCAGTGGCCAGTTGGTAAGCCTATGTAGCAGCCTCTGCCACTGGTAGGTAGATGTGAGGCATATAACTGTAAAGTGCTTTGAGTACTCAAATGAGTAGAAAAGCGCTATATAAATGCAGTCCATTTACCATTTACAAACCAACAACAGGGACAAAATGAGCCTCCCTCTAGCTCTCCAGCCTCCAACCCTCCACCTGTATTTAATCTGCCTGCAATTAGTAAGGTGTGGCTTATTAGCCAACAGGCTGGTTCCCGTGCAAATTAAAACAGGTGAACACAATTAACCAATGACTCACAATTAACATTTAGTTTCTAGGGGGAGGTGGTGAAGGTGTTCCTTCACAGTGAACATCATAAATAAAAATGATTTACGAGGTTAAGTGAAAGGACAGGGAAGGGAAAAAAAAATAATAACCATAAAAATTTAGACATCCCTGTGGCCTTCAAGGAAAGGAGCTGACAATCCCTTCTTTACTCAGAGCAAAGAATGAGTCTCACGCTACCAAGTCAATCAATCAATATTTAATTTAATCTAATTTAACTCAGCTGAGCAGGGATGAATAGGGTTACAAACCTGTGACCACAAAAATGCCCAAGACCCAAGATTTCTGAGGAGTTTCAGATGAGAGGTGGGGCTTTTGCCAATGCACTACAGGAAAGAAGCATATTTAAGATGGTTTGGTCTGACCCCAGGGAAGAGGGTGTGTGGGTGATTGATTTCTGGGGCGAGTGTGGTAGGAGGCAAATGTTTATACTTTGTCATGCTGTAAAGAAAAATAGTGTTGCATCTCAAAAGCTGGTTTGTTTTGTTAAGCAAGCGAGGCAAGGGAAAGGACCCAACAGAAACCAATTAAAAACGATCAAATAAATAAATAAAGTCTTATTTTTCTTGTCTGCTGTACAGAGCAGATCTTTGTTTGCAAGAACCGTAGAGAACAATACAAAAATTCTTTAGAGAAATGTTTGTTCTTTGCTTGTTTTGAGGCGGGGATGCCGAGTTTAAAAATTAATTGTTCTTCTCTGATGTAAACAAAAAATAAATAATTTGACCCTTGGGGGTGGGAGTAAATATTTGTAAAACAGTCCCTATTCAATATAATAATGCTTAAGCATTTTCCATTGTGTACTGCTGGTCCCAAAGAAAACAAGCTACTGTATGTTATAGTCAGTCGATTTCAGAAATGTTCTGATAATGTCAGAGCTGCCAGTCCAAATGTATGTTTCATTTAAAATTTTAAAATTTCATGTCATTTGTTTAATTGCATATCTTGCACAACTCTTCAGGGGATCGTCATTCTTTTTTTAAATACTATTTCCCATATTTCTCTTTTATACAACATATTTCTCCAGCAGAATATATTTGTAATACATTCAATTTAGTTACATTAAATATTTACAAAAAAAAAAATGCTATTAAAATGGTGAATTTATTACTGTACTGAAAAGATAAGGTTTGTACACATATTATAATGTTGTCAGCTATGTCCTTTGTAATGAACCTGTGAGCTCTTTAGAGCTTGCTGGTGGTTAAAGAGAAATGGATTCACACTGTCCTGTACAGAAGGATAGGTTTTCGATGTGAATCACCGTGTTGTTTAGGACCCGGCAGGACTTCTTCAAAGGGTGTCATCATCTTCAGTTTTGAGGTCTAGTTTAGGGTTTGGGCTTGATTGCGATCGTTTTCAGGAAAAAAAAAAAAATCCCTAACGCAGAACGACTGCAGAATCCCTCTGAGATTAATCAAGGAGAAACTCCTGACACACAGGAAATTAACAATGTGCAGCTGATTGCCTTGGATTGATGAATTCAATCATTTAACAATTCCCTAATTACTCAATGTTGATGTCTGATGTGAAATTCTGAAATTTTCTTGGCTGTAGCAGGTCTGTTATATGTGTGAAAGGGAGTACAAACCCAAAAAAAAAGTTGTCAAGGTAGGTTGCAAGTAAAAGTGAAACTTATTTATTCTTGTTTTTGATATATTTGATCTGACTTCTGAAAGCCTCTCAACTTTTTCTACAACACCTTCCCTGTTAATACACCTGAGATATGAGGAAAAAAAAACAATAGATTACATCATTCAATAACACTGAGTCTCTAAGATAACTTTTTACACCAGGGGTAATTACTAATGGATTCAAGGTCTACAAGCAGACCATTCCAATATCACTGTGCCTTTTTCCACCTCATCCTCATGCACTCACTCAGAGTTTTAAAGTAAATATTTTCAGATGTTCCTGGAGAGCAATCACTGTCAAATGAAATTAACCCCACCCTTAAGTACCCCAGGGCATTTAAATACATGCACTTGTACGGTAGCTGAAGCCAGTGCACTTACCATCTGTTTATCGGCTTGAACATTTCCTAAGGTGCTTTTCAATTAAAATGTCAAATAAAATTTAGCCCAAGAATGGCATGGTGAGCAATTTCAGCCAGATTTTCTGCAATTTCACCCGAGTCTGTTATTTTACCTTCTGAATAATGTTCCCTTAAAATGTTTTTTGACATCCATTTTCAGATTTTTCCTTTTTCCAGGCAAACCTTTGAGAGATTTTTTGACTTTTGAAACATCTGCCTCTGAGGCATCTGAAGAGAACATTTTTAAACAAAACAAAGTGGAAACACAGTGAACACAGTGTTATATATTTAGTTGAAAACAGATGAACTTTCATTTAAAATAGTTGGTTTTGCTGAGTTGGTTGTTGGACTGTAGTCATTGAAATTCAATACTGCGATTCTTGTCAGCAACCTATATATAGCTAACTATCTTGCTAGCCAGATTAGCTGAAAGGAATTCTCATTTGTTTTTGTTTTTTTCTCAGGAAGAAGAATTGGGTTTTTAAAGAGGCCAAACCACTTATTTTCCTCTTCACAACACAGCTACAACTGTCCATGCCCCTAACTGCAATGGTTGAAATACTACAATACAGTCAAAATGCAAGGACACGGGAATGCCAAAGCTCTCTCCACCTTTTCCAGGATAAAAACAACCTTTTAAGGCAAGGTACCTCTGCAGCACAGGCTTCATACAGTGAGCTAACTATTTGCCTTTTACATCTAATTTTGACTCCTGTTTGTGCTGGTGCTCCTAGCAGCAAATAAAGACACCTAGCACAGAGTGAACAGCAGGGAACTGGGGCCTTGGACGGCACCAGCACATAACCTGAGGCGTCCGAATGAGTAATGGGGGGTATTTGCATGAAAAGGGCTTTCTTAATCTTTGTGTCCACATAATGGAAGATGTATGGCATAATGAAGCTGGGTGGGGGTTGAATATATCTTTGGAAGAAAGAAAAATATTATATCATTTCACTGCTGGGCTGCATCCCCCACTGCACTGCATGGGAGCTATATTACTGTCTCTATATTTATCTGTGCATATATACACACTTTACTAATGTGCAGATGCATGGTAGCTATGATTTTATGTTGATGCCCACAGTGTGCTCAGCTTTCACACCTCCCCATCAAGGCCTCCCTTGTACCAGTGTCTTGTACCTTTATGCCTGTCATAATTCTGTTTATCCCCGTCAGGGCTCAAGTTGTGCTGTCATCTAATAAAAAAAAGTGTTTTCCACAGATTTCCTTGTAACTGTCACTACATTCAGGTGTACTCTCCATGTACAGATATATAGTGTACAAGTCTTAATCTTAACAGAATCACACTGTGGCACACTTCACCATAACAGTGCAGACTCATGAAGTTGCTTAAGTTGCTTACCATTCTTGTGATAGGATGACTTTTCTGAGTCTTAGTCCAATCACTAAGGTTAAATTTCTTCATGTATTTTTATATACACACATGTAAAACAAACAGGTTTTCCCCCAAAGCTGGGGTAAATCATGTCAAGAGACAACTGCCTGAACCAGAGGGTTTCATAATATGTGCCTGCTGTGTTCCTGTTTTGATTATTTTAAATAGGGTGATTGATGTGTATAACTCTGAGATTAGTGTGAACAGTAATCTACATGTTATTAGCTAATATGACTTGGCTTTTGATGTGAGAATATACATGCAGATTTTTCTTCATATATTATGCATACTCTCCTCTTTTTACTCTCCTCAATTGCTGACTCTTAGAACTCCTGCTAAAGGAAAATATTTGCATAAAATATTTGATATCCTCAATCAGTCAAGAGTTGATTCTCATATGGAATTATACTTGGAATTTGTACATCCGCATGTCATGGAAGGATCCATCTTTGTTCTGTTCAAGGGAGGCACAGAATCAAGCTTCTTTTTTTTCATCTCGAAAATATAATACAGTGCTCTCCAGTTCATTGTTTAAGTATAGGGGAAATTTGTCTTCCCTGGAGCAGATTAAGAGTGCATGGGAGTTTGGACTGGTTCCCATATACCCGACTTTAAGTGCTGTACAGAACCATAGCCCACAGGCCTAGGGATTAGAATGATAAATATTCACTACATTTTTTGTAACTGTCAGTGCATACACCAACTCTCGAGCCACAGAGAGGGTAATCCTGTAAAATGTGTATCAGTGAAGTTCTGTAACATACACCAAGCCAGTTCACACTTCTCTGGTTTTTTTTTTGTTTTTTTTTTTTTTCTCAAACAGGAGACAAGAATACGTGGCTGTAATTTAATCCCTGTGGCTGGTATTTCTTATTGTCCTGCAGCCAACAGCAAAGAGCTAAGTGGACACCCGGGGTTTTTGTGCTGACAGGAAACATCAAAGATGCTCTGAAGAAGCACTGTTCGGTCCACACTGTACTAACTCCGCACATCCAATTTGCTTCCACTCCCACGGTTTGCTGCAGTTCGGGCTCAATGTAAGCCCTTCTGGTCACATCACTTGACTGAAACGTATCTCTTGTTACTTCCCCAGCTTAGCACCAATCCCCCCTACAGTCACCCAATGGCAGGAACAAAATTATTCCCCTGGCCACGGGAGAAGCTGAACCAGTCAGGGTCACAGCCGCCCACAACCTGACCCTGTGTGCCGTTATCAGCACATGTACCCAACATGTTCCTGCACAGGATGTGAACATAAATTGCTCCTTGCATAATTAGGCCATGAGTAAGTGGGCTACCCTTGGTGTTTCTCTGAAATCCTAAGTATTTTTGTGGCTCCAGAGGATAGTAAGTGGTTCTTGCTTAATAATCTTCCCCCTATTTCTTACAGGACAAATGCAGAGACTTGGCATATTGTGCACGGTATTATATTTACATTAATATGGAGAAGTATTTGACAAAAATTTATAAAAAAGTATAATAATATTTTCCTCATATTACATGATAGGTATGTAAGATGTAAATGTCTGCATTCTTGATGTGCCTCTTGCCCGAGGCCTTGAGTTTATGCTTATCAGCCAGTAACACGTACACCACAGCCATTGTTACCATACAGTCAATTAGCTGCTATTGATTTGAAATCCAGCAGGAGCCAAGATGTTATTACATACATGTAGCTGATGGAAATGAAGGACATAAATTGCAGCAAAGACTATTTGCAGAACACCGTACATACAGGACGTGATCAAATACAACTCCGTGGCCTGTGAATGCAAAGAGTTTTTTTTACTTTTGTAAATAAGTGCTTAAGAGCTGCTAGGAGTAAATGTAACACATCAGTTGAAAGTCAGTGAGAATTCAGACTAAAAAGCAGGAAATGTATTGCATACTGTGCATTGCTCCGGAAACAAGGGACAGCATCAGCCATGACTCTGCAGCAGGCAGGTTCTCAAATAGTAGCAGGGGAGGGGTGGGGGGGGGGGGGGGGGGTACATTCAAAAAAATTTGCAGAGGAAGGAAACCGTTGCTTATTTCACCTGGCAATTTATTCAGCACCGTGCCCAGGCCCGCCTGACCCCCTCAGTCTCTCTGAGGAGCGCGGAGAGTCTGCTTCGTCCCCCCGCGCCGCAGTCAGCTCTTCCGTTTTCATCTAAACGGCCGCGCCTCCCGGAGCCGCAGGTGACGGACCGCTGTGATTCGATAAGGCGCCCCGCTCCCTCCGGGCGCGCCGCTCCTGCCGTTCCAACTCCCAGTTCCAGGAAGTAATAATGGAGGGGCCTTATTGCGGTTCATGGTCCGTGGCGAGCGAGCGAGTGCTTGTCGACGCTGCTTTAAATAGGACCGCTTCCATGTATAATGCACGCGGGTTTGAATTCCGATGGCGTGATTTGCGGCACGTAAAAAAAAATAAATAAATTAATAAATAACAGCCTCTCATTTGGCTGGATGATGTGATATATATTTTTTTTCTTTTTTCTCTCTTGCTGTAAAGTTCTTGGACATCTTTCAAAGAAAAGTGTAACCTTCTTGATTTACACTGCATTTCAGTAAATGGTTTGAAATTTTTAGGTAATTTATTGGGCATCAATGAGCAGTGAGCTTGTAATTATCCTCCCAGCAGAGGCACCACGCAATCAATTCTGAGTTGCTAAACCCGCCACCCGAGGCCAATCAGAAATTAATGGGCGGAGTGTTCAAAAACTTTTGACCAATCCAGGAGCTGGCAAGTCCATAATGCATTCGGTTCCCCTGGAATTGAAATCGTGAAGCTGGAGTGGCCGCAAAACGTCAAAAAACAAAAAGCACAGTGAATATATTCAGGTGTCTGTGCATAAAATTCGATCACAAGGGGTTTCTTTACAATGGAGAAAAACAAACTGAGGAAAATGTAGAATGGTTCAGTGAATTGGGAATATCTGATTGGAGACTGAGAGCAGAAATTCATTTAAGAGTTTATGGCCTTTATGGAATGAAGACCGCTGTGGATTGATTGCATGAAAAACACTGCAGAAGAACATACGTTTCAAGTCATTGCTCAAAATTAAGGACACTGTACCATAGGGGATAGACTGAGTGCCCCTCCATAACCATGGGTTCAAAAGAAAGCAAATGCGACTTTTCTCAGCACATACACAATGCTTTTCATTCCTTTTGGAAATCAGCAGCTCCCTAGGAATGAGATTGTGGAGAGAGGGGAAAAAAAAATAAAATAAAGGTAACACCTACATCTATCTGAAGGTCAAAGTTAAGCGGGCAAACGCAGAGCACAAAATGTTTCTGGTTTTAGCATTTTTCAGAATATCTTTTATGAAAAAAGAGCCCCTGAGAAAAGCTGCTGCCAAAATGTCGAGCACTTACTTCCAATTAGTTGGCACTTTTCATAAGGACACACATTGATTGGTTACAAGGGTAAGAATAGCTGTGTGTCTATTCAGTAAGACTGAATGCAAGGCTGACCTGATCTTTGTGTACAGAACACAGACCTACCTTCACAATGTGTACCCTTTCATTCAGAATCCAGGGCTTCAAACAGGACATAAATATGATGGGTAGAAAAGCAAATCCATTCTCAGCATCAATACCTTTCATGCCATACACACAAGCACACCAACACACACACACACACACACACACACACACACACATGGATGCACACACAGGTATAGTCAAGTACATTTCTCTGGGCTTCAACTGTGCTGTCACAACTGGGAGACATACCTTCATCCATATTCTTGGTCCCTACCATGACAATATCAATTATGTAATTTGCATAATCACACAAATGTAGACACAAAGACACGCACATAGACAGACGTGCAAGACATAACATATACATGTAGATACACATATAACATGTATAAGAATCATACCCTGGCTGAAATAAGACGCACCGTCACCGTCCCCTGTTATCCCTAGTTCAATTTCTTAGGCTTGTTGGCTGCTCTGTAGTCACCTCCCCCCATTAGGGCCAACCTTTACAAACTGGCTCTTAATTACAAGTCCCACACTGACCGGGCCTGTCAGAGCAGGCCTGGGAATAAAAACCGACACGATCTCTTAACAGCTGTGTCTTTAGCTCACACAGGCTCTGCCCTCCTCTCCGGCCTGTCTCCAATTATAATCCGCTATAAGGAGCCACGGCCCTGGCCTTTAGCTTCATCGCCCATTGAAAGGAAATCGTAACTGCCGCAGATTGGGACTTCCTCCATCCATACCGAAGCTGTTCGGGGGAGACACCTTGACGCTGCTGTTATTTCCCCTGGTGAACGGCTTATCCCCTCTCCCATTTGTTAAATCATTCATTTGTGTATTTGTAAACATCGCATATGCGGTGTTATAACAAAAAAAAAGCGATCATAAAGCCAGTCACATGTGAAGGTATGAGGCCACATTCTCCGTGGTGTGCTGCTTACTGGAAACAATATATGTATTGTTGCATGATATTAGGCAGAGCGGGATAAATTGGAACAGGATTGCCCAGGAATCTATTCTCAGACATTGTTTGGGATTGATTGACACTCTCAGCCTCATTTTGCACCATGGGAATCTCACAGGAGGATTGGGTGTGGATGGGGGATGTGTGTGGGGGGGGGGGGGGGGGGGGGGTACTGTGGATGGGGGGATGTGGGGGGGGCGTGTTAGAGGACACCTGTACCGATTGTGAGCTGCCTCCACAGGAGTCAAATGAAACACGGTTTAATTGGGCTGGATTTTTTTTTTCCAGAGTCTGCATAGAGTCCCTTGAGGAAAATTCCGGTGGCACTCCAAAGAAAATCACTACATACATTGCCAGTAAAAAAAAAAAAACAAACCTCATGGGGCCAAACAACTTTGCCTGTGAAACACCGCTGCTCTAAATCAAGAAAAATTGGACAAAGTTATTATGGCAGGTAGTCTCAATCAGTTGCTTTTATCATCAGAGTGTGAACGCAGTCAAATACTTTTTTTTTTCCCCCAACTCAATTCAGACTTGCGGCATTACATTTAATCTTTTGGACGAAGAAGCTGCCTTTTTTTACAGTTCCAATTCATGGTAGAGGCTTCAACAGTCAATTGCCTTTTGCACTTAAGCCTGCTTTGCACTTATTCCATAAGGTGCTGAGATAGGAAAACCTAGGCTCTTTAATAATAAGAGCTGGAAGCAACATTAATATCCAGCGATTAAATCCGAACTGTGGAAACAAAAGTGAAGAAATTGGAGTCTCAGATTAACTAAAAGAAGAAAAGCAGATGCTCCAGATGGTATTCTGCTGGGATCTCTGAGGAAGTAGCTGGAGATATGATACATTTTCAGCTAGTTTTAATAAATCACCTCTCAGGAGTGATGTAGCTCTTGAAGTATAGTTTCAAAGTAATGAAGGTCAAACATTTTGGAACCTGCTTCCATCCAAGGCGTGCTGATATGTCCAGGGTGTTCCGATTTACCAGCTCCACCTTAATGAGACACATTAATCCAGGATAATTCACAATATATTCATGACTTCAGATGTTACACCCTACACTGAAAAACTCAGTATGCACTGAACTTGCACCAGAACTTCCAGCCACCACTTTTGTACATTATAGTTACAATGTGTGTTTTCCTGCCCTGATCCAAACAGGCCACCGCTGCTGTCCCCTAATGCCGCAAATGTGCGTGGGGGCGTTGGGGGGTTGGGGGGGGGGCAGTCGGTTGCCAGGGCGTCCTGCCAGCTTTCTGCCAAAGCTGCATCTGCTGTAAAAATGGATGCCAGCGGAATTAGTTCAATTTGCTTCTGTGTTCTGACACAGCGCGTTACAAACATCCCCTGATCAAGTGGCTGAGAAAGCATTTGGGACCGCAGCAGATGTGTACTGCTTTGGAATAATTAACCATCACCGTGGGCAATAGGTAGAGACGTGCCAAGGTCCACGTCGATGGAGAGAGCGCGCATTCTCGCTGGCCAGAGTGACCAGTCGCTGCGGAGATGGCGGCAAGCACACGGGTGCCGTGGAAACAGATGTTCGGCGGAGCCTGGACATCGTATCGGGGTAAAACGGCCGTGAAGGATTGTGTTTCATGCCTGTCAGGTTATTTTATACCATGTCCTGCTTTCCCTCTCAGTTATCGGAAGATTTTCAGCACGGACAGTCACCTGGCAGCCTCAATCCCCTTGTTGTTCATTTTTTGTGTTGCTGGTGACTGTGCCAGAGCCATTCCAGACCTTGAAATTTCTGTGTGGCTTTTGGAGACCCTAATGTAATTTCAGCTGGGGGGGTTATCACATTCTCTGTACATATTCTTTCTAAGGCCAGTGCCTTCAGAGACGCTAACCTTCTGAAAGAGGTGTCAACAGTGCTTTAAGATTCAAGGACCGCTGAGGTTTATGAAGAAAAAATATATTTAAAAAAAAAAACATGTTCAGCTGAGCCCTCTGTTGCCAAGGGCAGCACGTAGGCAGTATCATCCAGCATACAGGCTTAACAATGCAGAGGAATCCCACAACAGACAGCAGTACTGAAATATGCATATTCACTTACCTTATTACCCTGCATCCAGCTGCCCAGTTTAAACACAAGAATGTGTGTGTGTGTGTTTGTGTGTGTATGTGTGTTTGTATGGAGATGTGTGTGTGTGTGTGTGTGTGTGTGTGTGTGTGTGTGTGTATGTGTGTTTGTGTGGAGATGTGTGTGTATGTGTGTTTGTGTGGCGATGTGTGTGTGTGTGTGTGTGTATTTTCAGAAGGTGTTAGCCTCTGAATAAGTTATAACAGATGTTGCAGATAAAAAAAGCCCGCCTTTCACCAGAAAGCCTGCGAGAATGCCAATTAACTTTAGTTTCAACTTCAGCTTGGCTGTCTGGGTCTTGCAGCTTCCCGATAGCAGAGAGGAGGCACTGGAGGGGAAAGTTCTCTTCCCCAACCAGCTGGGAAATCAAATCAGCCAACTCATTGCCAGGTCCCACCATCGTGACCACATACAGGTTTATCCCATTAAAAAAAAAAGAAAACCCATTACATTTATGAAACGGATGCACCTTCACGTCCTGACACTCTGTCACCCTTGGACAGTTGGAGTTATCGCCATGTAGGAAAGAACCAGATTTAGAGCCGGAATGTCTACGCGTTCATCCCGATCAAAAGGGGCCACCAGCGTTGAGAGCACAGAGGGGCTTTCGTGAGCTGGGTCTACAGTAACGGAACCGGTCTCATCAGCTTGTGTGAGAGGCGGAATTAAGCTGGATTTCCCGCCCTTTTGGAGACACTGAATCCTGTTTCTCTTTCATGTGGGCTTGAATGTAAAATGGCCATCACATAAGTTGTAAGTACACAGCAAACCATCCATAAATCCTCAAAGGTCCTTTCTTAGACTGTGGCACCTTCTGCTGTTTTCGTACCATATGCACATAGGTGTTTTGGTAATGTGTTTTCACTTTCAATTTTTTAAATGTATTTTTGAGCACGATGCACAGAGGTTCCTGGTGAAATGCAGTGCTCTGCACTGAAAGATGCAGAAATTTGAAAGAGGTCATATTTTCTCAAAGTTCCAATGCGCATACAACAGTGTGTCTCAAACATCAGTACCAAAGTGTTCACTTAATCAACATATTTTCATTTCACAACTTGCATAATGCCACTGTATATGTATACTACAAAAAAACACACACACACATTGCAAGTGATGATGAATGTAAATGAGAGATTCAAATTATGGCACTACAGCTCTTGCAATATTTGACCTAGGTGTGTTTTCCAGAATTCCAGTCCCCCATATTTACAGAGCCAGGTGCTATGTCTGTTATAGACGGTGTTTGTATTGCTTTTCTTTTTTAGAGAAACCAAACAAGTATTATAGTCATTATACCAAATAAGAACTTCAATGGCCCCTTTTTTTACTTTAGATGTCTGCAAAGTTAATTTAAACTCCCATTGAAAGTTTCAAAAGTCTGTTTATACTTTAGAATTAATTTCAGCTTGACTCTCTCATACTAAATGGTTATCAACCATGTGCTCCACTGCAGGTCAGCACTAGTTGTACTTTGCCTGCACTTCAGCTGATAAAAAACACTGCACCAAGGACTAAGAGGGAAAATTGTATAATATCTCTCCTGTCCTAACATCTCCTCCCCGGCTGCCCAGAAAAATCAAACATAAATTATACCCTTATCTTATATGGCTCCCTTGTATCTGAAGAAGCTCCTTTTTCCATGTAATCCTGGTGGACCCTTCTCTGGTCACGGGCAGCTAGCTATTTTAAAACCCGTTTTTTTCCTCCTAAATTTATTTCACTTACTGGAAGCAACCGATGCTACTGACTTTCTTGACCTTGCAGAAATGCCAGAATTCATAATGGTCTGCGGGGCTTATAAAGCGGCACAAATCTTGCGCTGCTTTTGATATTTCGATAGATATGCATAAAGTCTGGTCCTCTCAGAGTCCTCATTCCTCTTGTGAATGTCAACTGCCTCTCTTGGGACTTTGCCCCTTGCCTCTGTCAAATCCGACATTGATGGGGAAGCTGTACAGTAGGATGTACAGTACCAGTCAAAAGTTTGAACACACCTACTCATAGAAGGGTTTTACATTTAAAATTTTCCACATTTTAGAATAAAAGTAAAGACATCAACATTAAGAATTAACACAAATGGAAGTATGCAGTGACCAAAAAAGTGTTAAATAAATCAAAACTATTGTATATTTTAGATTAATCAAAGCACCCATTCAATGTTTAAAAAAATGGAAAGAAATTCATACACAGGCATCAACTTCACTATTTATATTTGTCTAAGAAGCAAATATCAAGCATTAAAGCTTTTAGACCAAAATATCTTTGAATGCATGTTTCCCATTATCTTAATCAGGTGTGTCCAAACTTTTGACTGGTACTGTTCTATTGTTTTGTCCTAACAAAGTACAGAAAATAAAAGTTTGTATAGCACTTATTGAAAAAGGGAGGCCTCCTTGCTCAAGTAAGGCTCTGTCAGTCTAGTCATACAATTTCATACTGAAAGCTGATTGGTTACACAATACCTTATATTTCCTACCATCCATACTTACCCAGGTTGTCACAGTGAAAGAGAACATGTTTTCAGTTGACTTTCCTGGTTAAAGAAAGGTTAAACAAATAAAAATCCATTTCTAATTTAGGAATGTAAAGACATGCCTCAGAGTGGAAAGTATCTGCACAGCACTCTTTCAATTGGGTGTATTAGGACTAAATTAAATGTAATTGAACTAATTTAATTTACCAACATAATTTTATAAGGTAACTGAATTGTAATTGGAACATAACCAAACCATTTTGTATTCATCATGGCTATGAAACTGGCAATTTCATTCAAATAGATACCAAAGATATTTAAATAGACTGATTCTTATCAGTCTTTTACTCTTCATATACAAAACTACAACATTTTATCCCTGCATATTTCAGTGGAGATTTTTTAAGCACAAAATAGCAGATATCAAATAAGTGAAAAATAATATCACAGTGAGTGTTTTGCTAACATCATTTTAATGTAGCCTTATTTTTTTGCTCTTATTATATGCTTACATAATAAATGAACAAATATTCCTGAAATTTTGAAACTGATTATCAGTCATTTTGTCTAGATTTTCCTCTAAATATCAAAACTAAATGCAAAAGAAAAAAAAAATGTAGCCCCAGGCAGAGTGTACAGTTTCAGAAAACACTCTGAGAAAAATTGTTTTTTCAATCAGCCTTGAAAGCAAAAAATTTATGAGCCTTCTTTCCTGACGAATTTGCGAGTCTTGAACAGCAGCTCTTCAAAATTGCATGAGCCTACATGTTGCAGTTACGTGCAACCCCTGAAAAGGTCAGCGCTCATACATGCTTTATCACGCTTTTGTAATGAACATGAGTGCTGACAGTCCATCTGTAAATGAGCATGTCATCAGTGCTGGGCCAGTGACCTATGACCTATTCCGGTCACTTGACTGTAAGCTTTACTGAGAAAGTGAGAGTGCCCTGTAGTAATTCATCTTATACATTAAGTTGATTAAAAGCAACATAAGCCGGAAATGCATTCATTATGTTGTGTGCAGCTAGATTAGTGCTCAGTTTTCTGATTTCTTTTTTTGTAATTGTATTAATGTTGCAGAAATATATATCTGATGAAAATCTTTTATAGTAAGATTTAACATATATTTGGTGGGAGAAGGACGTTAGTGATGTATCTTGTATGCTACACTCTTATACTTCTTTCCTCAAAGCTCTCAAAAGACAAACACCCCTCAAAATCAAAGTAAATCACCCACCCCCCCCACCCCCCCGCCCAGCCCATCCGGATCTGTAGCAATGACAGGCAGAGGCAGAGGGGAACAGAACAGAAGAAAAAAGAAGAGAGAGAAAAAAGAAGGAGGGGGACAAAGAGACAGAACGAAAGAAGCACAAGGCGAAGGAGAGATCATACAATAAGGTTTCTCTGCACATCATTTATTTAGTTATTGCTCCCACTAAATGTGTCTCAGATGGGTAATATGATCTATATCGCTGAATCATGTTTTGTGTTTTATGCACTGGCTTGGAGGCAGATAGTATTTTATGTGCATTAGATAAATAACAGATTTAATATAGGCCAGGTCATTCATATCCAAGCAATCTATAGCAAGCTAAGGTAACATACTGCCCCCCTTGTGACTCAACTATAGGTAGTAGCAACCGCATACATCAGCATTGCATGAGAATGACACCACACAATACCGTAAGGTCAAGGGTCGGCCTTAGATGGTGCATGCGTCAATAGCGGTTCACTAAAATTATTCAACTGAATGATTTTTTTTTTGTCTCACAAATAACAGAATAGCCAATATTGCATGCAAGACGTGCTCCAACACAAAAGCCCACATACAGTGCTACACTGTGTCTCCACATGTCATTCAGATATTAATGCACTGGATAATGAATGAGCCACACATATAACATTTGTTGGGGCTCAGGGGGGTGGCCACCCCGGCATGCCTTAAGCTAATTTAGTATTCCAGTAAGTCGTGTAACCACCATTAGCTTAAGGGTGTTCCACAGACTGCTATAAACACACATCACGGTTAATGCAGAGTTAGATAAAAATTGCTTATTGGATTGGATTATTGGATTACGTCTCCATTCGACCACCAGACACGATTTCACTTCTCTATTCATAGATCGGGACTGTCATGCTTTTTTTTTCCCCCTATGTAAAAAACAGTGACCTTTCCCATGATAAATTATTGGGAAATATTAATGCAAGTCCATACGGGCCTACAGAATGCTCACGCATGCATAAATCAATGGGAGCAAATCTAATGGGGTTTTAGAGGGAGAAACATTAGCGGGGAGATTTGTGTGGTCTGACTCTCATTGTAAGTCCCTGGTATACAGGTCAAGGGGCCATATCCTAATGTTTCACAGTGCAGAATCATGAATATTGTATTTTTTTTTAGAATGTTTCATAGCAACTGACAAGAAAATAATAATCTTTAGCTGAAGATGGACACATTCAGGTCTGGTCATTGTGATGCTGGCTGGCCTCCTGGCTAGCTGTTGTCAATATTGAAGCTGAATGAAATGACAGTGGCCTTGTCGGTATCAGATTTTCCTCACAGAAATTAAGAGCTTTACCGTAGCTGGACAAAAAAAAATAGACAGAACGAGAAAACAGATGAGAACAGGACATTCTACCCACATTGGCTCTGGAATCCAGTCATATTAGTCGTATTATTTTAAATTTTGAAAAGCATCCATTTAAATTAGCGAGATAACTGCTTAGGATGATGCCCAGAAACAATACTGGCAACTGCAAAACGGAAGCTCCCTGCTGCATTCAAGTTTTTTGAGCAGTGTTAAAAATGTGCTTTCTCATCTTTCTTGTGCTGTTAGATGTTGATGGTGCAATCAATAAAAGATACCATCCTTGTCTCAATGAAAAGTCCTCCTCAGTACTTTCCAAATCCTTCGAGTGGACATCAAAGTCACCGCCACCACTGCTGCTCATCTCAGTGTCTGAGGCCCATGCCATTTTTTTTTTTTTTTTTTTACGAAATTGCTCTTTTATGAGGAAAGAACTGGAGATATATCTGAAGTACAAAAAGTTGAACACGAAATGAAATTAATGAACAGAAAATGGCTGGATAAGTTACAGTTGGCTGTTCACCAATTCACCGTCATCTCCCCATTCTCTTTATACACTGTCTGGCTTGCGATTGGCCAGAGTAATCATGTGACCTTTATTCAGAGAACAAAGACTTCTCAATCCATCCTTAAAAAAGCAGAAATCTCTCTCTGCACCACTCTCAATTGTACTACTCTCTCTGTATCTTCATCAACGCAGTTTGCTGGAGACAGGAATCAATGCCTTCAATACAATCACCACAGGGGGCCCCTGCTTTCCAGCACTGTATTGTTTTTGGTCTGACTCCATATATAATTCAACATGGTAGCCCTGGATGGTTGCAAATATTCAACTGTTTTAGTCTGGAGCCTTTTCACATCTTATAATGTGTATGAGACATATGATCGTCTTTTGCTTATCTGGGTTCTGTGCAGCCCAAAAGTTAACAAATCTAACTTTTATCTCACAATCCTCTATTCATATATATTCATCAACAGTTTGCTACAACTGTACATGGAGTATCCAGAAAGCTGCTGTGAAGGGCAGTTACAATATTAACCAGTAATAAGGAGAGTAATTTTTAAGAAATTTAAATTTCAGTTTCATCTCATCGATTTGCTTAAATGTTTGATTTCAGTGAATTATTATCTTGTAGGCTATGAATTACACAGGGCCCCCAAGCAAGGACATTTGGTCCTCTGGTTCATTGTTAAGGAGTCTTTGGTTCTGTGTTTGGCAGCGAAGCCGCGAGGAAGACAAACAGCGCCGCTTCCATTGCTAATCGGAACGTACTTTATGCTCGAAGCAAGATAGGAGGACCGTGAGGGGAATACAAATCCTGGCGAACCTTGATGCATATATTTACATGCCTATCGTGGATTTTTTGAATTTTGTTAACAAGCTCGTGAAAAAGGATGATAAAGAATGTTTTTACCCCCAGCCAGCCCCCCCCCCCAAATGGAGCATTCAGATCGCGAGCTGACCTTATGAAGGAAATACCACCACTGTTCCACGCAAAAGAAACCTTGCAGCAAGGTTAGGGGATGTCTGCTTACTTTTGCCAATGCCCCTTGCGTTTGCCCTTATCGATGATTTACACCCATTTGTTAAAAACACAGCAGCAAACACATTCATAGGTTTTAATAGCAAATAACATATGTACAGTTTTAGGTCAGTGTCAATATCTCATAGGTATTCGGAATGACTGGCTGAGGGTTACGTGCAAGGAGATACTGTGAGTGGTGTTTGGCAGTGTGGGTGTTTCCAACCGCATTGTAGGTAAAACTCTGGCCAAGGCTAATGTCACTGAGCTGTAAACCAAGCATGGTACTTGGTGGAAAGTGTAGAGGTGGGTGAGGTCAAGAGATGACAGGCTAAGAGGTTGTGAGGGAGAAAATCAGCCAGAGGAGGGTGTATGCAGTCAGCTAATGAGGCATGCTAACAGGGAGAGCGAGATGAATGTTAATTGAAAATGTTAATTTCCAGCTTCTTATAGAAAAGAGTTCGAGGTGCAAATGAGAAAGCGCAGGGAGGCAATGCAGATTGTAGTCAAGTTTTTTTTTTTTGACGATAAAATAAGACATAATTCTCATGAATGAAAACAAACTCAAGACATGCCGCAAGAAAACAGATCACAGATACTTTTCAAATTAAGTTCCTGAAAGAAAAGTCAGTGTTCAGGAACACTTCAGGTGTGACAATCCACAGGGATAAGTGCAAAAGTCAAAAAAAGAACAAAAAAAAGTGTGACTATAAAAAGTTTGTTTTACACAAAACAATCAAACCAACAACAGAGAAAAGATGGAAAAAGTGAGCTGGAAAAGTTATATGCAATGACAGTTAAAAAAAAAAAGTCTATCTGTCACATTTACACACAGTGACAATGTGTTGATGAAATGCCCTGGAAAAGTCAAGCTGGTGCAGGCCATGATGACACAACTGATATCTTCATGGTAAGGACCAAGAACATGAACGACGGTGTGCCTCCCAGTTGTGACATCACAGGTTAAACCTAGAGAAATGTACTTGTCTTAGCCTTAGTGTGTGTGTGTGCGCGTGTGTGTGTATGTTTTTACGCTGGGGAGCATTGTAGTATTTGTGTTTGTTGATGGATGACTAAACTCTACTTGAACGCAGTTATATCATTGAAAGGGATTACTTATGGAATATTTCTAATCTTACTGCGTTTTCTGAGATTTACATCAAAACCAACAGAGTTAATTTGTGCATGCTGTACGGTAATGAGGAAGATGGTACCAGTATAAAATATAAAGTCCCCTACAGTGCCATCAATATGTATGTATGTTCAACAACCTTTGTGCAAATTATTAATGCACATAACATCTCCACATCTGAAGTGTCAATAATAATATCTCCACATCTGAAGTGTCAATAACATTTCAAGAGACATTAGTACATTCCCTTCCATAATGATATACAATTACCAGTAATGTTTAAATGAGCTTTTATATGTATACCCAGATTTATTTTATATTGTATTTTACATTTGTATTTAATATAATTGCTGAATACTGTTACAGGAGGTATTTAAAAAATCTTTCAGTGCTTCTTTTAGCATTTCCACAATTCATCCATAGACAGTTATCTGAATGTGCACACCTGCACCTTAAATTTAACTCCTCAAATGATAAAGGATGATTTCTCTAATACTTTTTCATTGCATTTTAACAAATTCATATTGGGCCATCTGGAGGTATGCTGTAATCCCCCTGGTACACTGTTGGGTGTGCATCAATGTGCATTTTACACAATTGGAGATGGTTGGATACATACACATGCTCAATGGTTGTTATAGTGATACAGTGCAAGATCCCTTGAGACTGTATGCTGTATCTGAGAGCGTGTTGCAAGGACTCACCCTCAGGGTAACTGTTAGAGGTCTGCAAGCATCTCTGGTGCATCCTGAAAGAGACATGGCAGCTCCAGGGGTGCAGGTGGGTGTTTCCTAAAAGCTGCCACGGAAGCGAGAGGGACTTGTTACCAATGACGGACGACCACGCTGGATGAACGGGGTTACCAGCAAGCCGCAGAAATGTGTCACACACTGGAATTTCATTGGACAGGTTTCATCTGACTGTGAAGGCCAAAGCCCTCACCCTTAGGCTGTTTCAGTAACACCCTAGCACTTAAGCATAAATAAATAATCACATGAATAAATTATATATGAAAAGTTTCATACTGTATGGTAAAATAGAACATCTTAAAAAAATACATGCAGTCTGCACTTGTTCTGTAAATGAGAGAGAGAAGCTTCATCTCAAAAGGGGTGGAGCAATCATTTGTTTTCAGGTGAATGATTTGAACCAATCATAATGCTCTGTGGAAAGAAAAGTCTTTCAGTGTGTTCTTTCAGTTTGCTCACATGAATCCATGATTGACAGCACATAGTAGCCTTGTATTTGTCCACAGATTATATTATATTCCATTTCTATGCCTTCTTTTTCTCAGGTCAGAATAGACAGACAGTTTTTTATCACACATCATGCATGTCAGCATTTCTCTGAAGTTCACCCAAGTGTGTTTGTGGCTATATTCAATGAAGAAGCCACAATCAATGGCGAGCTACAGTAATTGTATCTACAGCTATAAACCTAAATCATATGAGTGTCAGAATCGATACTCTCACGCCGGGCACATCGTTAGACGGAATGTCAAAATCTCATTATTGCCTTTATATCCGAGTGTGAGTGAGAGTGGCCGGGTTTTCATTTCCTCCTTATGATAACGGTTTCCCTGGGAGGTGTGATTTATCAGTGGGACAGACTGAGAGACACCCGAGGCCTGACACCTCTTCGTCACATGCGCGGGAACGCAAGAGCCACGTTCTCAGCCCACCTGACCTCAATTAGGCTGACCGCCCGTTACACGCTGGACGTCCCGGGTTTGGGAGGTGGCCGTGTTTTATCACCTGTCTCATTGATGACCGGGGGTGCGTTTTCAATCAGGGCTGGCTGTGACCCAATCGCAGACGGCATGGGCCCCTTGAAATGGCCCTGCCACCGAAGGTCAGAACCGTGGAGGTGTATGACAATGCAATACTGCGTGTATGTGCGTGTGGGAACCATGTGTCAGCAGCCTACTGCAGTGGATAAAGGAGTAAACACCACAAGGTCATTACTCTTTATATCCTGAACAAACTTACCGAAAATATCTGAGTTTTCATTTCTCAAACTTTGCGCTGGGAAAGATAAATGTTCTGTGAACTGGTTGGAAATATCTGAGCTCTGTGCTGATTAATGTCTCCCCTGGACCTCAGGGAGGTGGGTGCGGACGTGCATTCATACATCATAATCGGCAGGTATTTTAAGCACCAACAATTATATGCAGAATCCCTGCGGAATTCATATTTCTGTATTTTAAAAGGGCCTTCGGTATCTGCGTTTTAATACCACAGAAATAACTTGTTTTGTTGTGTATTGTCCTGAACAAATTACCTTTTCCGTAGTCCGTGATGTAGAGGCCCACATAAATGCCCCAAGAAGAAGGCATAAGAAACTGCTGATTTTAAACAGATGAAACACTATGAGGATATCATGCAAACGGCTAAATCCTGAAGGGAAATGACAGACAAAAGAGCATTTGGTGAAAATGTAACAAAACATGAGAAATGGTGGAGAGGATCCCTGAAAATGTTTTTGATCAAAGATGTACAGACATAACTGGAAAATCTTGAATGGACTGCAAAATTATTTATTCTTTTTATCGCTTGTTTGTAGTCTAGTGTAGAAGAATTTGACTAGTGTTATGGCTTATTTATGTGCATGCATTCAAACATTAATTTATTCACTTGTGCATGAAACCATTTTCTCTGCTCTAACAATCCTATAATTTCTGTCCTGTTTACCTGCAAATAGAGGGAGATTTCTGTACTGAATCTGCTCTGTGGGAGTGTTCTCTTGCACAACTTCAGTGCAATTTCACACAGTGCTGCTGGGGTGACAAATCTGGCAACATGTCTCATCAGGAAAGCCTGGCAGCCATGTCATAACTGTTACAGAAACAATCTGCTTCTTTAAAAGAATCACTGTTTCAAACAATCATACCAATCTAAGGACACAATAATTATCTGCAGCTTTGATCTCCTGGCATTCATACAGTAACTAAGATTTTGTGCCAAGTATGGGGTTACAGTAACACTAGAAAATGCCACATTGTTTTTCAATTCATATTTTGACAGTGAAATAAATGTAAATTCCGTTTTTGCAAAGCCATTACTTTATTTCATGGTAATGCACCCATTTCAAACAGTCCTGACACAGACAGACAGAGACACACTACCAGGTTTTTCCATTGCACAGGAATCACAGAGGTAGCCAGCTGCTCAGAACAAAAGAAAATCAATAGAACTTTCAAGGACATGCTCTGTGTGGGCAAAGTTTGGAGGCGGGTTCTGGTATTGAAAACAAACAGTTGTGGGGCCAGAGAAAAGAACTGCGATGTAAAATTTGGGAAAAAAAATGTTTAAATGTAATCTCCGGAGGAGGTGTCCCTTTCTCACCCTGACAGGATGTGCTTGACGAAGGAGGCGTAGTTGATGCAGCCGTTGGCGTCCTCCTGCCCGGCCATGAGCCGGTCCACCTCGTCCTCTGTCATCCTCTCGCCCAGCGTGGCCAGGACGTGCCGGAGCTCCGCCCCCATGATGGTGCCGTTGCCCTCCTTGTCGAAAACCCGCAGCCCCTCCACGAAGTCCTCGAAGTTGCCCTGGTCCTTGGAGCGGGAGATGTGCTGGAGCATGGGCAAGAAGGTCTCGAAGTCCAGCATCTTGGTGCTCATGTCCTCCGGGCGCGGCTTCCCCAGGACCTTCAGCACGTCGGCGTTGGTGGGGTTCTGACCCAGGGCCCGCATCACGTCCCCGCACTGGGCGTAGGTGATCTTCATCTCGCCCGTGGGCGTCCGGTCGAAGAGGGTGAACGCCTCCTTGAACTCCTCGATCTGGTCGGCCGTGTACTCGATGGTGATGCTCTTGGGGTCGAAGTCGGGCTCCTTCGGGGGCTCGGGGAGAGGCTCAGGGGCGGCGGCGGGCTTAGGTGCCGGGGCCGCTGCTGCCTCCTTTTTGGGCTCTGGCTTTTTGGGCTCGGGCTTCTTGGCTTCGACTTTCTTGGGTGCCATCGCGATGTGGAGCCTCTGAAGGAGGGCCGATATTAGGTGCCTGCCTTTGTGCACACGGGTGGGTGTGTGTGTGTGCGCGTGTCTGTGTGTGTGTGTGCGCGCTTGGAGGACAGCAGTGCAAAGCGTGGACTGGAAGAGTCTTCCTAAAGCTTTTATATCATCCCAGCTAGGGAGGAGAGATCAGCTAGACAAACAATAGCTATGTCATACTATAAAAGGAAGAACCTTGAAATAGACCTGCCTTGCCCATGACGTGACAATGTCGCATTGTCATCAGCTGCTATCAGCTAGCTGACAGGCCTCTAGGATGCCATTAGCAGCTCCGGTCCTGGATGAAGTAGCCTGAAATGTGAATGCAAAGTTGGAAGGGGGAGGAAAAGGTCTGCCCTTTGTAATGTAGTGCAAAGCAGCCACTTTCCCTTTTCTGAGTACGTTGCCACTGCGTTTGCACATGAAAGAAATTTTCCAATGTAAAAATAGACATAAAAAATGAGCCTTGAGTTTTCTTTATAGTGATAATGTTGAATCAAAGGCCATATTGCATATTAGTAATTATTTAAGATACATATAACGGCAGATGAATAGAAAGAAACAGTGCAATTGTGTGTATATTACACACACACACACACACACACACACACACACATATGCATGCACACACAATCCCTTTCTTTTCATCTAAGAACTTTAAAAAGTGAGGTCTTTTAATAGTCTGAGAAACAAGTTGGAGCAGAGGGCGTGTAGAATTTTCATGTTGTGGTTCACAGCTCAGCATTAATTAGTATATTGATTTGTCGGAAGCAGGAGCATATTTAATTGCTTTTTTGCATTATATCAGGCTGAGAACAAAAGGGGACCAACTGTTTCGAATGGTGCATTTTTCATATATAGCTCTGAGAGCTGCATTAGATCCCACCATACCCCACAATGGTATAGGAAAGTTAATGCTCTCCCGTGCCAAGAATGAGAGTACGAAAGAACACAAACACAGCAGAAAACAGCACATCGCAAATATACCCTAAAAATAAACAAAATTTCCCAGAAAATAAAGATTAAAATGACACAAAATATCAGTAAGAGAAAAGGAGCTCTCTGTGCTGAGTGTGAGCATTTATTTATCTATTTTGCATTTGTTGCAAAACATCTGATTGCTGATGTAGGGCTCAAAATTGAAATATAGAATTCATGCCAATGCCACCTGAGGATTGAGATGTGTTCTACAAGCCTGGTTGTGCATACGAGTCAGCATATTCTGTGTGCATGATTTTCTAGGTGCTAGACAAACAATCAAAAGCTTTGAATGAATGGAAAAAAAACAAATTCCTTCTCTTTCCTTCTCTGTCTGTTGCTTAAATCACTGTCATGCTCATTCATGGAAAAGTAAAAAAAAAAAAAAAAAAAAAAAATCCCTCAGTTTCAATTAAAGAATAATGTATCTGGTTGGCAGTCTCAGAAGAGACAGCTTGTAGTTTCACCTAGAGCTTGAATTTGATGCATAAGATGCTGTGTAACACTACTACTTTGAACCATCAAGGGTTGAGCTTTGGAAGCAGTAAATTTGTCAGAGTTTCCAGTCTTTGTCTGAGCAGAACAGCTGAACAACCCAGCCAGAGCTAAATTAAGCCGCGACTGAGAAAACACTGATTAAACAGCCAGCAAAGACCGGAACGAACGTCTGAATCTTAGCGAAGACTGGCGGTGAGGTATTTAGATCCTCGCATCTTCCTATAAACGTCATTACCGGCAGCCCATAAACGTGCCCCGTACTATAATCAGACATCATTTTAATCTTAGCATCTCAAACACTGCATTTCACCTCTCTACAAGCATTAAGTTTTTTTTTTTTTTTTTTTTTTTTAAAAAAAGCTTCCAGAAGCTGCCGAGTTACAGGATCACAAACTGCCCATTTTCATTTGCTAATTGAGAATTTCTCATTCATTAACTTTTGAAAAATGTAATCCATGCCACCCAGAACTTCAGACACTCCTTAAATACAGACCTCTGCAGTACCACTACCACCACCAAACAGGTGTTGACCTAATGAATTTACGCTGAGGGGAAGGGAAGTGAATTTCACCCATGGAGTCGAGTGCTATGACCAAATTCAATATTTTGGAAATGTCTCCCTGGCCACTGGTCACATGACCACAGATACACCATGCTGTTATTTCAAGGTGACCTTTTAAACATCACTATGACAGAGTGGCTAGGCTCCCAGTTCTCCCTTAAAACATTATATCCCTTTAAATTTTTGTCAGCATGCTTGTCATGAGCAACTTAATTACTTGATTAAATAATTGAAAACAGATGTCTGTTGCTATAAAGGCGATTTTGTCACGCCCAACATCTTTAAAACTGTGTTAAAAATGGTGCCTGTATCAGTGATGATGGTGATATAAACAAAAAAAAACATTTTTTTCGTTGTCACACGTTCCGTTTTTCAGCTCTTTTTATGGCTGTCACGATTCGATAATTAAAAATTTTCCATCTCTGTTTCCTCGTCATCTTTACGTCTATGCATCTGAGTGAGAGTAACATTGTTCCGTTATAACTGTACCATATGTTAGTCTAATTAACAGGAAGGCGGACTCCCCGTGATGTAGTGACAACACTCATTTTGCCAGAGATGATTCTGATCATTTTTCCCACCGCGTGTTAAAAATAGAACACGACGCGGTAGTACTTACAGTACGCTGCGTCTTAAACTCTTCCACTCTTAAGTTTTAAAGAGGGTGACTTTGTCTGCCACCTGCCAGAAATAGACTTAAATTGGTATGCTTTAATCATTTAAATCCCAGGAGCCTCTCTCTTTTAATAACTTTTTATTCTTTTTTTTAAACTGCATCCGTTTAAGTGATGTGCGCGAAGCGGTCCCCGCTAATGCAGTTGACGCGTTTCTGCCTTTATCTCCAATAATAACGCTTGTCAGAGACAAGAAATTAAACACCTTTCAGTTCAAAGCGCTCCATTAGACATCGGTGGATACTGGCCGGCGGGCGCCGCCTTTTCGCGTTGCGTTATTTCGTGTGGAACGTCGACTTTAATGTGAGACAGTGTTGTTACAGAAGGTTCCCACTGCTCAACACGCTTTCTAGCAAAACAAGCTGAAGTGCGGATTCCAACACTTTTGCTATTATACAGTCGCGCAGACTTCCCGTAAGAGCACTTCACTTCAGCTTACAGGGTTCATAAATATCTATTTTCTAATGGGAAAACTACAGAGGCTTTGTTTACATTCAGATCTGTCAGATTGCAAAGAGAATGCAATAACGAAGAGAGATTAAAATACATTAAGAAGAGTATGGGGCACTTATGAATAGTTCAGCAACTGCAGAAGTTAATCAATGCTCAGCCAAGCACATCTGCTGGACTATTCAGTGAAATGGATGGTGGCTTTAGGCTAAATATATACATACGGCTGCTGTCGTTGTCATAGTTAATATAATAAAGTTGTTGCTGTTGCTTTTAGTTTTCAGCAAACCCAGCAGTTTGAAGGAGACAATGATGCCATGGATGAATTTGATTGACTGTTTTTTTCTCAATGACGTGTGTTATTGAATGGAATTTGGGCATCTTTCTTTACATTTACATTTATTCATTTGGCAGACGCTTTTATCCAAAGCGACTTACATAGGTTACAGTTCTTTACAATGTTATCCATTTATACAGCTGGATATTTACTGAGGCAATTGTGGGTTAAGTACCTTGCCCAAGGGTACAGCAGCAGTGTCCCAGCAGGGATCGAACCGGCAACCTTTCAGTTACGAGTCCTGCGCCTTAACCACTATGCTACACTGCCACCCATTTGACATTCAATTTCATGAACTGATACAGTGTGTTAGCATGTGTTTGCATGCTCGGTTGTGTTTGGGCATGCATGTGCAGGCATATGTGTTTGTGTTGTGTGTGTGTGTGTGTGTGTGTGTGTGTGTGTGTGTGTGTGTGTGTGTGTGTGTGTGTGTGTGTGTGTGTGAAATATAATACGAATGTGGTCTCCAAGGTTATGAGGGTCACAAAAGCAGGCAGTAACCTCTGTAGAGCGAGCAGTCACAGCCTGTCAATGACACTTTTCGACAGGCTCGTCTGGCTCTGGTGGTGTCTCATTTGTATCCCCTGCTAAACATCACCTATCCCAAACAAAAACCTGACACCCATCCACCCCCTCTCCCCCCATTAAGGTTGGTCTTGAATAACTCCTTGATAATTTTCTGCAACTGGGAGAGATGATAAATTAATCAGCCGAGTCGGTTCCGTTTACATTGGACGATCTGGACTGGGCTGTGATTTTAATCTGTCGCGGCCACTTTCATTTTACGCACGCAACTCCATTCATCACTTGGGTTGGGAGCGGCCGCGGCGTGGCATTTTAAGATGATGTTATCCATTACCTTCCACCGCAATAGATCATGCGATTCCTTCTCAATCTTTCACGGTTGGAGTGGAGGGGACATTCGAGCCGGTGGCGCCAGCTTCCCCTTGAAACCGATACCTTCCTTGCTCTTCGCTTTTTTGAACTCGCCTGGCGGCTAGCACAGCTGACAGCTCCTTTGCCTTCTGTGGAGACCCCGGAGAGACAACCTCTTTCGGGTGCGTGGGCTGGGATAGGCATCGATTTCAGATATTTGCAAAACATTGACATGGAATGTTACAGGCCCGATCGTTCATCGATGTCGGTATGTGTGTACGACGTGCATGTGTTTGACTCCATGCGTGTGAGGCAAGGATCGTTACTGAGATGGAGGAAAGCGATACGATGGAAGCCGATACGGTTGTACGATATCAGATCTGGTAAAATTTAATATTTTCTGTAAATCAAGAGCTTGCCCTCATCAGAATATGTCATCAATCATAAAAAGATGAAGAGGAAAAAAAGATGCTACATTGATTTCTGGACATTTGGTCCATAACATTAATCAATAAAATAACCTACATTAAAAGCTATGTAATAAATCCTGGGTTCATAGTGACTAGCGGAGCTCATAGTCATAGCTTGTAAAAACTTCCAGCTTTTTTTTACCTCTTTCACCATAACATAGGAGGCCATGTTGGCAAATGATGTTTCCTGGAACCTGCTGGCAAGGGAAATGCTATATTCCAGGTGGAGCAGGGCGCTAGACATTCAACATAATTGATAGCATGTCTCCACCGTGCTGTCACTGTTTGCTGACCTTCGCCAGCCGATCTTGTGGAAACAACGGCCGTTTTAGGTGGGGGGGAGAAACTGCATTTGTGTCTTCATAAATATTGTATGCTCGCTGCTTTCCACATTATCATTGAACATCCCGCGTGTTGGCGTGGGAAGGAATGAGTTTTAATGGAGGAGGAAAAAAAAAAAGTAATGGAGCTGATCATGTGATGCAGGAGAGCGTGTTCCGGAACGGAGACCGGCGTCGCATTCACTGCCATTAGTGTGTTGGCCAGAGTGATGCGGTGAATGCAGCAAATACAGCAATCAGCGTTGCCGAGGGGCTGCGGCTCTGATGAGCCCTGCGGATGCTTCTTCAGCAATACGACAGGGATGGGTTCTGCTGCTTGGAAGGCATTTGAATCAATAGACTGTGTCCTCTCATCCATTTCCACTTTGCCCAGGATAGAGGGAGAAGCTGGCATTCCTCTCTCATGAAAACATTACTGAATTCACGTCCTATCATAGGGCCAGTTAAAGGGAGTGAAATGGAATGCCAGTCATTCACAACAACAAGTAGCATACCAGAGGAAAGGGGGCCAAAACTGCTGTAGGGTCACCTTGGGTAAAAAATAAAAATCTTTTAACATGCCTGAATGGCGTAGCCTCTCCGCGGCACTCCCATTGTGACGCAAAGGGTATTTTTTTTTGGTCCCTCGTGCAAGTGGTGCGGTTGGGACGAGAGCTCTTAAGCCCAGAGATAAGGCCGGAATGAGACCGGGGGGCCTGGCCGTGGCTCAAGGCTCTGGAGGGTTCAGGGAGAGGGTGGGGGAGGAGGGGTTTGCGGAGGCTAACATCGCTGGCGGTGTGGCTGACATTTCTACCCGTGATAAAGGAGTCTTGGTCTAATAAAAGACCGCCTGGCTCCGGACGCCTGTTCCACAGATGTCCCAGGGAGTGATGCAGAAGTCTGAGGGATCACAGCAATCGTCCCCCTCTGGCTCAGTTGTAGTCCTGGATGGTCAACACATGCCATGTCTCAAACTTTATCTGCCCTGCCCTCCACTTCCACTTTCCAATTTACCTGCCATGCCCTTTGACCTTTGACCTTTAGAAACAAATTAGAGACTTCAGTCCTTGTGATGGGCAGATGTTCAAATGAACCTCTTTAATGTATAAATCGGAACACAAATGAATATTTATAATAATAAATAATATAATAATGAATTAAAAAAAAATATATTAATTATTTTTTTTTAATTAATTGTCTCACATTTCATGTGAGAACTGTATGTCTACTTATGACCAACTACAGAACTGTTGCCCCACAACTGTACATAAAGTAGAAAGTGCCCCTGCAATTCAAATAAATGAATCCAACAGCAAAATGTAGTTATAACCTCTGTCGTAATCTCTGTGCTTTAGGAGTCTCAGTGTCCTGCAAAACCCAGGCAAGTACAGGACTTGTGTTTGTGTGCTTGTGCTTGTTAAGTCTGAAGTCAGCTCTCTCTCTCTATCTCTTTCTCCACATACACACACACACATACACACGCACACACATACACACACACACACACACACGCACACACACGCATAAGTAAATTTTATGATCTGAAAAGTATTACTGTCAGTATTGTTCTCTGAAATTATTTGCTTTTGAAACTGAGGAGATGAATGCACAGACTACTTTTTGAAAGGAGCACAGACGTGAATAAAATATGGCTGACACAATGCCAGAAATATCAGTTTCTCCAGGAGACCAATTTGTCAATAAAATGTCATTTTATATTTGTGTGTTTCTATCTCACTTGCGAAAGGAAAACACTGCTGGTCGAAAATAAGAACTCATGCAGTTTGAAGTTTAACCATTCATCAATGTCTTGAAATAAACCATGGAAGTCAGTTCCTGGGTAGTGTACAGAACATACAGAAGACCATGTCTTCAGCATTTCGGCAGGTTGAAGTAAAATATTTGTGAACACAGCTTGGTGCATGAAGATGATCATGGTTTCAAATGATTCAATAAAAGTGCACAAATAAGCAATGATCACGTTAATCTGAGGGTACAGAAATCACACCAGGCAATGTACCTAAAGTCGGTATGTGGAAATGGCATGACTATAGCTTCAATTAAAATAAACTAGACACAGATTCAATCTGACCACAGTATGTTTTTATTATTAGGTTTAATTCATTGTAAAGAGAGAAAAAAAAGCCTGCTCAAAGTCTGTTTTTTTTTTTCATGGACACTTTCTCTCAAGTCAAGTACAAAGTGCTCCGAGGTTAGACTTAATCTGTACTGTAGTCCTAGGGGCTATTCTGTGGCTGGGATGGCCTGAATATAGCTCGTGGGATGCATTTAGTCAGAGCCCAGGTTACAGGTCATTGGAAGTTATTACAGTCATCTGCTTCTTAGCTAGCTTAGTCAAAAGCACCATTAAATAATGTTAGGAATGATACTATAGTAACATTATCATATCAAGCTTGGGAATGACTATTTTGTGTAATTAATAAAACTTAAATAAGAACATATAAGAACATATGAGGAGAACAGGCCATTCGGCGCAACTAAGCTCGCCATTACTATTAGAAAGTATCCAATACTGCATCAAGTCTGGACTTGAACACAGCAAGGGTCTGCGTCAACTACATGACCTGGCAACCTATTCCACGTATTGATAACTCTTTGTGTAAAAATAATACTTCCTTATATCAGTGCGGAACTTACACTTAACTAGTTTCCATTTATGTCTCCTTGTTCTACAGACTGAACTCACCCTAAAAAATGTATTGTAGTTCACTTTAAGTCCTTTTATGAATTTAAAAGCCTCTATTAAATCACCCCTAAGTATCCTCTCGCTAAGTCTAAATAGGTTAAGTGACTCGAGTCTTTCTTCGTAACTTTTATATTTCATGCCAGGAACTAATTTAGTTGCCCTTCTTTGAACTTTTTCGAGAACCTCAATATCTTTCTTATAGTGTGGTGCCCAGAACTGCACACAGTATTCCAAGTGAGGTCTGACTAGAGCCTTGTACGATTTCAATATAACCTCCTTAGGTTTATAATCAATACTTTTGGCTATATATCCCAGCATCCTGTTGGCCTTTATTGCTGCTACAGCACACTGCCTAGATCCTGTTAAGCTTGGGTCAACTATTACTCCCAAGTCTTTTTCAAATTGAGCACATTCTAGTTTTTCCCCCCCCATGAAGGTTCTTATTTCCCACGTGCAAGACTTTACATTTAGCTAAATTGAATGCCATCTTCCAGGTATCTGCCCACTTTTGGATGCTGTTCAGGTCTTCCTTTATTAAGTAAATTCTTTCTCTCTCTCTCTACTTCTGTCTCTCATGTAGCAAAATAGCTAACCTTAAGTTGAACCAACTATGGATCCATTTTTAAAAGATCCATTTTTAAAAACCCATGGTATATCATCAGTTTTGAAGGGCTAGGGGGGTTTTGTTAGATGCGAAGTGGAGCACTACCAACCCCTGACTTTGAATTCCTAAGGATCTGAGCAGCTTTTTAAATATAAATTAACAAGTAAACAGGATAAAGTCTTGAAAAGTCAGATTAAAGAGTATATACACACTGTGTGTGTGTGTTGGAGAGAGAGAGAGAGAGAGAGAGAGAATATTAAGTGAGCTGTGCTATCTGTTGCGGAATAAATTTCTTAAAATACAGTGTTGCACCTTTATGCTTCCGAGGAATAATATGACTGTTTTCACACACGGGTATGCCTTCATAATGAAGGAGAGGCTGTGATTTGAACCCATTCTCCAGACGAAAAATACTGGCTCTGTGTAAACAACGTAATTAAGAGTGTGAATGATAAAGTACAGGCGGCAAGGTGGTGGCGTTAATGCCGGGACTCCTTAATTATACAATCCACATCCACATATTCCATTCCTGCTGTCTCCCTAACTCACCTCCTATTCGCAACAGAAGAAATTGAAAAATTACAAAAAGAAAAATACATTTCACAGTCTACTGAAGCACAGCAACCAATTCAAAATTAATCAAAACATAATACAGTACAGAGTGTGATAAAGAGGTGGAGTCTGGAAGGAGGGGAGTTGTTTCGTGATTCTTTTTCGCCTTGCGCTCGGAACCAGTCAGAACTGCTTGCGGGCGCGTTGAATTTCAGATGACATCATTTGGAAACGGTGCTCTGAGGGACATGAATTTTTTTGTTTCTTTTGAAATTTAGGCAGCAAGCATGTAGGGGTGCATACAGCCTTACCTGCTGTTGTATATAACAACTTGAGTGGTTCAAAAAAGGTTTACTTTAAAAGAAGAGTTAAGAGCTTGCTGGTCATTTTCAGTGTGACAGCGATTTTGCAAGACATATTGGTGTTCAAGGCTGGTGGCAGCCATTTTGTACTTACTCAATTTACTGAAATTCCCACAAGTGGGGACTTGTGTTTAATTTTCTGTTTCCATCTCCATTTTACAGCTCCAAAATATATTGTTGGGGATCAACTGACTATTGATAAATATTGAATATAGTGACCTGTGATGTGTTATTTAATAGTCCCTACTTTGTCCATTTCAGACTGAGAAAACATGGTTTGATGTTGTACAGCCAGAATTTGGGCATCAGGTACACTAACCTACTTTACAGATCTGAGAGAAGAAAAAAGTCCAATTAAAAATGACCCACATAAATTGGGAAAATTGGAGCGCGTTAGGCTGTCAGACGGTGGCTGAGTTGGATACCTGTCTACCGGGAGTTTTGAGATTGGATTCTGGTGCGGTAGCCAAGTGGCAGTTTGTGAGAGGGAAGGAGAAAAAAAAACAATGACAAAATACTGAACAGCACGTAAGGTGACCTTGACTGAAGTGTGCTCTGAACTCAGTCTCTGTGTCCTGTTTTTCTTTGTGTACTGTAGCTGACATTAGAACTCATACCCCCCCCACACACACACACACACACCCCCACAGCCCTTCTTGAATCCTTGATGACTTGGCTTTGAAAAGGGGAACCTCATGGTGCAACAGTAAACTGCGCTTTGTAACCTTGACAGTAATGTCTGATAATCCCTTTGTTCTGGTACGCCAGCTTCCTCCAGGCTTTTCGAGAGCTGGAACTCTTTACTTGGGCCAAACTATGCTCAGCCGGAGCCAGAAAATTACTTTGTGATTGTTATTGGTGAAGGAAAATGTTTTTTTTTTTTCCTCTTCTCTATAGGGCTCTGGCTTTCCCCTAACATCACACTGGGGTAACTACTAAGTGATGCAGTTTTGACCGTTAGGGGTTTAAATGATCGTAACTGAACAAAATGAAGTTGCAACCACGCGGTTCACGCGGTTCCATGCAAGCTGCTAGATTTCTACATTTCTATAAATAGTTATCTTCCTGTCTTTCATAAGCTGGCATGTGTCTGAAGTGACAGAAAACATCAGAACTTTGCTTTCATGAGGTGTACACAAGTATTCAAACACACACACACACACACACACACATTTATTTATTTCCATACATTTTTTTCATTGAATCCAGAAATGAAATGTAATACATCCCATTTCCTGGTTTGGGGTACATGCGGCGTATGCTTTTATGATTCATTGCAGTATGTATAGGTGTAAAGGAATGCTGGCAAAGTTTTGGAAAACAGCTGATTCCTTACAGTGTTTCTGTGAAGCCCAGGGCAGGAGAGGCCCTCACTGTTGTCCTTTTGGGACTCTCTTCTGTTTGACTCACGGAGATAGGAGCCGTATCGCCCCTGTTCGTTCAGCTTTCATTCCGTTTCTGCATTGTTTCTCCTGCTATTCGCAGCGCTTCGGTATTAAGATAGGCAGGCGGGATGCGGCACAAAAGCGACTACCTGACAGGAGGAGGCGAGATCAACCTTCAGCCGCAAACCTCGGCAGGGCGCTGGCTCCGCTGCCTCCGAGCGAGCCGGCCTGGCCTGGCCGCAACGATAACGGCGTTAAGCGCGCAGCTGGGGAAATCGAGAGGCGAAATGAAACCTCGGAAATGATAACAGCATTGCCCTGCGCACAAACAGTGACAAAAAGTGGAGATGCGGTAACCAGCGCTGCTTTGAGGTCTGGGGAAGGGGGTAACTCAATTTGCTGAATCATTTCTGAGGGTTATTTGTCAGCTAGGAAATGACAGCGCTGAACGGATCGTCTGAATGGTTTTGATTTGGCTCAGCGTTTCTTTTTCAGAAATGCGGAAAACAAGAAAAGGCATGTTGTGCATCTTAAACTGTCGTAGACACAACTGCCATGGCAACCAAAAATGATTTGTACAACTTAAATGAAAAAAGGCATGTTCATGGCTCAAAAAAAGAAAAAAAAAACAGGATCATATGGACAGCAATGATTGTGTGAATGTCCAAAGTACATTTAAATAGCCAATCCTCTTGCCTGCTCTTGGTTTTATAATCTTAATGGTTGTATTTTACCATTTGAACTAATGAAAGAATGCAGGTTGTATAATATTGCAATATTGTAAAGCATTATTTTAGAGTATTATCGTATTATTGTTGAGCATACTTCTATATTACTAAGTATATTACTTCACTGAATATAGACACAATCATGTTCAAGTAATGATATGCACAATACTATTACTAATGATAAGAAGAAGAACAAACAAACTCCCAGACTACTCAGGCATGGCAGTGCAATGAAATGATTTTATACGGTAAAATGTTACTTCTTTGTAATATGGAGTTGAATTAATATGGGGAGGATTTTTTTAGATTTATAATAAAGCATCTGCTTTACTCTATTGGACCCTTAACAAGAGAACCCATTCTCTATTCTCTTCTCATAACCCCACGGCCGACCCTTTCCTTAACATCATCAACACGTCTGATTTACGCGCACAAGTGAAAGGTGCCGTTCATTTTCACCGCGGGTCCGTCCCGTTTTACAGCCTTGCTCACCGTAAATAAACCCCCCTCTCTGGAGATCTCCGGGGGTGTCGTGTCCCCTCGGTCCGGCCAGGACAACAGAGGGGCGATGACAGTCTGGAAATGCTACACGTCACTGGCCCTGCCCCGAGGCATTCACCCCTGCTAATAATAAGAATGACTCCTTCCCCACGGCCACCCCGCTACACCACACCACAACCACCTCCCCCCCCCGACACACACACACACACACACTGCGGCCTAGCAGGGCAGTCAGAGTGGGAGAGACGAGGAAGTTTCCACGTCGCTCAAGCCTTCCTTGTCTCTGGCTGCAAGCTGGTCTTACAGCTCTGTCTCCCACTGGTCGGTGGATCTATTTCTGATGCGGTCCATGCACGGCTATGGGGATGGCGGCAAATTCCCTCTACCTGTTTCTCCCTCTAGCGCACAGCTTTATAAAGGAGTCTCTCCAGGCTTAGCGGGTGCTTTTCTTTCCAGCCAGATTGGATTTGTTTTTACCCCCAACCTCTAAGCCGAGCAAATCTGAACCAGACATATCTGTCGGCTGCTCTCACTGTCTATTTCTGATTGCATATGGTTCCTCCGCAATGGCTATCCTCAGGAAGGAACCGAGGAAGTTGACTTGCTGTCGTTCGTGATACCGTTACTTTAGTTAACTCTTCCTCATAGCTTCAGATGACTCCCTTTGAAAGGCTGGGCACACATACAGTATCATTTCTATTATGGCTGCTGTTGTTGCCGGTCTTATTTTAAAGCTGATTTCATAAAAGCCTGATATTCCAATCAGCATGCATTTGATGTCCCAACTGCAGCTGGTTCAAACGGATCAGACTGAAAGCCAAATCAAATTATGCTTCGGTATTGCTTAATTGCTGTTTCGGCTTTGATCGAAATTTCCCAAGGTAACCAACTTTTCTAATAAACTAAGTGCTTTTCAAAGGCTCTAAGGACGCACAACAGAAATAGGCCTCTGTGTGATATACAGTGTGACTGGAAGTTCGCACAGCCTCTGATTGCCCTGGCTTACTCGATGAATTATCCTTATCAAATGTTCCACATGCATAGTGCAATAGTGGAATTTCTCATACATGTTTAAAATTTAAAAATAAATGCATGAAAAAGTTACATAAATTTATTTAGTCCTTGTGGGAATCCCTGTATAGCTGTCTTCCTTTTTTATCATATAGCTCCGATTTGCTTTAAGGATAGCAGCTGGGAGAGTAGTTTTATTAATATTTGCTGTCAGCAGTAGGCCACATTTGTTTTTGATCAATAGTGTACTATTAAGGCTTGCATTGTGACTTTTCGTTGAATTTGGTGTGTCTTTATTAAGTTGTCAGTCGTGCTGCATAATGTGTGTTTGACACACGTGTTGATTTCCTGTGACTGTTTTTACATTTGATTGGGAGCTTTTTTGCTACATTTAACACCTGCTGGATCCACGTGTCTGGAATGCCTGGGGTTTCGGCGAATCCTTTTCTCAGTGGCTTTGGCAAAACAACAAACGCAAAAAAACAAAGAGCATACGGACGCCACTCGGCAGAGACCAAAAATAACCAGGCCCGAGTTGCATTTCTTTGTTGCGGTTTAATGCGTGGAATTAGTCGAAAATATGAGGGCGATCCGATCCCTCTGTCTCCAGCTCCTTCATCTTTGGCTGGCAGAGCCGTAATTCTCTGCATTCTCCGGGATGTCCGGTCAGTATGCCATCCACTTTCACAGCTGCAAAATTCCATCGCGCTCACAAATACATTCCAGCCTCTCTGTGTGAAAACAAAGGTCTGCAATCTAGAACTGGTGATTTAGGATGACACATACATGACACAGGATGCCTCAGTTCAGTAACAAAATATGGAAGGTAAAAGTTGAGGGAAGACTTTGGATGCAAGAAAACAGAAATTGTAGTGTGTATGTGTGTGTGTGTGTGTGTGTGCACGTGCGCGTAGGTGCATGAAACATTCTTTTCCATTTAGATTCAATAAAATAAAATCAGCAGGACCTTGGCAGGACCCCCCTGGGTCCACCAACTGTTTGTTGAGGATTAATTACTTTTTCGTCTCTTATTATCTGATTTAAATTGTGTTGAATTAATTGGTGTACTCATGGAACAGCTGGGATCGATGCAATAGTGAGAAACAAGTGGACAAATAAAGAGGGAGAGAATGAGGGGAGATGAGACGCAGATCCAGCATAGCATTAAAATGAGCTGAAGCTCGATGTTAAACTCTGTGCTTCCGTCACTGTGACTGCCTAATTCCATTGGCCTCTAGTTTGAATTAGTTTATGTGGAAAAAGGGGGGGGGGGGGGAGTTAGTGGGGTCAGGTGGGGAGCGAGTTTCAGCAGAATTAAATTATCTCCATAAACCATATGAGCCGTATTACTTTAATCTCCGATTAAGACAATAATGGCCACATATTTATTCCAGTCTTCCGACCGATCTAGACTTTTTTTTTTCTTTCCTCGTTTTTCTTTTTTTTTCTTTCCAGGCAAAACAAAATCTATTCAATTAGAAATGGATGTTTATTAAATGAGATGAAATTCCATTACCCTGATCTCTGATGTTGTCTAATCTGCTTATTTGCGGCAAGTAGGAATCCAATTGGGGAGAATGGGGAGGTACTGGATTAGCAGGATGGTGTGTGAATGACAGAACATTTCATGCCTTTGGGAAGACTCCAGGGAGAGAGAGCTTTGCGGATGCTTCCTGAAGGATAGGAGACAAAAGCAATTTCCAATGGTATTTGTGTGCGTTATTAAAAAAAAAAAAAACACTGTCTGCTTTCGGTCCTCTGCCTCATAATTCAACCTCGAGTCAGACGGCAAGAGCAGACAGAACTTAAGCCAGAGCCGGAGAAATTTGAAATTTGATTAAAATAGCCTGAATGAGGTCAACATACTGTGTTCCATCTAATCCTGAGTATATTAATATCACCTCCTGTGCCCCTCCCGTAGAACATATTCTGCAGTCGTAACAGTGATATTCCACCCCCACAGAACGAGGTCTGCAGTGGAATAAGAACCAGCTGCACGGCAATGCGTTAACCTTCTGATTGCGTTCCGGTCTCCACGGTGACCCGCCACTAAGACGTGAGACCAGATATGTGGGCCAATAGTGTCTACAGCTACAATGTCCGGAGGCGGGGCGACAATTTCGCACAACAATTTCGCGCAGATCCGCCAATCTGCACGCTTCAGGATGGGCTGATGTGGTTGTGGATAGTGAATAGGATGGGCCGTCCAGGTCGTTTGAAGGTCAGTGAATCTGTGCGGAATGACGCCCGCAGCTAGACAACCTCAAACATGACCTGTGTCTTTTGTTGACTCACATTAGAAGTGACATCTCTCTGTGGGGTGCGTTGACCATTGGCACATGTCTGAGTCTCGCAGTGATTAATGACTGGATCCTTACACAGTGCTTATTTGTTTGTTCATTTATTCACTTGTCCATTCTTTCATTCATTCATTCATCCATGGATTATTTGTATATTTGTTATGCTCACTTATTTAGTCTGCCAGTGATCCATTTTATTATTGACTTGACTTAAAGCTAACGTCATGCTTTGGTTGGAGAAAATGGGACCCACCATTTTAAAAAATAAATAAATATGTGCTCTCTTTGAGGTGGCTGTAATTGCACACCCTGGAAGGCAATGTGCACCTACTCTGGTGGCTCTATGGATTTCTGATGGGTGCGAACACACATATAAAGACACACACTGGTGCCTCCAGAAAGGTCAGCCAACACTTCGGGGAAACGGGGATGGAGATCGCCCCATTTCCGAGGGACTGGTAGACACTGCTGAACAATCACCGACAGTGTCTGTTGAAAATCACCACGCTATGTGTTACTAGGGACGACGGGACACCGAGGTGTCATAATGGGCAGGACTACTGTGTGCTGTCAATCACCGCTTCATATCAGCCAATCAGAAACAAATTGCTGTCCTTGGCAAAATTGTTCTCATTTGCACAAATCATTGGGTCACTGACAGCACGTGATGGCTCCTCCCATTTTAGGGTCCATAAAGTCCTGATCTCTCATCACTCGTTTTTAGTATGATTACTCTATAAATCCAACTCGGGGAAAAAAAAAAAAAAAAAAAACTCTGAACCCTGAAATCCAATTGCTCTTCACAACAGGAGCGACCTGCGGCGGAGTGGTCGCTGCAGCCACCCATCCTTGGTGCCCTTCTCTGGCGGTCGCGCTCAGGTGCTCCTGTTATCTAATCCCGCGTGGGGCGCCGGCGATCGGGCGCACAGCGTCAGCATCGGCAGTGCGGTGCAGTAAGCTCCAATCAGTGACCTTTCTCTCCATTACACACACTCCACGTATAAAGATGGATTGTGCAGTCGATGGGATCCGAGGGGCATAGATCTATTAAAAAATAGTCTTCTTTTATTACACTCACATGTTTAAAACGCTGTCAGGTACGTGGCGGTAAGTGGAGGGCCTGTGAGAGTACCAGAGAACAGCACAGAATGTACTGACTACTGAACTGTGGAGAGAAATGGAGATAATGAACAAACTGGACACAGTGACTGTCTCACTCTTGATATACCTTCATTTTTATTACATTTTTCTCACTATTTAGTGTTGGATTCACTTTTATTATTGTTTCATCTTTGTCTTAAATATTATTATTATTATTATTATTATTATTATTAGTAGTAGTAGTAGTAGTAGCAGTAGCAGTAGCAGTAGTAATAGTATGCTTTTAATTGATTACTCATTGATTTCTTTGTTTCTGTAGCTTTTTAAATTGTTTTAAGTACTGGAAATGATGTATTTGTTATTACCTTTGAATACAGAAAAATGGTGGGCCAGGGTGAGGTGAATGGCCTGCTTTTATCATGGTTTTATGCTCTTATAAAATGAAAAAAATGGTTGTAATTAATAAGCAGGGGCGAGGAGGCTGAAATGGCAGGAACACAGGGAACATTCCGGGGAACACAGTTGAATTGATTGGGTGGTGAGCTGGAGGGTGGCAGGACCAGCTGTTTGGCGGCAGTTCATTTTCAAAAAAAAAAAAAAAAAATTCAAACCTCTGAGTCTGAGTTCTAGAATAAAAGCAACGCCTCTGTAAATGTGTCCCAGCATTAATGATGGAGCGAAGCCAGCACAGGCAATGAATTTAGTTGTTAGGCACCAGCATAGCTATTAGCTGAGTCCTCTTCAAGTCAGCTGCAGCCAACGGTATTAATTCTCTCGCTAGGGTTTTGGGAATAGAAGGTTGAAGGTACAGTACACTGTTCTCTTGGGTTTTCGCCACCGGCAGCCTGCTGTTGTGGATAAAGTCCTTTTTTCAATCAACATGGTCATTGGCAAACTAGCAGTAGCACAATAAAGAGCAATATCAAATTTAAGAGGTACTTAACTGTTATTATGCAGGACAAATATAAACCTTGTTAATTAAATCATTCATCCATTCATTCATTTTATGTACTTTATTTATGTATTAAGGTTGCCCCTGTAATAGGGACAGCCCAAGCTTTGCTGTGGTTCAGTTTCATGCTTACATGTGCTTGCACTGCTATAATGTCCTGTTCAATCACATGCATTTGTAACTGGTACTGTGAAGCAGGTGGGTAACCATGGCCCAAATAATGCAAACATGCTGCTTTTGGTGTTTTTAGATAAATGGGCTAATACTGCATTACACAACAAATAAGTGCCATAATCGCTCTGTGCATCTCCCAGTGATCTGGAAAGATGATACATTGTGTATTACAGTTTAAATTAACATTAACAATTAACAGTTTCTTCCTCCTTTTTTAACCTTAAGAAGTTCTATTAGCACATATAATGTGGTTTGCAGATTGCCGCTATTGTCAGTTAGCAAGATGGATTCGGCAGATAGGTGTCAGGATGGGATTTCAATGTATTTTAATGTGGATCCCTAATTGTCTTACACTCGTTACCAGTTCAATTCAAAAGATCTGATCATTAATCTTTTTGGCAAAAGACATAGATTAACCCCACAGTGTACAGTTGTTAATGTGGGTTGACAAAATTCTCCATTTTTTTTTTAAACTATTCGTCCACTTGCAACCAATGGGGCTTGCCTTTTACGTCCCTTGTCTCCGTGATCAAAATTAATACTGTAAATCTTCAAGGGGAGACTGGAAATTTCAGCAGGCCGGGTGAAAAGTACGCTTTCATGGCTAAGAGTCATTAGCTTCTGCTTCACGACCAATCACCGTAATGACTCCTCCATTTGGATTTTGTCTTCAGAGGGCTGTTTCACATGCTCATCTTTTACAGTTCTTCCATCGCTGTCGGTCTTGTTTCATTTTTTTGGGCATTGGAGACAATCGAGGCACACATGCAGAAATGGAGATATTGCCCTTGAAGTTATCCTAAACTTGCTGGCAGCTAAGTCTGTAAGCAGACATCTGCTGCTTTATTTATTTATTTATGAATTTGAATAACCAGTATTTAAAACTATTTAAATGACACTCCCCAGCCTTGTACTCAAGATGTCAGTAGCCTGTTTCCTTTTGATTTCACTAGATCAAATGTAGCTTGTTATCTTATAAACATACCTGTTCATGCACATCTGATGTGTTTTCTATTTTAAATATCTACCTGAAAATTTGAAGATCTGAGAACTGGAAGAACTTGTAGAATTCAGTGTTAAGTGTGTATCTCTCTTCTCTCTCTCTCTCTCTCTCTCTTTCTTTTTAAAACCCTCCATACTGTGGTGCCATTCAGACGCAGAGTCTGAAAGTCCCTGATGTGGTTCTTGTTGTGAGAACGGCCGTCGGTGACTGTCCTTTTATGTCTCTGGCCACTTTGTCGCTCGACTAGAGCCTGTTAGTCAGGGATCGCAGCTGTCTGAGCGTTTACTCATCGGTGGTGGGGTGTCGCTGGCTTGCGAATCAGGAGTCATCAGCGGACGCCCGCATGGCACGCACACACACACACACACACACACACACACACACACACACACACACACTCATACTCAGCTGTTCTCGAGCCGAGCGTCTGTGAAGCCAGCTCAGACAGGCTCTGATCTTACGCTCTGACTCAGAGCTGTGGGCAACGAACAGGTGTCTGTCTGGTTAGAGTTTCGCTTGCCCTCCAGAGTAAACATCGGGCAACTGAGGTTAGGTCCTTCTCTGAGAGATGAAGTGTTAAGTAAACCTACAAAAAAAGAGCTGCCGTCTCATTAGCAGACATAAACCGCTTTTTTCATCAGTGGTCTGTGGCACACGCAGACAATGCATGTAGGGGCAAGAGACAAGCAAGAGGCTCCCTATTTGTCAGGGAGTGTGTGTCTCTTCACCATAGGAAATGTGACCTCTGACCCTTCCCAAGTCAATAGGGGAGGGACGACACAACAATGCCCACCGTGCATCACCAGAAAACCGGCAACATGCTAAAGAGAGACGGAGAATGGCTTATAAGCATTTCCCAGCATTCACACCTTTGCAGTAAACCAGCTGCAGCTTGTTGCGCTACAATGTAGGGACTGTGATACATTTGATTCTTCAGGGGACTGAAGAATCGAGAGGCGAAATCTGCCAGGTTTTTTTTTCCTACAAACAGTGTGAATGTAAAAAGCGTGACGGAGGTAATTCACAATGAATACAATTGTGCATCCTATGACCGTACGGCATGTCATTAAGTCAGACTACCGCGGAGCGTGAACTTCACCCCTGCCTCCGTCACAGAATAAATAGCACCAGATAAGTTACAGGACCGGCAATTTCATGGTCGGTTCCTGTCTGGCAGGACCAGCCAACAATAGAGACACATGCAAACTGAGACCACTGTCTGAATGTCATCGTATGGGAAGCTATTTTAAAAAGGCCACGAGAGGCAAGCTTAAAAAAGGTCTTGAAAACAATAAGATTTTTTGAGGACATGGAATGCATTTGAAATCACAAACAAAAAAATAAGCCACTATCCTTTTTTTAAATGAATGATCATCCTTTTTTAGAGAAAGAAGATGCTGTTTATGAATATTCATCACATGCCTGCTCCCACTGATAATGCTAACTGGGTGTTGTTTAAAGCAATTTGTATCTAATGCAACTGGGGTTACTGACTGCAATCACAGGGTAAAGTTCAGATTGACATGTCAAACTACACACCCACAAAAAAAGCTAAGTGAATTAACACAGAGACTTTGTTTCTGCTAAGCTCCTCCCATGCCCTGCTTGGAACAGCAAGAGACAAAACTACCTTTAATTACACAGTAGTCTGAATATATTATTTGAATAGCAAACATTCTTACAACCAGCAGTGTTTCTGTTGAACGTGGCTGTTAAGCAAATTAGGATTGATTGAGGGGGCTGCTCAGTTAGCTGTCCTTAAAACAAACAAATTACAGCAAGAACGATATGTGGGGTTTAACAAAAATACAGCTCGATCTAAATTAGTGAGCTCATTGTCCAAAAGAGCACAGACAATGTTTTACATGCAAGTTCCATAGTAGGTGCTTATAACTTATCATATGTTTAGTACCATTATTATTATTATTATTATTATTATTATTATTATTATTATTATGTTAACTCACATGAATACCAAGAAAGTCAAAATGATGGAGCCATTTCATGTGATTACCCATTGGAGGTTTAGATACGGTGACTTGATGTAACCTTTCAGGCTGGTAATCAAACTGCAGTTGAACAGCATTACCTGGTAACTCTCTTCATCTGAGTTCTTCTTCTATTTCACATCTAGCAAATAATGACTTCTGGCCTCATACTAGTCTCAACAGGAAAGCCAAAGAATGACAAGTGAAAGGGAACAGTGGTTGTGTATAAATTTAGTGTTATCTACTGTACCCCTCTGGGTATTTTTCATACTGCCATAACATCCCATAAACTCACTCAAGGAATGCATTTACTATTTTGTTTCTTTGCTTAACGCCCACTCTAAAACCATCCCCAGGCATCATAGCTCACACACAATGGTTCCTACAACAGATTCATTTGTCAGTTGAGTGAATTCCAATCCACGGGATACATATATAACACAACATAAAACTGAAGCGTGTATTTTTCATTGGTCGGTACATTCTTATGTCATGTACAGCAGGTTTTTTTTTATTTTTTTGTTTCCCGCCAGTAAAGGAGTGGAAGAGTGAGCTGGACCATCTTAAGCAGAATTGCCATAACTGTCTGACATCATATGATTGATAAGATAATCGTGGCAGAGGGATTGCGTGTGTCGGTGATTTACATCACCGCTCCCATTTGTCGCACACTTCCTTCAGTCAGAGGACCGTGTGCAGAATGAGAAAAAGAGTACATTTGCAGTACACACGTACTCATACGCGCGTGCAATAAATCTCCCTTAGTTTGGCTTAAATGAGACCCAAATATGATGCCAGGGGAATTTGACACTGAAAGAGTATACGGAGAGGAAATTATTCCTAATCATATTTTTCCCCAAGTCAGCTGCTGTGAACCAATTCAGCAGTATGTCTTCATATTTTTTTTTTTTTTGCACGAATTCTGTGCATCTCCAAGACCGAATGTAAATGGGTTTGCTGTCTGTAATGCCGAGTTCCTATAAAACCACACGATCACATTTTGTTCGTTGTTAGCCGGTGAAAGAGAAAGAGACACAGAGAAAGAGAGAGAGAGAGAGAGAGAGAGAGAGAGAGAGAGAGAGAGAGAGAGAGAGAGAAATAAACCAATTGCCTCGTTGGATTTCTGTTAGTGTTGTGAGGGAGAAAGGACATTGCTACTGATGGATTGCCGGTGCCAAGCGTGTCTTTGTCCATCGATTTGTCAGGCAGAATTAATAAAACTCACATGAACCTTCGAGGCTGTCTTCAGGGATGCCTGAGAAGGTAGCGGGCAGCAGACAAGAGGAGAGAGAAGCGAGACAGAACAGCACAAACAATGGGCGTACAGAGGATAACGTGCTAAGGCCGTTATGGCGCTTTGTCCTCTCAATCACAATCGGAAGCTTTACTGAGGCTATTTTTTCCCATTTGTTACACAGTGTTTGTTGTGAATGGTGTCAAACTCATGATGGTGGGTGAATGCAGGACTAAAAGGACCAAGAGCTATGGCTGTTGGACTGTTCGCCCCAGCCCCACCCCTCTCCCCCCCTCCACACAGAGACGGTGCCAGCAGCAGAAAAAACGAAGCAAAAACAACCGTCTAGGGAAAGCATGATCTGAGCTTGGCTTCCATGACATGAAGCGTCTGTGTTGTTTGTTTCACTATTCTCTGAGCGTCACGCCACTCATGGCCGATGGTGACCATTTGATCTTGTCAAGGATGGTCACGTGACCTGCTATGACCACAGATACTGTATATACGTGTATATTGAGCAGATATTCTGCTCCCTCCTCCTCTCTACTTCATTCCCAAGGAGGTTCTGGTCAGCAACAAGAGTTTCCGGTGCTGTCCTCGTCGGAGCACTAGCTTTGGATGTCTCTCATCACGCCCCTTCTGGAATGTTCATTACGAGCCAGCGAATCGGAACACTTGTGGCCTGGGGGAGTCAGGTCCTGACCGGTGATGACCGTGTGACCTTGCAATGCCTGAACTCGCGAAGACAGACGACTGAGGCGGGAGGACGACATGCCAGTCATCGCCACTGTTGTTTGCAACAGGGCACTCTCCCCCCTAAAAAAAAAAAAAAAAAAAAGGAGCTAGCCTCGTCCATCTGTCACAGAGAGAAGGGAATATGGAGGCACCATGTTCCACTGACAAGGCTTGACAAGCCAGACCAGACCAAAGTAAACGAAAGCCAATTTGTTTTGACAGTCGGCCACTGTCACCCAGAAGTGGTTCTGTGTCAGCCTGAAAGCCCTATCTTCACATAGCCAGACAGTGCATACATATATTTATACTCCTTTCTTTTAATACCCACATCGTCTGAACGTGAAGCATCGTCTGTGGCATAATGCATGAGGCTAATGGATTTTAACACCCCCCCCAACCCTTCATGATTTAACGCAGAACCTACAAAGCAATGTTCATGGAAGCAGACCCTTTTCAATGTCCCCAGCTTCTCTTTATAATTACAAAGAAAAAAAAAATCATCTCACTGACGCGAAAGTGTTCTTATAATCTGACTCATTAGAACCATGCCAAGCCACATCCTTCAGCATTTCCAGTATGTTGTTTTTAAAACATATAAACATTCACCTGCGCAGTCAGTTTATGAACTACAGAACAACCGTTTTCATAGGGTTAATGCGCACATTTCAATTTAGGTGCATTTCAAAAAGCAGAAACAATATGAACAATGCAATTTTCCTCACAAATGGACTGCAGTCATATTTCAGTCAATTATTCCTTTTTGTCTTTATCCCAGGAAAAGACAAAAACCCTTAGGATTTTTCAAAGTGCTCATTTGAAGTAGGAGACAAAACAAAAGTGTGGGTGATTCGCATTCAGTGATACAAAGATAAATCACAAGACTTTTTAAAATTACTCTCGTAAAACCGGGAGGTAGTCACTGGGGTATTGTCGAGTCTTGTCAATGTTGCATAAAACATTTTTTTAAAGCGCCATTAAAACTTTCCAAACATCACAAAGACTTTCGGAAACTTTTAGCGCCCGTTTGATTTGCAGCATCAAATGCTTTTGCGCTACGTCTGACGAATACAGATTTAATACAGCCATAGAAATCAAATGAGTTATGCCGAACAGGTACTGAGTTACGTATGCTAAAACAATCATGATAAAATGGACTCATGGTATCACAACGTTACATTACATTATTATATTACATTATTGGCATTTAGCAGACGCTGGTATCCAGAGCGACTTTACACTTTTTTACATGTTACCCATTTATGCAACTGGATATTTACTGAGGCAATTCTGGGTTAAGTACCTTGCCCAAGCGTACAACAGCAGTGTCCCAGCGGGGAATCAAACCAACAACCTTTCGATTAACAACTCTTTACCACTATACAACATTGCAATGCCAAAGCAATGTAAACTGTTCTGGACTTTCTTATTTAAATGGGATGCACAATCTCAGTCTGCAGAAAGTGCTGGGCAACTTTGTTTGTGGGGTCGGCAGCTAGGGCCAGGCCTGCACTGTGCATGGCATGACAGCTACACTCCAACAGGAAGAGACTCGGCTGTCGGAATGAGAAGCGATATCACTTCCTCTGGCTTCTTTTCGTGGTGTCACCAATCCAGAGCGAGGAGACAGCCTTCCTGTCGTGTACTTCAGTAGAGAAGTGCAGGCGCTCGGCATAGGAGTTGGCAGGATGGGTTAGATCTCGCTGAGCTTTTGACTACGCATCTGTAAATGTCCTTTTTCTTCTCTCCTGCGCGTGACAGGCGATGTCCTGTCCGTTTGGCAGGGAACATCATTATCTGAAGGGACAAGACCCTCGCTCGTCTAGTCCTCCGTCGCTGTGAGATTATGATACAGAACACAACAGGCAAAGACAGCGAGCAGCGTGGAAGTTTTTTACTACCTGTGTGTTCTTAGTTGGCCAGTGGTCGATAATCTCAGTCCTCCAGGGTATTTGGTGTTTGAAAACAATTAAATTTGTTGTATGACCTGATTTGGGTTGTAAACAATCCCATGCACAAGACTCTAAAGGTATTCATTGCTTTACATGCATAAATTCAGACATGGTCTGAATTTTCCTGAATGTTCTATGTCCCTGTGTGTGTGTGCACTTTTCATATTCGCTTATGTACCTTTGCTTTGTAAGTCACTCTGGACAAAAGCATCTAGCCAAATAATTAAATGTAAACAACAACTCTTGCCTGGGAAATCAAAACAGTCTGGTAAATCAAAAAAGATGTGTTCTACTCCATAGATAAAGCAGGCTTGTTTTGATTTCTCTCAGTCATAGACAATGAGACTATCTATTCTTGATTGTAATATTCTACTGCAGGTTTGATGGTTAGATTTGAGAAAATGTCCATTTAACCTTGATCCATAATATGACCTGAGAGGCCTCTGTGAAGCCCTTGTATGAACATTGATTATGTCTTATTTTAAAAGCCAAGCAGTCTAAAAATCAAAATAATAAACAAAATGACTCTCTTTCAATATTTTCATCAAAAAGGTGATATGCTAGGGATTTAATGACACACAAGAAAGAAAAAAAAAACGATTGAATGTATTTTATTTTGAAAATTTTATCTACTGTATTGCGGAGTCACTCCAGGTCAAAACACAGATCATTCGCGAAACAAATGGAGGGAACATGGCAATCAATTAAATTACACTGGAAAGGACAGAATCGTGAAGGCACCACAGAAAGAAACACTGTCAGATGACATGAACTCCACAAGAACGCTGGCCATGAACCAAATTACAATGGAACATCAAATTAATTTCAGCAAGTTGCAAAAATGAAGGAATATTTGATAAATGTCTGTCCCATTTTATCTGGAGAAACATTCATTGTCTCTCACAGCTGCAGACACAGTAGAAACATTATATACTGCAGGAGCTGAATTTTACCAGCAATTTCAGTGAAAGGTATCAGTGGGGTGACTATTCCTGATGCTGAAAGTTGCACATGCAACATATTGTTCTTCTTTGAACTGTAAAACCGGGGAAAGCTGTATGAACGAAATGACAATTTGTATGTCACCTTTGGGGTCTCTTGAATTTTTCGCTAGGTTAAAAGCATGATTACCATCATGATTACACAACTGTCATCTCACAGAGAGACTCTTGCATCAGGTGCAAATACAGCTATTTTATAATGATGGATAACCCTTCCCTTTCTCATGACCCCTAAGTGTGCTACATTGAATCTTAAAAAAACATCTTGAAACAAATATGCAAAATCTTGAAACAAATACATATTTATAGTTATGTATTTTTAATTATATTTATATTTTACAAATAAATTAATGTCATTTGCATTTTCAGTTGGGTGACCACTGACCTTGTGGTGACATACCAGTATTAAAAAGAAAACAAAAATATTGCATAAATACTGTATGTTTTTTATGTTAAGAGTGCAGTGTGATCATTATTACGCTGAACGCCCCACCATCTCAGTGTGTCGGGCTGCTATACGGAGTGAAATTCATCATCTACTCCTTCCTGAGTACAACGCCTTAGCTTTGTGCCTCTTTACAGCACTCAGCATATATTCCAATGAGATGGGATGAAGACAGGAACATCACCAATCTGCATTTTGTCTATTTCCACAGTGGGGCTCAGGGATGTAGAATGCAAATACCCCCCCCCCCCCCCAATGCATCACCTTTTACTCCCAGCGTGATTCTGTTCTGCCCTGATACACGAGCGCACAAAACAATTGCAATTAAATCCAAACAAAAGACACCACGCCTTGGCCCTGAAATATATATTCCAGAGTATTTGACTACTGTAAGGTTTTGGGAAGAGAGTCTGGGTTTTTAAAAGTGAAAACAGCTGAGGAGGAAATTTCAGCAGCAAAATTTAAAAGTATGAGTAAATCACTGCTCCAGGACTGGAATATTTTACAGTTCGCTTTAATGACTAAGGTGTTGAGCAGACGCTTAACAAGTACTGTAGGTTTCTCAAATGATCATTTTGGTGCATTATGCAATTATATTTAGTGAACCTGGATGGAAAGGAGAGACTTAAAGCCATATGTAACAGTCTGTGCAGATCCAAAGATAAATGGCTCCAATGTGAAGTTAAATAGTTAGGAAAAAATACACCTGGCAGCCCCATTAAATTGCCCTATTCTTATGGTCACATTCAAAGTGTTTTGCATACATCTCTGGACTGAGACCAGTGAGGGTGGTGCTTTTAATATTTATGTGTGAGAGAAAAGTGGGAAGGAAAAATAAACAGCAGAAACAATTAGGCCTCCAGCCATTCTGGCTTGAGAGGATGATTATTTGAAACTGTTAACAACCCTTGGCTGGCATCTGTTCAAAAAAAAAATCATGAAATGCCAGAGTTATACAAGACTTGTGAATGGCCATATGAAAAGGACTTTCATATATACACACACTTATTAACCACTGGAGTATCTGGGGTCTGTGCCAGTGTTATCAATTAGGAATCAGCTCTTATCTTCAAGTAAAAACAGCTGGCCTTTAAGTAAAAACAACATCCTCTAAGACAGCAAGTGTTTTCAGAAGAAGATGTTACAGGCATGCACATAAAAAGAATACTAAGACAGAATGCTAACCCATACAAGCTTCTGTAGGCATGCAAATTGAGCACCTCTGAAATGGTTTTGCAACCCCTTATTTGCACCCTAAGTGGCAGATGTGCACCTTTTGATATGGCTGAAAGTATAATTTTCATAAACAATTATTCGCAAATAAATGCACCCCGTGGGAACACTCAGTTTTTGCTTCAGTGGTGCTGTCGAAGTGCCACCGCTGCCTGAGGATGAGCTCTGAACCGGTCTTTAAATGAGTTCACTACTGTCACAAAGGCACTTGAACCAATAATGGCCTCCCATAAAGTAAATCTTAAAAGAGACTGGCATAAAACTGTTCATGTTTGGTTCATTCCATGTCCGATGTTGCTTCTTTTTCAGTTTTTTTTTTTTATTGCTGTGATTGAACTGTCACTATATTTTCTACACAAACACAAAATAAAGCAGACACACATACACATACTTGTGTGGCGCCATGTGGTGCACAGAAATATGATACATGACTCACGTATTTGCATGCAAGCTTTTCATACGAGTGTGTGTGAGAGACATTTCATTTGAATGTGTGAGAGACATGTTTTGCAAGTGAAATCCCTTCCAGGGAATCTTTTCCCTGCAGGCACCAGCAAGATAGCAGGGGAGCAATCAGGGCAGGTATTTAAGGGTATTTGGGACAAGTGGGATTTATTTATTTTTTTTCTTTCACATACATTTTGACATTTAAGTTCAAATATTTCAAAAAAAGATGAAATAATATTTCGATAATGAACTTGAAAGGGTGGACAACTGTGGATTTGCCCATTCCCTGTGTTCAGGTGCTGCACCTGCAATCATTTCCACACACACACACACACACACACACACACACACACACACCAAGGGGCAACCACTAGTATGCGTCCTCTTGGCAGAGTGAAAAGGTGAGTTTAGATTAATTTATTTGGCCTGTGGTAAAGTTAAATAATGTTGATAAAGAGCTTAGCAACGCGTAATGACAACAAAAACTTGCCTGGTATTTATCTCTACAAAGTAGCTAGCTCGCAATAGCAGCAAGCTAAATACTCAAGCTGTCATTTATCTCACTAACAGCAAGTCTAGCTTGCTAGCTAGCTACACTGAACTGTGCTAATCTTCATGGATATGGTAGGTGCATTCAGGTGAACAAACCAGTCCATTTGCTAGGAGAAAAGGCTCTTCTCCAATGACATCACCTAAGTGCTCATATGTATCAGGTGAATTGAACGGTGCTTGGGGGAGTTAAGAACAGAATAACCCTGCCAACGGCCGCTACCCTGGTGGAGGGAAGCCAATTTGTTTAACTATTGCGGGCTTCCAGTCATTTTCAGCTGACAACATTCACCTTGCAGTTGGAACAATTGTCTTAACTGCCTAAGCCACTTTGGAGCTTGACACTTGTATTACTAATCTGTCTCTTGGACAGGGAAAGGACACAGTCACAGAAATCATTCAAAACTCACTTTTTATATACAGGCAGGTTTCAGGAGAATTAGCATAAACAGTGTCCCCATAGTCAGTCATCCATCTCTATTAAAAATGCTGAGCTCATCACTAAAGTTTTATTGCCGATGCAGGGAGATATGTTGGGAGACAGCTGTAGGAGGGATCAGTTGCAAAAAATGATATTTGTCCCATTAGCAACAATCCACTGTGCTGTCACAAACTGTACCCAGAGTACCGTGCCAAAAGAAGCAGGGCTATTGATACCAAGTTATTTTGAGATTTTCTCACCATGACTCTATTTTTCAGCTTTGAGAGTAACTTGTTCAGGTCTTGCTTTGTTTCAATGCCTGGTCGGTTCCTTTAAACAACATGTATAACAAATATATTACGTCTTATTAATAGCTTATGACACATTTGTGACACGGTTTGTACACAGAAAGTGGATTGAAAATAGGTAATGCCATTTTGACTTTGCTTCCATAACATTCATTTCAAATAGAAGTTTGTCTTTGTAATAATATCATTATTTATTGAGTACATGTACACACTTTGTTGCTTTTAAATATTTCCACATTCATCCAGCTAAAACATGAATGAAATGAAGAAAGCTACATTCATCAGGCCAGAGCATTACTGCCTGTCAAGTTTTTTTTTTTAGACTTTAAAAAGGAATAGGAATTCTCAAAAACCTACTGTTCCTCATCTCTCCTTCAGTGCAGTCTATGAAAGGGCAAGGCAATAAAAAAGACAACTGGTAGTAGACATTTGCCTCCTAATTATTTGTTCGAGATTATAACTTTGGTGAAGTTGCTGGATGTACCATCACTATTTTCATTCTAGGAAAAAAGACAGATTGAATGTGCCATGGTGCTAATAAATTGCAATTAAAATAGGAGCTAAATGAAAGATTTTATTATGCTGAGGAAACTGTCATCACCACCTGCCATTCACAGAGCAATTATCTATGCGCCACAAAGTCTCTCTCTTTCTTTAAAAAAAAAAAAAATAAATAAATGAAATGAAATAAATGAAACCACAAATATGCCTTGTGATACATTCTTTACAATGCTCATCAGCTGAATGCTTCATTACTATTTACAAAAAAATGAATCAAAGCAGCGATCAATGAGGTTGGAGAGATGTAAAAAGTTAATGAATCTTACGGCCCAATACAATCAATTAACTATGTTTCACCCTCTGCTAACATGAATATTGAACTAGATGGGGGCATTCTGGAATCTTTCCAATTTGTAATTTGTCTGCAAGTTGGAATAATGCATTGAGGCAAGAGCTTCATTTCATAAACATCATTGCAAGTTGGAGGTCATTGAATTGATCGCAGTGTGTGGGACCGTGAAAAACAGACAGCGCTTACTTCAGATTTGTTACTAAAAATTCAGGGCAAAATACTGTATGTTTTAGTTCAACTGGATGTGCCTTTAACTTAAATTCATATGATGAAGGAAATGCCCACATTTGCACAGTGTGAATAATCAGTGACACATTATAGAATCACCTGAGGATGCATGCTTTGGAAATTGATAACACAATCTTGAACATTTGGAATATTTGAAAATGTATAATAAGATAATTAACAAACATAGGACTAAATATATGTTAATATATTTTTTCTCAGTCATGGCAAAGGGTAAAAGATGGCAAAGCAAAAAGCCATTAAACAAAGCCCTTTGCCTTTCAATCAAGGTGACAGCAACACATTTTGTATTGCCTCAGATTGATGAGAGAGCAAATGGAAAACATGAGAAGATCAGAGCTTCAGAAATGGTTATTCATAAACAATAAGAAATAAGGATATCTGACTTTTGACTAGTTGTCAACAATCTCTTCTCCCACAGGCTTGGCCTGGCCTGTTCTCCTCTGAAGGGACAGCCTTTCCTGTTATCTGCTTAAAATAAATTTCGATACTCTACAGCTGTGGTCCTCAGACTGTGGGTCTGGATCCACTGGTGGGTCACACAATGCATCCCCTCCAGAGACGTTCACCCCCATTTAAACTAAACACTGCATTGGCTACTGTGGAAGTTATTTTGACATGTAATACAACTATATTTCCATATTTAAGGATATGTTAGGCTGAATTTTCATGGGGTTTAGTCACAGATTGTGTGATGACCTATTAAATTGCAATGAATTGTCAGAAAGTTTGTCAGCTTCTGGACTACAGTATGCATGTGCCCGTACCATAATGTTTGTATGTGCTCATTCTCTCATATGGGAATGTTTGAAGCTGCTCCTCCACCTCTTCTGGTTCAGTTGCATTGAAAATGACTGAAACAATATAGGTCCAGAACCATGTGACCCAACTTACCCACCAAGGTTTCAAACCCGCAGCCGCAGTTATGAGTCTGGTTCATTAGCCACTGTGCCACAACGCAACCTCATTGTACGAGCCCTCTGAACAGAGTGGTCATGTTGAGTCATTTAATCACTCATGTCCATGGGGAATAAAAAAAAGTGTGTCTGCAGTGCTTGGAACAGAACTTCAGTTTCGCTTTAGTACACACCCCATACTGTATTTCTGTCAAACGAACACTACAAAATCGTGTTCTTTCAAATGGGTGCCAAGCCACTTCACTCCATTGATTTTCAAGCGAGGCAGTGCTGCGCTCATTAAACAATGAATTCAATTAGCACCTAAGAATTTAAATATATCAACCCGCAACATCTGTTGAATATGTAAGTAATCAGCCCAATCCTGCGTATGGAAAAGGACTACCATTACATAGGCAGAGTGAGAGGAGCCGAAATGATAAAAAAAGAAAATGCATCAATGTACCAGAATGTGTCAGCAGTAATTAGCATACCGTGTACCTTGTTGTGTATACTGTTTGTTTCTTTTTTTATTTATTTATCTTTTTTTTCACGACGTGCCTCGAATGTCAAATCAAAGCCCTGGCAATGTAACCCACCCAGAACACACAGGGATACAAAGTGTGTTTGAATTCGTGACACAGAAAGGTGTGATCTCGCGGTCCCCGCGAGCAGCGAGCTGTCAAGAGTCCCCGGCACTTCTGTTAAGTTTAATCCTTTGGAGAGTGCTGACAACGCACGCGAATTACGCGCGCCTCATATGTTAATGAGGGAATCAGCGGAGAGGGAGACGGAGAGAGGGAGAGAGAGCACTGCGTTCCCCAGGAGAGCTCCGCAAACCCCGCCGCACCCCGTAATCACGGCCCCGGCCTCTCGCGCGGGATTACGGGCTGGCGGATCGAACGCCACGGGACCCACGCCAGGCGGATTTGCTGCCAAACACACTGCTGCCAGCGTGATTGCACATGCTGTCAATCACGCCAGGTTGGAGGGGAAAAAGCGTGCGTGCTGGGGGGTGCTGTGATTAGGAAAAATTTTAGGGGCGCTGCTTATTATTCTGTTTGTTGCAGAGAAGGATTGTAAGATAACTTTCCTAATTTTTGTCAGTTATGGCTTTTTTCCCTCATATCTCAACATTTAGATGATTATGATTTGCTGTGTGTGTGTGTGTGTGAGTGAGTGAGTAAATGTATGTGTCTCTTATTGTTGTTATTGTATATAACTTCCTTTTCCCTCTCCCAAAATTTCCGAACAACAAAGGCATTTTCGTCTGCTGATGTTGTCCCATTTGTCTACTCTGATTGCCAGCTCTGAGTGGTAGGTCACTGAGTACCTTGCTTTTCTGTAGAGCCGATCCCAATTTTTGTTCTGTTGATTTTTTGTCTGTTTTTTTCTGTTGTTCCCATTGGTTAATTGTGGTCGCTCTGCCCCCAATTAGTTTATGTAACCATAAAAAAAGGCACTCCGTATTTTGGAGAGGCTCAAACTTAAATGTCAGGAAGTAAATAAATAAATATTAACGCAGGACTCCACTTTGTGGCATTTTAAAAAACATAACACAATAGGAAACAGATTACAAATGTGAGGCTTGTGTTTGTAGATGCTTGTCCCTGAATTAGAAGCTATGGTTGTATCCAGTGGAGTGTTTACAACTACAAACACAAAACATCCAAAAGTCTTTTTTAACCATGGTTTTTCAGAGTTTGTGTTCAGGAGAATTAATAATCTGTACATAGCCCTTTTCATCTTTTGCATTGTATGCCTCTGGGTTACAACTGGATGCAATTCAAAGGCTCTAATTTCAACCAAGTGCTGGGCGCTTGACCAAACAAACCCAAGATCATTGGTAATTTCAACCCACACTCCTATTAATATCTTGCAACCACCACTGTTTGACAATTGTGACAGTGAGAAGCTTGCCTTGGAGGAGAGAACAAAGTGTTCCCTGAATTTTTGCTGTGAGTTGCCAGGACTGCTAAATTCGAGCAACAAAACACTAACCTTAATTCTTGTGCTTAACACTGATCTTAATGCTGACCAGAACCTCCACTTAGCATACGCGTGAGATGTAATGCAAAATTGGTCATAGCACAGCCCTATAATCACTGCCCAGATTGATACTGGCAGCATAGATAGAGGAACTTTATTTTTCCCATAGAAAGTGCAGCATCCGAGGAGTACTTGTTTGGTTAAAGAGCCTGGTGTTCATTTACGAGCCTCGCTTAAAAAACCTTATGTTGTCGGAAAACTATATGGTTTATAGTGTAAACAAACTGCTAGTCTTGGTTCCGTAATGTACGCCAATGCAATTGGGAGCATAATTAATTGCCGGCTGTCATTATTAACAGCCTTAGGTCATGCCATATAAAAAGCACATTTACGTTTTGTCATTTACCAGAGGGACTTGCAAAGAAACAGATCACATGCATCTAATAAATTGGCATGCAGGACTGTTGCATATCCAGTATACACAGGACATAACGGGCCTTGTTCAGACCATGTTCCAGCCTTCAAAACAGCAATGAGATACATAACTACAATGGAGAAAGACTACAGCATGCGAAGGTGAGTTATGTGTGGGTAAGACAGGTGGGGAATAGTCAGAAGAGGTGTGCCTGTGAAAAAAGATGGCCAGTGACAGTGTCAGCTATGCTGACAGCTACAGGAAGCTTTTCCCACTGTATAGGGGCTAGAAATGACAGAGAACGCATCCGGGACATTTAAATGTAAATTTTAAAAATTGCTGTGTGTTTTTTGTGTCTTTTGTGTTTTTGTTACGGCCTTTACTCTGGCACTCATTGCGCTGTTTTGAAGTTGGATCTATACCCTGTAGTTGTATAAATTAGCTAGTACTGCATCCTCAAACAGACTTTCCTCTCTGCTGAGAACTACTGTCTCATTGTGGAATTATACACATCCTGCCCCCGTACTGTCGCTATACTTACTGTATGCACTTTTGTACATCGCTTTGGATAAAAGCGTCTGCTAAATAATTGTAAATGTAAATGCAGGTATGAAGGGGAGGAACAGATTGGTGTCCTGAAGTTGCAGAACGCAGCGAACTAGCCACCGTGTAAGGTCTGATGATCTAAATAGGAGGCTATTTAAAGAATGTCATTATGCTTTAGATGTCGACTACCTGTTCATTCTAATGGAGCGTGCAGCATGAGCAGTGAAATATTCTCTAACAACTTAGCCTCCACAATCCTATTTATAGTTTGTTCCATTTGATTACAGCTTCCTCTCTTCTCTTTTCTGCAACTGTGTGAACATTTGGAATACTGAATGTGTCTCAGATGTCTAGATATGTTGGGTAGTACCTTACAATACAGTTCTCATAAAGGCATTCTTTGTGCCTCATTGTGTGTTGCAAAACATAATGATCTTTTGAGTGATCTTTTATTGTTGTGTCTTATATTAAGCTAACAAAACTGAAGAGAAACACACATTGTTTATGATTACTTCTTTTTCTTTATTCCCTTTTTTTCACCTGTCACCCAGGAGGCTTTCTGTTTGTGCCAAAAATGGTTTGATTTCTCACTGTCTGTACCTCTTGTGCATGTCTCTCAAACTGCGCTTCCCCCATGACTGGTTCAGTGGAAAACAAACCAAGCCTTTGCATGTGGGTTTGTAAAAGGTATGACCTGAAAAGATTTGGTTGCCCATCCTGGGGTCACGCTTTCACTGCACCCCCAGGTAAATAATTCACGCACACCCACACATGCAACAAGTTTGTGTCACAAGTGGTAAAAGACAACCTTTGTGACAGCTGGATTTGCAGATAGGCCTTACTGAAATGCACTAATTGCAAAACACACATTTTTCCCCGAGTCATCACCGCCCCTCCTTGTTGGATTTGTAACAAATTCACCCTGGGTTGGATTCAACCTGGCGTAGACTCCTGCAAAGGGAATGACTAGAACTTCTAAAATTTGACAATACATGACCTGGTCATCATATCAGCTAGTGATGTATTTGTGATTGGTGTCATCACAGTAATGACACAGAAGACTCCAGAAAGAAATAAACAAACAAAAATTAGCTGTGCGTGGACATTTTAAAAGATGCGGTGCCTTCCTCTTGATTGATTGTTTGTTCCATGAGCTTGCCACAGGCATCAGCCATGCCATGCTACAGCTGAATACGAATCAGTCCTCAACTCTTCATTATTCTATTAAGCCAGGGCAGCAATGTGACACGGGACAGCCACGTGCTGCAGTGATTAAACACTGTGACGTGTAAGCAAAAGGTTTCAGGTGCAATTCCTTTGTGGCATGCTGGCCTATGTCTTTGACCAAGGCACTTCAGACGATACCTCCATCTGAACAAATGAATGATAATGGAAAACGCGATTCATGTAACTGAATCTTCTAATTAAATAAGTAATGCTCGCCTATGTTTCCGTACCTTTGTGCCTATCATTATGGAGATAGAACCATAAAATACAATGACCTGTAAAATCCAGCAAACAGCACCGTTTAAGCATAAGCTCCCAGATTTTTAGTTTGGTCACTAGTGACTCCATCAGCAACAGGGACACTAATTCCCTCCATTACTACACATAATACGGAGGTGACAAAACCAAAAAAAACTGGTCAAAGAAAATGCAGTCTGCCATCTGTCTGCCAGGTATAACGAATGCCAGAAGATTGATGCATTCAACAGACTCTGTGTTGGTGGAGAGTTGGTGATTTAAGGCACCCGATAGGCAAATTTTGCCGAGCAACTTTCAGGAGAGACTGGGAATGAAGCGGTCAAAAGAAATGAACACTGACATTTATTCAAGCATTCATAAAGTGTGTCACTCTGAGGTAATCTGCGGCGGCTTCAGTTTCCCCGTTCCTCCCTGATTACGTGGAAACGGAGACTCATAAAGCTGTGGATTTAATTTCGGGCCCAGCCTTCAGCGCCTCTCGCATTACCCCTGTTCCTTCATAATGATAAATGGCACAGTGCCTTTTCACTCTTACTGTCTTCCCACAATCCTCTCCTTTCACTTGGGAGGGTTTTTCACTCTTTCATCGCATTACATTAATGGCATTTAGCAGACGCTCTATCCGGAGCGGCTTACATGGGTTACAATTTTTACATGTTACCCATTTATACAGCTGGATATTTACTGAGGTTATTGCTACTTAAATACCTTTCCCAAGATTACAGGAATAGTGCCCCATCGGGGAATCGGACCAGCAACCCATTCTGTTACAAGCCCCTCTTTTTACCAGTACACCACACTGCTGCCCCACAGGGAGAGTAACCGCATGCAAAGAGATCATCTGTAAGATTAGGTCAGGTCATCCTATGTGGCCACTTTGCTTATTTTAATCTCCATCACACTGGAGGTCTAATGGTCATGTAAATCTGTCAACTTGATGAGAGAAGGTTTAGAAGAATGTGGGATGTGTATGACTTTCTGGCTCCACTGTGCTGTGAATAGGGGTGCACTGAGAGATTTTTGAATGCTGGAGAGAAGGAGGGGCAGGCGTTCAGATTGTTAATTGGGGTTGGATTCACTAGCATATTTTACAGTAGATGAAGGCTAAAAATAATAATCACATTATACTACTACTTCGTCATCACACGCTACTGGTAATTACATGATGTTGACACCACACAAACTAATTAACTTCAACTGTGTGTCTCTCTCTGTGCTAGTTGCCTAGATTGTTTCGGTATTGTTCGTTGTTGTTGGAAAAGCGTAATTCAAACATTGTCTCCTCAGGCAACCTATGAGATAAGTGTGTGGCCCAGCATCCATACAATACCCTTGCCTCTACATAATGCACCAGCATTGAGCCACCATCAGATGTAGCCGGGGACCACAAGTCATGAATGGTAATGTGACTTTCTGACGAGGTTCAGTGCCACTAGCACAATCGCTTATCTTTCTTATCTGTTAGTCTGATTCTAGAAGCAGTTCATTAAAAAAAGGAGATGATCCCTCCCAGGTATGCGGCACAAAAGGAGAGATTATCAATTAAACGCATGGGCAAAATGACAAAGACTAAGCCTCACTGAGTGTACAAGGAAAACGTAAAGATTAATAGATCCTGACACAGCCTAAGTGCGTTTTTACAAGGTGACTGTGATGTGCACCTTTTCTGTAAAGTCACCGTATGTGAAACCCTGTGGCACGTGTTTTCTCAAGTGTCTTGAGTGTCAAGCTGGAGTCGGTACCGCGGGGGAGCTACGTAAAAAAGGGGTTGACGGATGTCCGTCAGACCCCGTTTGTTATGCCTGTGCCATCACTCAGAGAAGTAGAGATGCCTCTGTGACCCCCCCACCTCTTTCCCAGACAGCCGAGTGATTGGCAGGTGGGACCTCATTCCGAGCCCCCTTATTCGCCGAACTCCGTAGCATCATCACCAGATTGCTAATGGATACCGCCGCCCTGATCTTAATACAAATGTTAGTTGGACGGAGGAAGCCAAGGTCTCATGTTGATGACTGTTAAAAGTGAAACGGAAGCGCCGCTGACCCCATTTGCCTTTCAATTAACCTGTGACCCAAGCAATTGTACAGTAGGGGAGGCAGAATGAGGGACACCCCTGCGCTCCTAAGATTAGAGGCAGGGTTTCACCCAGTGGTGTGCTATTGCGCAATTTTCCCATGGAGACCAATACTGCTACTGCCCATCTTTCAGAGTGATACTTCTAGATTGGAGAACCAATTTTCTGTATGTGTGTGTGTGTGTGTTTGCACTTAGGGCAGGGTGGTTGTCATCACCCGCGGGAAGGGTTGAAGACATTGTTTTATTTGTAAAATGAACTCATTATCTCCATAGATTAATTCATTCATACCAAAATGTTAACTGCAACAACTGAAAACCATGTAGCCAACTCACGTCCCTAATGTTGTGTAGACTGTTAGACTTGTAGAGCAGACACATTTAATTATTAAACAAAAAAAAAAATGTTAATAACTGATGAGGTAAGAAATGCAACTGAGGAAAATAAACTCCTTTTTAATGTGCTACAGTGCTTTGTGGCGCATGGCAGTGTCTGTTGCGTTTTTTAACAGATCTCCTCCAGTCTCTCCTGAACAGATGGCTCGTAAGATAAACAGCATGAGGCCCTGTAATCATATATGCAATAAATGGTGGCGGTTACATTCCCGCCGAACCTCTACAGATGGCATGCAGATATTGCCACCTTGGAGTCCAGAAACACCATCCTTGTCAAGCCTCCCTCTTCCCTCACACCCTGACTCACTAACCCCCCCCCCCCCCCCTTCCCCCCCAATCCTAATGTGACAATCTCTGTCAGAGTAACTGCCAAGTAATATGTCAAATAATGGGGAAAAAAAGGATTTTAGTTTTGCAATTGTGTCCGAACAGTCAGCCACAAGGACACAGTGACTCCCACTGGACATGAACCTGATGTTACTGCCTGGGATCAGAGATTACCTGTGTTGCTAGTGTAGAAAAAAAGGTGTATTCTTAAGCCAGCTGTCCAATGAGAGTGTTTTTAAAGACAAGGAAGGTGGGGGTGAGGCGAGAGAGATTTCATGAGCCCCTGGTACTGGAGCTGGTACACGTTATCAGTGATTAACTGATTCAACCCAATCATGCCCTGTTGCCGTGGGGACCAAGGTCTTTTGACTGGTTCAGACCGGTCAGCGATTGACAGCAGGTGGCAGCGCCTCTCAATAAAGCGTTCATGAAGGTTCACGTTCTCATTTCCATTCTGCAATAGGCCCTTCACAGAGCTGTCTCTCTTTATCAGACAGAGTCCTGAACCAGAGAAGTGCAGGTAAGTTTACCCACCTTACTGTAATGCGATTGATGTGGTACTGCTGCCAGCAAGCGGAAACGTTGCAGTATGTCCTAAAAGAAAAGCTTCTGTGAACTTTTTTATCGCCCCTTTCAGTTGTGCAGTTTGCCCTGAATTCTATCCCTGGCTCCATTCAAACAGAATTTTGCAGCAACTTGCATTTATGAACTTAGGGCCCTTAAAATCCCAAGATGACTTTATTCCTTGAAAATTCTCAGATGATTGAGCAGCAAATCACCCTTTACATAGACCGAGCTGCCATCACACCATGTGTAACATCTCATACAGTCATACGTTCAGGTGCTGTAGCTATCTACCTGCCAGGGACCGGATCTAAAGTCTGGTCCCATGCTCCAAATATTTTGCTGTTTTTGTAACATCACTTTATTCATAGAAAAAAAAAAAAGTCATTCAAGGGAGCATTGCACCGCAACAGCAATCCAATATCATGAGTATGCAAACTGTATTTTGTACTGTGACAGAGGTAACAGCCAACTGACAGAGCAGGATTTGCCAACAAAGCTGATCGCCTGGGAGAACTTCATTTGAACACACAGGCACAGCCATGCATTGGGGAGGGGGGGGAGGGGTATGGAGTGAAGTTCTTTGGTGTTACCATGTTGGCTAAATAGCTAAAATGGCAGTTTGATGTACAGTAGTACGCCTGTTGACAGCAGGTGGCAGCGCCTAATATGGCAGGGCCATATTTTACCCCTTTTGTGCATGACTTATTTTATCGTATGTAGCATGTGTTATGTTACATGGTATGCTATGTTTTCATTAGCGTTATTAAGCTTCTCATAGTTTTCACCGCCGCATTTGCCATATTTTGTAACATTAAGTCACTGTTTCCTCAAAGCTAACACTAGCTAGAATTTTTCCAATCCAGTGTTGTAATCACACTGGTTTCCTGGTACGCGTTAAAGGGCTAATCACACTGGTGTGATCATACACACGAAAGTGATACACTGGTGTGATCGTATGCGTGAAAAAGGTAATCACACCAGTGTGATCGTACACACGAAAGGGCTAATTACACCAGTGTGATCGTACGCACGAAAGGGCTAATCACACTGGCGCTGGCTGTAGCATGACAGATTGGCGCAAGAACCTTTGCACCAAGGTTCCACTGCATTGCTGTTCTGTCACCTGCTCTGTGTAAGTTCATCCATCAAAACAATGGAGGCGATTTCTATTCCCCAGACGCTGACCGTTTTCATCACACGGCAACTGTGTAGCCCATAAAAGCTGGGAGAAGCTCCACAAAGGGCATCTTTCATTAGATAAAAAGGCTTTGAGCTGGACGGTTAGGACTCAGGGATCGTCCCAGCCTGCTTCCTTCTTTGCAGTGCTTTTTCCTTCCTAGAGCAGGCGATTATTAATAGCATTTTTCATTAACAGGAAGCACGTACTGCACAACACGAGTGGGCAGCCCTCATTTTTCTCTCCTATTTTTACAAAAGTAACATGCCCAACTGTCACGGGTCGCTACTCCACTGGGCTCGGTCTGCTCCAGTTTGGAAGGTCCGACATTTTTTAATTGCACCACGCTGAAGGGTTTACCCTCCACGCGCAAAAAAGAGTGGGCGCCAATGTCCCGAGGTCGTTTGTAAAGCTACGGAAGTCCAACAGCGAGAAATCATGGCAGAGGCCCTGACCCCTGTCAGGGAAATAGACTTAGAGTGGTAACTGGCAGCCGGAGGAGTGATCGCAGGCGGGGTGAGAGAGCTGGGAGGCCGAGTGTGGGGGGAATGCAGATAGATCAGCGCGGGGGGCCGGCTCTGATAGGGGCTAAGAGATGCTCTGACTGCATGGACACTAGCAAGGCCCTGTCAGCCCACGCAGAGGTTGATGCCTTTTGATCCTGGCAGCTGCTCCACCCATGGACAGCTGATTATGGGCTCCTCAGAGCAGGCAGAAACACTCGCTAGCAGTCACATGTTTCCTTCTGTTGGCTACTAACCATAATAAAAATAAACATGATTAGAATCATTGTCATCATCATATTCAACATTATCGTCATCATCATCATCGCTATTAGAAGCAGTAGTAACATGATAATAATAATAATAATATCTCTGTGTTAGGAAAGTGTGTTATTGGACCAACACAGAATATTGACAGCATACAGCACATCATTGTGTGCCCTGCCATATCATAAGTGACGGTGCATCTCTATCATAAAATAAACCCCCATGGCAGATTTAATGTATTATATTATTTAACATTTTTAATGCCATATATTAACCAGAACACTTGATTTCACATTTGATTGCTTATGCGAGGTTGTTCCAACAACAAGCAAAAAAGAGCTGAATATGAATCAAAGCCCCGAGAAGCACATAAGTCACACAGAGCACAAGTCAAACAGAGGGGCAGATCAAAGCTGGAGCTAATTCCTCTGTCAGCTTAGCACACCTGCAGTTTTAGTGCAGCTGGTGCCTGAACTCACAGTAAATTTGAAGAGGATGCAGCCAGAAATCATACACAAGCCAATGCAGGCATAACATCAGAATAGAGAAGTGTTTCTCAATCCTACTCCTGGAGGCCCACTGTCCTGCATATCTTCTATCTGTCCTTGCTACAAACACACCTGATTAGCGTGATTAACATGCGCTTGATTAAATCAGGTGTGCTCAGCCAATCAAAAGTGCCACCGATGAGTTCAGTCAGGTAGGTGGAGCAGGGAGAGATGGAAAACGTGCAGGACAGTGGGCCTCCGGGAGCAGGAGTGAGAAACAGTGGACCACAGAGTGCTCCATTTACAATGGAGAACGATATGGGTGCACCACCAGGCTGAATTGTTAAATGTCTGCATGCATGTGCAAGGCCCTGGGGGGAGGTAAAGAGTAAGAGGAGGGGTCTGGATGAGAGATGCAGTGATGGGAGAGAGAAGCATTGTGAACCCAGAAGAGGGTTACTAGTGGCTCACTGATTTCGACCAATCATAGTGGTCCACTGTGAAGAATAAAGTCATTTGATTGGTTGAGATGAGATGATTTTTGATGATGGATACTTGACAGCATATGGGAGCCATACCGTGATTTTTACCAGTTTTGGGATTCACAAGGCCTCATTCACACATAACTGATTTTTTTTTTTTTTAATGGCTGTTCAGCTGGTCCATATTTGATTTAGTAGTCAAGGCAGGGTGCAGGCGGGAGGGTGTTGGAAAGCCCAAAAATGTTGTATCTATTTTGAATTAATATCTGCAGACAGGGAGATCTCTCCTCTGAAACTCCCACGCCTGCTGCTTCCATGCTTTGATCGCTATCAGCAATTAGCATAGCTGTTGTGCCTCCCCTGCCAGGGTCAGCATTTAGCAAGCAGTGCACTTGAGTTTGGACAGCCCTAATGCAGGCCTGAGACAGTACAGGAGCCGATGGGTTCCAAATAAACCAATGAGAATCAATAGCCAACATAATGGAGATTATTATAATTAGTGGTAGAAGCAGTATTTACAGTAGTGTTTATTAATAATTATTTTTTTTAATAAATGTTTGAAATAAATTATTTTTAGAGTAATTTTTTTGTAATTGAATAGTTTGTACCATAGAATTCGCACCATTTTCTTTATGTAATTGACATTACTTTGGAGAGAGTTCCCAATACACATATGAAAGTATTTGTTGCTGTGAATCATTTGTGTTGATCATTGAAAAACTATTAAATGATAGAACCATGTTTGATGAATACACAGATTAATATGAATGATGCTGTTCTGGGCTCGTATCTCGACCCAACTTTTGTTTTGGGTCATCGATGTTTATCCTCATCTCTCTCTGTCTCTTGATAATATTGAAACTATTCACCAAAAAGCTCAAGTGTTACAAAATTTAAGGGCACGTCCCCTCGGAAGGAAGAAAAAAAACACCTCCGTATGGTCGCCCTAATCTCCCAAAATGTCAGGTCGGATGCAACGTTTCAGCTCACATTGAAGTGAAGGTCTCGGTGGCTTGTTAGGATCCTCGCCGTGCACGTCCTGCCCTTTGGAATGCTTTCGCGCCAACGTCCAGCGATCCGCCGAAAGGGATCTGACTCACGCATGGAATCTAATAAACCACCTGCCGCCGGTTTCCCAGAGAACTGCATTAACGATTGGCACGGAACCAGCCGGAATGTCCCATGAATTACGCAAAAGGATGTGTTGCTTTTGGCAACATCCAGGCGAGCCGCGGCGCGACTACAGAACCCACCAGGGCTGGTTAATTGAATCAGCCACGGAAAGCAAGCCTTAATGGAGCTTAAATTGCAGATGCCACTATTTGTTTGCCGATTACTTATGGTATTCTCTAATCCGTGCTCATCTGCAGGCTGACTTGGAAGCTGCATAGTCCTCGGCATCGGCTGTGTCTCTTTGAATGCAGATTTTTGGATTCACTCTCTGGATGAGATGGGTGGCATTTTTAGATGCCATTAATATCATTATTATGAAGTCATTTGCAGAGGGCCTTTTCCTGGACTTGCAGAACCTAAAATCGGCACATTCCTTACAACTGTTCATACAAACAGAAGCATAAACCTGCATGCATACTTATGTATAAACTGTACATGACCCCGAATATAGATAGATATGTTACAGTACATTTTGTGTTGCTTTTACTGAAACATGTTGGATAAACAGTAGGGGGCAATCTTCACCCTGGAACAAACAGGAGACCAATGACCCGGTGGAGTGATGGGGATACTGTGTTGTAGAGGACACTGACTTTCAGACAAAATGTTAAACAGAGGTCCTTCCACGCTGTATTTGTTAAAGATCCCATGGCGCTTAAATAACAATTAGTAGGAAGTTCCCCCGAATTCTGGCTAAATCTCTATTAAGTGTTTTTGCCATGGCAATCTAATCATCCCCCAGTTTAATTAGCTAACTAATTCCCTGCCGCTCAACCTCAGCTGATGTGTGGTGAGTGTTCCAGCCTGCTGTGCAGCAGTCAGGTGGAGGCTAAACACCGGAGGGATGGTCTGGGATGTGAGATGAAACCATTTCAGTTATGAACATGAAATAAATGATGTATGACTTCATCCAAGTACTTGGCTTTAATCAGTTATGGTCTCCTGGTTTCAGGCCACAAACATGTAATATCAACCAAGGAATTAGAATCATGAATTGGCAGCTAACCTCCTCTTTCTGTGTTGAATTGGACAGACAGTGTGAGAAGCTATAAACAGCTCATGCTGTTGCATGAAAGAGGTGAAACTGGATTGAGTAAAATCTCTGCATCTAGGTCTGAAAAAGGAAAGAACTGAACATCTCTCCAGCCATTTTTATGATTACTTTTTTCTTCACATAATTACCTCATCTCAATGCTCACATCATGTTGACTCATACCTCATCACTAAGCCACCTACTCATCAATATTTAGGTATGGATCACTGTAACATCTAGGGACAGGAACTCTAACTTGAGCCATATCCTCAGCCCCAACCAGAAAAAGCTAACTAACTTCATTCAAATAAATTCATACAGCCCCAATTATTTCCAATTTAATTTGCATTTAGTAGCAAGTGTATAACATACTGAGCAGCACCTCCCTTGGTGAAAGATATAATTCATGTTATTATTTTATTCTCCAAATTATGTATGTGGGAACCACTGCCCTCTTCTTTTTAACATGTTGATTAGCCATGTGAGACTAATCATGGACTGAATAAAGTTTATGTAGGCATCTCTTCATTACTTTATTAATGTGATTGCATGTGTGATTGTAGTTACTGTGTTAGTAGAGCTTAATAAAATGTAATTAGGTTTTCTCGCCTCTTGAAATGGCTAAAGTGTTTGACTCTGTCTGTTGTCAGGAAAAAAAGGAGGAGGAGGGAAACTGTTCCTCACAATTTTCGTTTAACTGTTCTTCATAGCTGCAGTGATCATTACAATTAGCATGAAAAAAAGGATAGAGCCACTTCTTAACACTTGATGAGTTTATTTGGAAAGCCATGTTTTTTCTTTTCTTTTTTTTTTGAACTGATTTGAACTGAAGTTCAAACAGGAAATTACAAAGGGGGACGTGGATCGGCTGTTTCATCCTTTCAGCCGGTCCCCTGCCCCCAGCTTGGAATCCCCCCCCCCCCCCGGTTGCTCTTCATAAGCTACCTGCACGCCTCGCTCACCGGCCAACTCTCCACCCTTCCTTTCAATTAAATTCCTGCATGGGGATTCAGTGGCGGAGTGCTCCGCTGGAGCAGGATAAGAGCATAATCTGTTCCAAAGCAGGTCGCGCCGTCAGGCTCTCTGACCGGAGCTTGTACTCACCTGGGACCATCCCCGTCCAATTAAATTCGCTCGCACCGCAGGTGTTCGTGGGTGGGTGTGCCAGGATCCTCCGCAGCGACCTTAGCGGGAAAATCAGAGGGCGGCGACAGGTACAAATGCCGCTTGTCCTTCGGTCCCCATTTCGTGTTACCATTTTTCAGATTTATTATTTTTTTTGTAGCAAGGAGTAGCCTTATACTTGGCTGAAAAACAAAGAGTCATGTTTGTTGCCATTAGGCCCATTGTGATTGGTAGGTATGTTTTGGGGATTGGTGCCTTTACTGTGGCATGGCTCTCTTGTATGCCCATTCAGCTGTGACAGTTATGCACAAATTTTATCCACATAGTTCCCATCCACTATGGCTCACTATGGGTACGTAGTAATCACCATTGCAAGCTGTTTAGAGCAGATTGGTACCATTTGCGATTATGAACAGCTATACCATTACATTACCATGACATTATTGGCATTTAGCAGACACTCTTACCCAGAGTGACCTGCATCAGTTCCAGTTTTTTTTTTTTACATTGCTATCCATTTATACAGCTGGATGATAACTGAGGCAATTCTGGGTTAAATGTCTTGCCCAAGGGTGCAGCAGCAGTGCCCCAGCCGGCAACCTTTTGGTTATGAGTCCCGCTCCTTAACCGCAATGCTACACTGCCACCACTACCCTCAGTGACTGAAACTGAGTGAGGCTGGGCCTGGTTAATAAATCGCTGGAAGACCTCCATTATAATACAGGTCACTGCTGGAAGTGGTTTTTGGGCAGCCAGTAGGGGCACTCTTCCATTCTGCATTGCTTCAAATCCGGCACTGCAATGCATCAAAACTACACTGAACAGCAGGAGGCGCTGTGTTCAAGATGAGACCTTAAACTGAGGTGCTGATGCAGGTCATTGAAAGTCCCCATGGCACTAACTGCAAAGAGTAAGGGGCTCCCCCAGAGCCCAAATTCTCAGTCAGTCTCTCTCAATCTGGCCGTATAATCAGGCCCCAGTTTTATTGCCTAAATAAATCCTTCCTTCTGCTCCTCAGCTGATATGTAGTGAGCATTCAGGCACAAAATGGCTGCCGTACATCACTCAGGTGTGGCTACTGCTATCGATGGCATTTGAGATGAGTTACCCTCGATGTATTCTAAAGTGCTTTCAAATCATTGAGGGTGCTATATAACTGCAATCTATAAATGACTATTATTATCTTTATCATTAATAACAATATTAAATGACACCAAAGTATGCTTGGCACATTCAGTTTGGAGTCAAGTCTACCAACATATTCCCTTTTTCAATGGAGATATTTTAGAATTTTTGCATAGCAACAATCCATATCTGAGGACTCGGGTGGGGGGTCGAGAGGGCTGGTTGGCTGTTAAAAACACGGCTGGCAGCCGAGGAGTACTTGGAGTTCCTTTTGTGTGTTAGACGGCGAAATGTGAAGCTTTGAAAATCACTTTGACTGTGCAGGGAGAAGTGAAAGGGTTGATCTGAGCGGTTTTGCAGGATAGAGAGCACGCGGGATGTAAACATTCTGGAAAAAAGGGATTATGATCAGGGTAAATATTAACTTAGTGTAATAGAATCCTCAGCCCGTTCCTGTCCTTTATATAAAATGCCTGAGTAAGCACAGCAGAGGATTAAGTTTTCCTCTTTTCTTTTCTCTGACTGCTAACCTTTATCATCACCTTTCCATATTTTAGTGGCATAGACACACGCACACGCACACACACACACACTCTCTCTCTCCTCTTTGACCTACACACCTTAGAGCATGATTCAAAATGATTACGTAGATATGGTCATGTCATAGGCTTATTGGTTTTTTGCTTCACATAAGTGGTATATGTTTTCATTCTTTTCTTGGTGGTATGAGCAGTAGCCATGACCCACAATGAAGGCAACTGATCAAAAATATGGTGTTTTTTGTGAACACAAATACCATAGTTTAGTTCTTAGATGACCGAGTCTGACCCATGCCAGAGCAGGCCAATCACTGACTGTGCCACTTGCACATTACTTTGTCCTGGTCCAGCCCTCTCAGTCCTGGGTTAGACAGACTCACCCTGGGAGGCATGATAATAATGGGCTCTTGGCTCCCTCCATGCACATTGTTTCAGGCCAACCCAGAGGCTCTGCTGTGCTTTCCGATTCATTCACGTCTAAAACAAACACCCCTTTTTAAGTACCGCGCGCCTGAACATAATGTTATTTATGTGATGCTTTCGAACCTGCATGCTAGTTTTAAGGTGAAGCTGCCGTGACACAACACAGAGCATAAAAGGTTATGCATTCTTTAAAAAAAGAAGATATGAAAAGCTCTTTTTGGTGGTGCTTCAGACATCCCTGCCAAAAAGCCAGAACATTTTGGAGAAAAAACAGGAGTCTTCAGCCTTGGCATGAAGTGAGACGTGTGTTTTTATTCTCTTTCTGCACTCACTCCTATGATTTTGTGATATCAAAATCAAAGCCACCCTGGCCTGTACGTCTACATTCTATACCCTCTTATGTTTCCGCAGATTTATCTGCAATAGGAATATAACTTCCTAAAGGAGTAACCGATGAGCTGTTGAAATCAGTATCTCCTGTTTTTTTTTCCTGTCTCTTTCCTCGGTGGATTCCCCCCTGCCTCTGGCTCCCTGCTTTTTTTGTGACATGGTCCCCTATCTCCATCTTGGGAATTGGCTGAGGTGGGCAGAGGTGTGGCCTGGAGATCCCCAAAGCGTGGACAGTGGCTCTGTCTCCACACGTGGCTGTGCCGGCCTGCGCGACGCACCGCTTGCCACGGCACGAACCGGCGCTGATAACACAGAGCCCGATCAGGGACGCGTCCCGCCGGAAAGGCTTGCCACGCTCGTGCGCCCGGAATGCCTCACCCGAGCGTCCAGGAAGCCAGAGTCACGCCAATTGTGCCCTGGGGGGCCTTTTCACTGTCTGTCCGATGGTAACTCCGGTGCTACGGAAAGAGAGAGAATGTCATTCCATTTAACCCTTTCGCACACAGGTTATAAAATATTTCCACCTGCCCCCCAGCGTGACTTATTTCAGCTCGTGCACACCTGCTGTTCTAGAATTTCAGTATTTTAATAACTCATGCATTAAAGCTTCTCATAGTGCTCACCACCGCATTTGCTATACTTTCTAAGGTTATATCACTGTTTCCTCAAGTGTTAGCTAGAATTTTTCCAATTTGGAAATCAGAACTGTGTTATGCTGCTTATGTTGCAACTTATGTGAATCTGCATTGAAAAATTAATACTCATTTTGCATTTGTGGAATGTTTTTTTGTGAAAAACCAATGGGTTTAGAATGAATGTTGCTTTGTTGCAGTAAATAGGCGTTCTAATCTTGTGTTGTAATCACACCAGTTTGACTGTACGCTGTAGGGAGCACTCATTTGACTACGCTGCTGAGCGAGGCCAACTCTGTTTCCAAAGCTTCACGTTTCACTCCGCTGAAAACATTACATGACGAAGCTGAGGTTAGCTCTTGGGACCCCGCGCTGTCAAGATTAACATTCATTTAAACTGATATTGCAAAGTGACAGTACGCCTGGTTCTCCTACTCGCTGCTTGGGGGACGTCGTTTCCGTGGCTCTGCTCCTGTCTGATTATTTCCATGGCGACTCGCAAAACAAACCGCCGACATTCTGTCAAACGGCAAAGAAGCAGATGGCCGTGAATATGTGAGAAACTGAGCTATTTTCAGAGGTATCTGCCAGCCCCACTCCTCCTGTCCCTTGCTGATCGCACTGGACAAAGAGGTCAAAGGTCACGAGGGGTAAGCTGCATCAGCATCCACATCCCAAATGACCTCACAGAAGACTTTTAACACAACATTATAATAACTAGAAGTTTTCTATCAAACGTCAAGTCTTGGATGGTCGAGAATAAAAACTAGGTTTGGAGTCACAGAGGAGCATCATAGCTGTGACTTGCAATCTCTCCCTGGAGCAATGGGAAGATGCCGGATGAGTCTGCAGCTTGCATACAGAATCTCTCTATGAGGTAGTAGAAAGTGATGCTTATTACATGTTTATTGAAAGGGAAAAGTAAAAATGTCTCACTTATGTAATGACAATGTAATCCTACAATGTCATAAATGTTATTAAACACATATACACACACATACACATGCACACACACCCATCACAATAATGGAAGTCAACAGATCTATGCAAAATAGATTGGGCTGCTTGAAATTTGGATAGTTTACTATTTTCCAATTGGGAGAATATTTCTGAGATAAATATTTTTCTGGTGCATTTTCAGAAAAATACGCCAGGCCATTTTGTCTAACCCAGTGTTAATTCACAAAGACGAGTGAATTTATTAGGGGTCAAAAGGGGAAGGTTTGCATTTTAACTTCCTCTCACATTCATCACTGAAACACTTCAGCTCTACTTAGTGGGCTCTGCTAAGTGTGAGGGAAAGTGGTGTCACGTTATTAATGACGGTGCCAACCATCTGACATCACCACACACCTGCAGGCACTTGGATGTGTGTGTGTGTGTGTGTGTGTGTGTGTGTGTGTGTGTGCCACCAAAATGCATTTTCTGTGTGATTCCCTTACCCTTTCGAAGGAAGTGTCAAGGAAAACATGTTATGTTTCTTTTTTCAGTAAATGTTTAAACAGACCTTGATGTCAAGACTTCCTTTCATCTATAGGAAATGATAAAGGCAGGCACTTGAAGTAACTGCCTCTCAAAGAGGTTAATCTTCTTAAAGAGTCTTATATACGTGTGTGTGTGTGTGTGTGTGTGTTTTTATGGAGGGACTGATATATTTTGTCTAATATACATACATATACATATACATACGTCTTCAGACAATGTACTTATTTCTTTTCCTGTAAGTACACAGCTGATATTTTCTTATGCAAGAAATGAAGCATGAAACATATAGTGAATCTGCCATGTGAAATTTGGTGTTTAATGCAAAAATTCACCTGTATTAGACACTTCATGCCTCACAGCTGTTGCTTGTGAGAGGCTTCAACTTTTCACTGCTGATTGCAAAGACTCAGAGGCATGCGGTATTATTGTGGGTGGAGTCAAACTTAATTGGTCGGTATCATCACCTCTGCAAATAGAGCCATGTATTTAATTTGTACTGATTTCCCAACGCACGGGGCTCCATGTTATTCTGTTTGAAGTGATCAAGTGAGAATAAGTGGTTCAATTAGGAAGTAAGCTTTGATGTGTGCGCCAGTTGAGGTCTACAGTTTTAGTGAGCACTGCAGATGAATTAGCTAAAAAAAAAAAACCTACCATAACCCACGCACATCACTTCACAAACAAGGCTGTCGAATCAGGGGCTGAGTCATTTGTACAAAGTTTCCACTAAGAACAAAGTATGCAGATATACATTGACTTAGTCTGCTTCTGTTTAATATTCAGAGAAAAATTGAGCTGAATATGAGGGAATATATCAAATTTGCAAATAATCACTGATAAAATTATTTTGTTTGTTCAACACAAACTTCCCTTGCAATTTTTCCAATATAATAGAACCACACTCTTTCCATCTCCATTATCTTGTATGATAATGATACAATAACCTTTTTTGTCATCATCGGTCTTTTCTCCCTACAAAATGTTTGGTAAAGGTATCCCCATCCACAATGTACATCATTGGCCCCTGCATAAGAAATCTGTACCTCCCATTGGCTCAGAGATAGCCAATGAGTGCTCTTGATTTTCAATGTGGGATCATGCCAAGATGGGTCCTGTCATGCCCCAGTCAGTTCCAACCACCCTTTCAGACTGATGACTGAGGCACCGCAACTAGTCAGCTGGACGCAATTGGAGCCATGAACACATTGATTTATCTGGAATTACACACACTCTAGGGCCTCATACTGGGTAGCAAAGAAAAAAAAAACTGTATAAGACAGAAAAATTCGGAGCTGAATTATCGCAGCTTTCCGAGTGACCTGAGTGCTTTCAGCGCCTATACTAGTAATCCTCACAGTTCTGCTTTGTAAAATTGCCATCTTGGCAGAAGTATTGCCGCTGTTATTGTAAAACATTTAGTTTCAGCAAGAGCTTCATACCAGGAGCTGAAGTTTTGTAACAGTAATGCATTGAGTGAATACAGGGCTGGGCTGAGGAGAGGATTCTCTGAGATGGAAAGGGGAGGAATATGAAATGTGATTTTCATGACTTTTTTCCACAAAGGAGAGTGGAGGCTATTGTTAGAGGCATATGATAAGTATATGATAATAGTGCTACTACTAATATTACTGTGTCACCAGTGATAATAATATGCATTGCATCGTATTATGATCAGAACCTTCTTGTAAGAATGTTGAGGTTGAACTTTTGTATGACAATCATGCAAATATTACAATTGCAATATGGCACCTTTACAGCAGGTAAGGCAGTTCATGCTAACATTGTGTAACACTCATCACAAACACTGTGATCCATGCCGCTGCTTATTTTTCACAGGTACATCGCGGGAAAGGTCGGAGTCTTGGAGAAAACAGCGGTAGAGTCGTCGTGATTCGGCTCCAGCCTGTTCAATTTCCATTTTTTCCCCCATCTTTCTCTCTCTCTGTTTGTTTGCCTGGCCTGTCAGAGGAATTCAGCACTGTATTTCACAGCTCAGCCCAGAACCCCCGAAATACACACCGCCCTGACAGCACAAGTAATCAGTTGCCATAGAGACACTGTATGACTGCGCACGGCCCTTTGAGAATTACAATTGGCTAGCTCCAACCAATCTGCCTCTTGTAAAAAAAAAAAAAAAAAAAAAAAGGTAAAAGTATTTTTTTCCATTCTTCTCCTACCACCTCGCTGCCTAGTCACCCCGAGAAAAATGCGAGGTGCTGCCCGCCCATTAAAGGAGCTGGGAAAGTTTGTTTTGAGACTGGCGCGTCATCCAGGTGTCATAAACAATGTCTGTCTAATGAAATATTTTCACTGGCAGCAGTATGATATTCTAGCTCGGAGTAAAGGCCCACTCCAAGTGCGTGTCCTGGGTGATCGATGCTGCAATAAAGCCGGCCTCAGTTTTTTGGACCATAAACTCAATCAAAGCCCCTCTCTTCATAGAACAGTCCTTACATGTAATCTGTGGGAATCAGATGTTTGGTGATGACAATATACCGCTGAGCAATCGTTAGTTATTGCACCTGTAGCAACCCAACCCATTTCCCTGTCAGGAGTTATTGAGGGACAGAGGGATGGAGAAAATAGAACCATTGGGAATGAAATTAGTGCTAATTCCTCGTGGTCTGCTGCCAGTGCTTAATCTCTGTCAAAGCAAAAAAAAAAAACCTTCTTAATTTTCACCTTCTAATACAGATTCAAAAAGGACAGGAAAACTTTTGTCATAATTTCCTGAGCAGCGTCCACAATGGAATCCTGTTATGTGGACCTTTCGATAAAATTTGTACCATCTGATACAATTTGTACTATTTTACCTTTACCAGAGTGTACTTGTATAATGTTTTCCTCTAGTCTGTTCTCTGTCACTAATGCCATTATGCTCTTAATATACTGTCAAAGATAGCAAAAAGATACGGCGGGCTTGCTTATGCTTCATAACCTCCAGGTTCACCTCGTAATCTTAATTAAATCTCCTGGACTTCCACCTGGCAACTGCTGTGGAATCAAGTCTTAATCAGACAGGGCCTCAGCTCAAACCTCGGATCATGGAGGCAATTTCCAGTCTTCAAAGAGAACGTGCTCTGTCACACATGTATGAGCGCCCATACACACACACGCACACACACACACACACATTCATGTACTCAAGGGCACATGCTTTCTCATCATAAGTACAGGCAAGCATACACCTATGCAAACACACAAAGAAACAAATATGAACATATGTACACCCACATTCTTAGCACGTGTGTACACACAGGCACGCATATATATCCACATGCACACAGACTGACACATGCACATACATGCTCTAAGCACATACATGCACACACACACACACACACACACACATGCACACACGCAAGAGGACTGTCACAACAGCAATGTTACGGGTTTAATAAAAGCAAGATCCATGCCAGAAACAATACTGTTCATTTCCTGTACTGCGGACACAAAGTTATTACTAATTCATTCACCTTTAGAAAGAAGCAAAGAACAGCAATGGCCTTGGCATTTAACAGCAGAATACCTGGAGAGGAACAGACATTTGTGACAGCTTCAGCCCCGCGCGTGTGCCGCTAAAGGCTTCACATGTTACCAGTTAATGCTGCAGTCAGATACTGCACGCAACCCGCAGATCCCTTTGATTCCCTTGGACTACAATGAGCCTGTCAGTGAGGCTCCAAATCTGAGATAATTTTATTGTAATTGCTCTGCAAAGGGCATGTGACCACTGTGCAATGCGTGCCGCATTGGTCCGCTTCACGTCAGAGTGACTATATTGTGACGTTTACGTTTAAGGAGGGCGAAATGTATGACATGCTGGTATCTCTCAATCATTATTGCTTAACCGTCAGCGCTAAAATATTTTGTGAAAGTTGTCAGTCAGCCCTGTTTTACTTAGCATACAAAGCATAGTCCTGTTCTGAGGCAAAAGAGAACGTTAGATTGCTTTTCAATGTACAAACAAGTGTTAGTATCAAACCTCAAACTATAAATGAAATTAATTTAATTCATGAGGATCCCTGGTAAATAAGCAAATCTATGTATCATACCAATTTAACATGCTAATTTTACCTATCATCCTCGTTAATGAAACAAGTGGAAATATGCATGCAAGATCTTACGTATAGTTCAATGCAAGGTCATATGTTGAGCTTTAACTCACCATGGTCCATTCATGAAGTCACAATGCTTGGATCCTGGATGAGAGTACTCAACTATACATTTTCACAGGTACACTGATGATATTCATCTCCAGGTGGAGTCTCAAACCATTTTAACTGGTTTGTTTTTTTTATTTAATTATTTTTTTTTTTTTTCGACCTGACGGTTTTTAATGTTATTTGTCTGCATTGAGGACTGAGATATCACTTCCTCTTCAGCTGATCCACTCCAGCAGATACTCCTACTTCATCCTACTGAACTGCGCTGTTGAGGGAAACGATAAGATATCTTTCCCATAATGCCCCCCGACAAAGACTGTGTCAAAATGTATCGATGCAATCAAACAAAGAGGAAAAAGTCTGAGAGCTACCTCTGGATTTGGAGTTATGTTGTTTCTTTTTAACGGGCTGTGTTTTCTCTCCTCTGTTCCTCTCCTGAGCGATTGTCTAATCTTTAAGCTTGTTTTTGCATGCCTGCTGATGAAGGTCATAATTACAGATCAAAGTAACTGATTGATATTGCAGGTGCCTGTCGTTGCTATTCAAAGCTTTAGCAGATTTTAACTTAGGTTTTTTGGTGAACTTACCAGCCTTTAATTGTCCGGGTATCAGAGGTGATTAATTCATCTGTCCTTAATTAAACTCCATATCATGCCCCTTTACATCATATAATACACAATCTATGCCTTTTGTCTTTAAGAGCATGTGTGTGTAAAGATCAAATCTGATTACCTCCAGATCTGGAATTGAAAGGAAAATGACCAAGCATGCAGTGAATTGGATTTTTTTTTGAGTATGTACAACTGCTAAATTTGACAGCAGACAACCCAAACACATTTTTTTCAGCAGAATTTCCATATTTCCAAGTGTACTTTTGCATTTAAAAATGTATTTTTTTTTTACTTTCCTTATCTCAGGCTATTCCGAGACCAAAACATTTCCTTACTTCATTTAATTTTTTTCTGGCAGAATTTTACTAACACAGCATCTTCATGTTTAGTGAGGTCTAACTTCTTTAGTATGGTCCCCATTTAATCAACGATTAGGGACCCATTGCTTCACTTAAAAATGCAATGGGAAAAATAGAAATGCTTTGTCCAGAAAATGGTGAAAAATGTTCCATTATCTGCAAGGAAATGGTCTTGAAACAGTTTGTTTGATCCTGTAAGTTCAAGTTGTGTGCAAACTTGGAAGGAAAAAAAAAGAGGGAGAGAAAAGAAAAAGCAATTCAAAGTTAGACTGGGATGAGAGCTGGGGATATATGCTGATGTCTGGTCTGAGTCTGACAGTGGATCGAGCACCTTAATTTATTTATTTTTTATTTCAAGGAACAGACAGCTAATGCAGCAATAAATACAGAATCCAACAGCCTTTGTAACTCTTAGCGGATTCATTTCACAGTCAATTGCCACTCCGGGGCCGCTGAACCCCATTTATTGAGAACCAGCTCCTGAAAGTAAAAACACTGAGGTCTAAACTCTATGCCTCCCGCTCTTGTGTGAGTAATGATTTTGGCCTTGTAGGTAATGGGAAAGTGGTTACTCAACTGTTTGAATCTTAGTGCTATTATTATGATTAGGACTATTGTGAATAATAATGAAAAATAGTAGTAGCAATATTTTAATGATTCATTATTGTGAATAATAATAAAAAATAGCAACAACAGTTTTTTTTCTTTAATGAATGTTTGCCATATTATTCTGAATTAAAAACATAATTCATATGAACTTCAGGTTTTAAATGATTAAATTACAGGCCCACAGATTGTGCATGTACTCTTAAAGATTGTTAGATTAGCCAGTGGATGATCTTAGTTTTAATGCTTGAAATATTTTTCTTGAAAATCGGCATTGGCCTTTCATTCCTAAACAATCAGTGGAGCAAAGCAGAGTCTGAACTGAGCAAGAGCCATATTCCCCTTGAGAAACATTTGTATTTAGTGACAATATTTTTTTTTCAAATGAACTGTCAGCTTTCATCAGTGGCTTCATCCATAATGAATAGTGGGCTGCGTAGGGATGTATAGTTCCTATCAGAAGATTGTGAACCATACTCATTAGTAAACTACTTTCTGCAGTATTGATTGCCAGTTTTTTTATGTTAAAATATGGACCAGTATTGTTTGAGCTAGACCATGTTGAATGTTCTAAACACTGTACGGCAACATGCATACCAATAGAAAGTGAATAAACGATTTTCAAGGTTCCTTAAAAATGATGTGTATACTATGTAGTTTGTGTGTGAGTATATGTGTGTGCGCACGTGTGCGATCCCCATGGCTTTCATGTTCTGAAGGAGCAAGTACTGAAGCAAGCACAAACAGTAGGTTTGCAGTCACCCCCCCCCCCCCCATCAGAACATTCAGTATCTGAAATGAAACTAATGTGCCTGTGGTCAGTGGTCAGTCCAGCACAACTCGTGAGAACTCATGGCAAATAAAAACGAACAAAGGTGAAAACCACACAGAGGGGAACGTGACATGCATCAGTGGCTACATCAAACCACAGCGAATCCGTGAAATAGGTGACAGGAAAATATGTCACATTACATCATGTTAACCTGGCGGGATGACCGCTGCATGGAAATTACACTGATCAAAGACCATAGCGGTGTCAGATGCAGCACTGATTCATTTTTATTATGATAATGGCAATAACATCATCAGTCTGCCACCACCCCCACCACTACTACTACCACTACTAGTACTACTACAACTACTACTACTAATAATAATAATATTAAGAAGAAGAAGAAGAATTTCTTTTTTTGTTTGCTTGCGTGTTGCATCCTTTCCATCTGTATTTATGACGAAGCTTTCAGGGATGCTGAGATTATGATGCAAGCAGGTTTATGCTATGCACTTTCTTTGTTTCGCATGCCCAGCAGACCAACTATGTGAAGGTAAGGGTGTCATGTTGTCAGGGAAATTCGTAGAAGCGAGCAGACCCTGACTTGGAGGTCGAGAGATGATTTTTCTCTTCTGGGCCAGTTCTGATCTGGCAAATCTATGCTGTAGACTTCTTTTTCGATACCTGCAATCCTGAAACAGCCAGTGTTGTCAATGCTATGGGTCAGCGAACATGCATGAAATAACGTACATTTGCCTCCCACAAGCACACAGATAAAAACACACCCACTCAGAATCCCATTTATAGATGGCATGTATTAGTCATGCACTTAAGGTGGTTCTATGAGGAAAAAAGTAACACCGATGCGACGTGTTGGACATATCAAGCATGCATAAATCAGCATTGTAAGTTATTTGGTATGTGCTTGGATAGTCCAATTAAAAACTTTCCCTGGGGTTTACTTTGAACTGCTTACTGATTTTCTTTTCCAGAAAGCATAGCATTAATTTCAATTGCCAATTAGGTGTACATGTTAAATGATAACGGTTAGGTAAACCATTGACAGTTTTTCATAAGACAGCCTCGGGTGCCTTTTAAGTATGCAAGCGATCCCTTATTACAGAATCCAGAGAGTCAGGTGTGTATCTGCGGCCTCCGAGGATGGAGCAAACAAGGAAGATTTCTGCTACTGTTTGCCTCTCAGAGGAGAAGAACTGCCGGATCAGAACGCTACATCGGTTTTTGCACAACTTCACAGTGTTACTCTGTCTACAAAGATGATGCAATCAGATAGCAACGCAAGTGCCATCTTAAATCTGTCTACTCTGTCAGCAACTGCGCTTGGACACCTTGTACAGATGCCCTATAACCACTGGCAAGAGAAGGGCACAAGGGAAAAAAACCAAAAGAAAAAAACACCATATGAAACGGTTGAATTGGTACTTGTTTGTAACCACAGTTACATCGAGAGTACCACAATAGCAAGCAGACAGTAAACAGGAAGAAAACTTTAAGTATGTGCTCAGACTTATTATTATTGACATGTTTTGTGGTAATGTGGATGAGCTCACTTTGATAGCATGCAAATCCAGACAGAAAAAAACAATAAACCTTTACTCAACCTCCTTACAATCAATTTCATAATTGCCTGATATTTTGTCTTGATTCTTAAAATTATCATTCATTTCTTGTCACAGATTTCTTGCATGCATTTTTTAAATTGTTTTGCACGTGGCTTTACATAAGTATATGTGACAGCCTCTGTGTATATGTCACTATGCTGACATTAGGAGTAATTAATATAATGTTGTACAAGACAGATCAAGGACTGTCTCATTCAATGCCTTTTTCATCTAGGCAAAAAAAAAAAGAAAATCAAAGACTGCCTCTGTTTCTTGCAGTTTACAAACTGAGGGATCAAAGTACACAAATAACATATGCAGACTATGCAAAATTTTCAGCTACCTTCCCTCGCCTGTCCCTTCCAAAATAATATATATCGTCAGCAGCCTTGCCAAGTCTTATATTTCATCTCACAGACATTCGATAAATGAGTTAAAATACAAGGTTATTTTTTTCTCTCCATGGATTCAAAACGTATAGGAATTTTCCAAGGTGATTTTTTTTTTCTTTTTAACTAGGTCGTGTCACCATTTTCGCAGACTCACACTGTAGTTTGTTTAACCTCATTACACTGTCAAAGTCATTTTATGGCCATTTGAAATTATATACTGTACATTACATACATTCATCATCAAAAAATTCATAAATCAACCTGGTAATACTTTAGTATTATGTCAGCATATCTGTAAGAAAGGAGAAACGATAACCAAATTTAGACAGAAGGTTGCAATGCCCACTCTTGTTGCGATGTTTATACTTTTCAGCTCCGCAGTGCATATTGTAAGTTTTCAAGTATTTGTCAATGTTGAACTGAGCACTGACAATATACTTGTTTATGGTTTATGACACTGTTATTAATGCTTTGCTATATGTTGTATAGTGTCACGTTGAATCTGTGATAAAAGTGACGTGAAAAGAGAGTTTGTATTAAGCTCAATTGTGAGTGGACAGAGATAAGGCCATCCTCCTCTACAATGGCATGGAAAGCCCGAAAACAGAACCCTGAACTTTGTTTGATTAGTCAACGACCTCTTTTGTGTGAACATACAGACTAACATGATTTTCCTATTAATGTTGTCCACATGTCAAGATATTGACTGCAGCAGTTCAGGTAAAGGGCTCACTCAAGGTTACAACAGCAGTGCCCTCCCCTAAATCTTAACCTTAGCTTTACTTTAGGGTGTGAGTATCAGGAACAAGAATGACTATCTGGACCTAGACCATTTGATTGGATTGAACCAAAGCAGTGAAACAGATGGATTGAATGCTGGGATATACTGGGTACTAATTAGAAATCAAAGGGGGCTACATTAATGTTACATAATGCTTATCAGGCCATATTTAGAGTCCTGTGTCTATTTCTGGGCATCGCAGTATAAGAGTGACACAGAAGCTGCTAAAGATGTATACAGAAAAGAAACCTGGAGCCTGGATACAGGTATCAAAACTCTTAGCTGTTCTTAGTCTCAAAAAAGGAGGGTAGGGCAAGAGTTGATTAAGGTTTTTACTTTGAAAAACAAAAGATGGAGGGGAGAAACTATTTTAAGATTAGTTCTGCCGGCAAAATGAAAGGACATAATGTGAAATGTAGTTACAGATAAATTTCATACTGACATCAGGAAGTACTTCAGTCGTACTTTCAGAAGTGCTTACAGGCAGGGAAATGTATGGAATTGCTAACTGTAATGGAAGCAGGGACCCTTTGATTGTTCAAAACAAGGGTTGACACAGTCCTAAATAGCCTCTAGGCTATGGGTAGAATGACCAGTCTAGCTGGGCTGAACGGCCTGCTATGGTCATTAAAATTCTTATGTTCCTATGTTCTGGTTACAGGTCGAGTGCACTTACCACCATGACACTCAGCCCCTCTGGAGGCAACCCTGGAGAAAATTAGGAGTTGATTAATCTTGGGCGGGATAAAGGTGAAGACGCCCAGGACGACGGTGTGAAAGAAGGCCAAGGACTAAGACCTCCCTGCAAAGTCAAGGGAAATAGTTCTGTTTTGTTCAACATTTTTAGCAGTCGTGTTGTTTTGACCTTTCCCCAGTGTTTTTTTTTATTCAAAAAACCCCAAAAAACTATAGAGCAGTGTGTGTGTGTGTGTGTGTGTGTGTGTGTGTTTCCTCTAAATGCATGGTATGTCTTTTCACTCTGACTGCAGATGAATGATAAATATTGTCTGGGGTGGAATTCAATCAAACTGCTTGTCAATCACAAATCCAATGGTTTGAATTTTATGTTTGTGCATTCAAATGATGAAAAGCATATGATTTGTGTGTGTGTGTGTGTGTGTGTGAGAGAGAGAGAGAGTGAGAGCGAGAGCGAGAGAGAGAGGGAGGATGTGTGTGCAGCGACTGCTCTTTGCTGTCTTATATGTTTCTCCTCACAGCTTTTAGCACCAACAGTGATGGAGGCAACATACTGTCATTATGCAGCTTCTCGACTCCACCCAGAGCTCACTTAAGTAAGTAGGCCATTGACGGTTACGCTAACAGGCTGAGCTGACAACAAAAAAAGGGGTCCCACCCAGGACCTGAATCAAGCAAGACAGCCTGGTTTCGACTGAGTTCAGGCTGGGTTCAAGTGAATAGAGAATAGGGACACCACAGCAGCAATGACCGGAGTAACTGATTCTGTATAAAATCCCATGTTTATTGGACCATTAATCAGTCTACAGGGAATAGTGAAAACTCCACTTCAGAATGAGGGGCTTGTGTAGTGTATAACTATGAGAAACACTCGGTCTAACTGCTCTGTGGTCTGTCCTAAACTTTGTAGGATGGATTTAAACAAGTACAGTATCACTGTCAGTTGTTCCAAACTCCCAGTGGTTTCTACAGTCCCAAGGGCTGCCAGTTTCAGTAGCTGCCAAGCTCCTGATGGAGAGCTTGCATAAATGCATTACTCAAAGTTGAAGTCAACCCCAACAACAGTTTAAATCACCCTCAACCCTGCTTCCAATAAATTCCTGTGATGCTTTTTGGCTGTGGTGCTTAAAATGAATAGATACTACTAACACCATACTACCAGGATGTCAGTTACAGCACCTCCATTGCCTGAACTTACTGAATTATTAAATATCAAATTAGTCATTAATAGATCACATCATTGAGGAAAAAAAAAACTCACATTTGTATCACCATCTTAAAAGTTGCTGATGTAAATAACTAAAATATTAGTGGGCAAAATATAACAAACCAAGGGTTCAATACGTTTGTCTATCAGTCATTAAAATATCACTGCATGCCTGCAATTAACATAGCTTTGTTCATAAACGCTGCTAAAGCACAAATACAGAGGATACACACTTTGAGTAACTTCTGAAAATATTAATAACAATTTAATAAAATCCTGTTTCATCTCAAGGCCCACTTTAGGCTCACTTTCTAATCACACTGCACTTCACACACAACATCTTCAAGTTTAAAGAGCGAAATTAAGCAGATATTGTTTGTATTTATCCTGAATTTTTGTGGCAGACAATGTAACTAAAACTTTGTGCTTGTGCAGAAGAAAATGAGGAGCCATATGCTTAAAAGGATGAGATAAATTGTGCTTGGACTGAAACCGTATCTTAGTGATTCACGCTGACAAAATGTCCGATGTGAACGGAAACATGAAAATGATGACTTAGTTGGTCCAGCGAACGGAAGGGATGTGCATAAATATACAAACACACATTTCTCTCCCCATTAATTTTCCTTGAGCCTGACTGAGGTAGATTGTGGGCTCTGCACAGCGGGCAGCGCTCTCTTAAAGTGCTTTCAGAGATGCCTCGCTCTCTCGTCAGCATGAAACACTGAGGGGAGATTACACAATTGGGGGGGGTGGGGGGGGGGGGTCGGGGGGGGCATAGCACAGCCACCCCCCTGTGCCTTCGCCTTCTACTCCGTCTGATTGCCTTCATGTGTCAACCATTTCCTTTCGTATTCAGCCTTGACTGAACATGCACTCTCTCTGAGCATTTCCCTTTTGGGTGTGGAAAACATGCTTGCACCATAAAGCTAATTCCCTGGGACTGGGATTATAAGGGATGTGTACGTCTATCTAGCAGGGCATAGGGAGCAGGAACAGGATGAGTGAGGGTAGATAACCTGCTCTACGACATAGACAGCATGACATTTGCTTAAAGATGAGGAAAAGCAAGGGGTGTAATACCAGTGGATGTGACACCAACTTCGCCAGTTGTTTTTGGTTACCCACATTTTTACCCAGGATCCTCTATGTCAACCAGAAGGCCTGACATTACATTACATTATTGTCACTTAGCAGACACTATTATTCAGATAAACTTAGGATACAATTTCATCTACTTATACAGCTGGATATCTACTGAGCTTACTGAAGTACCTTGCCCAAGGGTACAACAGCAGTGCCCCAGCGGGATATTGAACAGGCAACTTTTCAGTTACCAGTTCTGCTCCTTACCACTACACCACTATGTCATATTGCCTTAATTCATGTTGTGTAGATATTTTACTCTGGGGCATGGTGAAAGGAAGGATATAAGTTTGTTTATCTGATCGCCATTCTGTTTGTTCTTAGTTTGTTCAATGTTTGAGGATATTAACCATTATGGAAGACTAATACAACTTGTATATGATGAATATTCTGTCACTGTTTCAAGACACACAAAGATAACCAGGTATTCTACATGCAGGCTTATGTGTATAAAGGAGACAGGAGATAAATGGTCATGTTATATATGTTATACAACTGGAAATATTGGTCTGTTCCACTTCAGTTATTGCAATAATCAAGTATGTAACCATATTTACATATTTCAGTCTATAACATATTCTATTATATTGTGAAATAACACAGAAATGAGTGATTATTGCATTTTAAAATTCTATACTGATATTTTTTTTTTCTTTTTTTTTTTCTTCTTCATAAAGGACTTTCAAAAAGCAGGTTTTGGGTTTTACTTCCTTCAATACTATCTATACCTTGCATTTATTCACTGTTAAACCCAACACGTCCTCCAGAATCGTCTGCTTCCCAAACTGTTTGTCTGTAGTCTTGTGTCTTGTATGTTTCTTCTCTAAATAAGCAAATGTTTTTGCAGGGTTCTGTACTCTCCGCCTACGTAGACGGAAAAACTGCAATCTCTGCAATGCGCCAAAAAAAAAAAAAAAAAAAAAAAAAAAAAAAGTCACCTTTGTCCTCTTTCACAGGACATCCGTGAAAGTCACCGGAAGCCGGGCAAAAAAAAAGTTTCAGAGTTCACCAACTGTCTGCCCTACCCCTGTTCTGACACAGTTACTGCGTACGCAGCGAACAGGACCGCCATCTTCCCCACATGCGGCGCATTTCTGTTCCATACTTAACGAGAGGGTATGCTTCTGAAAAGGTTGCATGGGGAGATGGGATAACGAATCTCGCCAGCTGGGGGAGAAGATCCCCCAGGGGGGGCTGTGTCGCACGTCACTCGTCTCGGGGGGACTCCGCTCGGAAGGCTGTTTTCTTGTTTGAAGTTTGAACAGGCTGTGTTTTCTTTCTTTACAGCATTGCTGGTGGAAAAAAAAAAAAAGAAAATCGGGGCACAGATTAGCATCATCAAACAGATATCCAGATGATTCTCTGATCCAAAAGGAGCTTCAAGTCCCCACTTCACTTGCAAAAATGAAATTAGGTTCAACTGGTTTAAGGTTCTTTTTTTTCAGAAACATGAGGGATGGAGAAATTAATTTGATGGTGATTGCTTTTCTTTAGTAATTGTGTTTTTAAAAGGAAGGTCTTGGACATGTTTAAATACCTTCCAATGAATGCTCACTGCAAGCTTCCACAGCACCGTGGTGCCCCTCAGGTAAAAAGGGGCAGTTTTTTTCCATCATTTTTCTCATTATGTTGTCAGTGTGATTTCATTTTTTCCCCGTCCCTCTGTGGACTACAGGTTGGGCCGCATCTTGTACATTATACTAATCTAACCATGTCAATTGCACACATGCAGAATTCAAGTGTAGAGTCAGTAAAACACAGCCATGTGACCAAATGAAGATTTCATACAAGGATCAAGATGGAGAAGGATGTTATAGTTCAATGTCATATTGTTTCATTTGTAGTAGTAGTAGTAGTAGTAATAGTAAAATAATAATAATAATGATAATAGATAGGAGTCAAAGATTTGCAATGTTGGAAAATCACCTAATGAATCCAGGCCCAGGGCTCCAGCAGCAACACATGTAGCCAAAACTGAAGTTATGCTTCCAGACAGTGTTGCTTAAAAAGATTTACTCTTTTTTTTGTGATCAGGGGAGTATCTCAAAATATTGCTCACACTCAAAGCCTTCATCAGATTGATTTTAGAATATATTTATATGACTGGCTGAACCCAGTTTGAACTCTTCAGCAAATATAAAGCCGAATAAATGTATGATATGTAAAAGTCATGCAATGCATTACATCTTGTCCAATCTATTAGCTACATATCCGTGATACAAATCTGTTGAGTCACAAGCCTTGAGGTGACACATGCAATTTCATACTATCTCTCACTCATGCATTGCCCTGTAGTACACACCTCAGGCATTTCATCGAATGGTAATCTTTCCTAAAAGAAGCCATATGTTATTGTAAGGCTTACAAATCTAATATCTCATCACAACTTTTTTTTTTTTTCCCAGCCAATACACTATTAATTCAGGCAAAACCTGCTGTTGTCAAGAACCCGGCTTGGAATGTGCTGTAACCGGTAACCTTGACAGCTCATAATACATTCTGCGCTTTCACAAACCAAAAAAAGAGTTCATGGCACAGTGGACCAAATGTTAAATTCAATGTTAAATGTTGAATCTAACTGAATACACCAGTGTTAGCCATTGTAACAGTGTTCACTGATCAACTGTGGAAAAAAAAATGAAGGAAGGAGAAAAACTTACAGAACAAGTTATTGAAAACAAAAACACAAGAAATCAGAGACTGCCTTGCTACAGGCAAAAATAATGCTGAACTGCTTAAAACTCCCAGCTCTCCACCCACACACCTGTATGTAATAGGCCTTCCATCAGGCAGGTGGGGCTCGTTAGCCAATGTCTGGCGACCAGACAATCACAGCCAAGTATTACTGTTGCATTTCAAGTGAAGAAGATTGAAAGAAGTCTGTTGGCAAAATTATAGGTTGATGATTATGGCAGGGGTCCTCTATTTTCATAGTTTAAAACATTTAACATGCAGTAAATACAATTAACATATTTCAGAAACATTACATTCAGCTGTTTGGGGGGACAGGTAAAGGCACTCCTTCACAGATGTCTGCTATTCAATACACATTGAGTCACAGTCAGTGCTGCTTTGGAAAGTGGCATTCACTGGCCAAAGAAAGGAGGCATGTGCACAAGATCCAGAAATCCTTTCACATACTCCAACCTGGTTCCACTATCCACTAATGAAGCCATTTGTGAAAGACACAATCAACCTTTAATCTTAAAAGGCAGATGCAACAAACAAGACAATCTAGTCAAAATGCTCAGGAAAAAAAAAATATATATATGTGTCTCTATGGATTCTGTTCTGACATTATTTATTTGTGTACAAACTCTGCCCAGCACAGTCCCATGATATCATTTCCATAGAGTGGGTTATCTCAGTCTAGCAACTATCTCCTCTAGAAGATTCATGACTGCATTTTTTTTTCCCTTGACACTCTTCTTCTACTTTATAATACGACCGGTACTTCTGCAGACTTAGAGATGACCTTGCAACAGCCACGATGGCCAGCTTTAAAATGGGAGGCAATCAGCTGCATTCTCGCCCTCAATAATTGGTATCTTTTTACATTTGCCCCCGTCTGTGTTATCTTCATAATTCAGAGGTCAAACCTTCTCATCCAGCGATGCTCTCTTGCAGTTAACCCTGCTCTCATTACCATAAACCAGAGTCTCTCCAGCTTTGAACACCACAGCGGCCACTGATGCCGGACAGCGCTTGCTCGGCTCTCGTTTATAACGGTTTTAAGAATAGAGCGCGCCTCTCTAACAGTTCCACCATGAGTCATATGCTAACTGCTAATTAGCATCCCTCTGATTCCTCCCACTGACATCCCAAGCCCTTCTTTCTCTCTCTAATGTTAACAGTCCACCTCAAAAACTACTTTCAACTAAGAAGCTCAATGAGCCTTCACTTTGTATTATAGCAACTGTTTTTTTCTTTAATCCAAAAGCCTTGTATAGTATTATGTATGTATGCCAAGTTTTGCCCTCTGATTGTTACCTGAGCATATTGCATTTACTCAATGACCAAGAAGTAGTCACCTATAATCATGATAGATGGGATGGGATTTGAAGACATAATTTACATTCTTTTTTCCCGAAATGAAAAGGAAATGTCTCCAAAATAAGACACGTTACTACAGACTCACAGACATGTTTTTGATCACGTTTGTGTAAAATCCATTCGCTGATTTGAATGTATCAAATAATTTTTCCACTCTAAGGACATTCTCAGGGCAGACAGCTACAACAATGTGTCCTTTCAATGGGATTTTGCATTTATTACAATAACTTTCACATTTCTATGGGTTTTATTTGCAGTCAAAAGTGCTCATACTTTTTTTTTTTGCATGCTCATGACATAAATTCCAGTTTGAAGTTATCAGTGACGCCGCCTTCTAGGGTGTTGAGGTACTGGCAAGTGAAACCACAGCTCTGGATGCAGCAGCTCTGGGTTTTGATATGGATTATTGTCACTAGGTTGACTCCCATTGCACTCCCATTCATTTTCCAGCTTGAGAGGTTAATGAGGTAGCCCTGGTAGATCTCTATAAATGATGCCAGAAGAATTCAGATCCCAATGAAACGAATAATGCTCCCACCATTGCAGCTGTGGCTGACCGCCCTCACTCTTGGGGGTGGGGGGGGGGGTAAATAAATAAAAAATGATTAAGAGAGATTGAGGACGGTTTGGTTGAATCTTGCACTGAATGAGGCACTGCACCTGTTTCATAAGGACGAGGGATGCAGGGAATGCAGTACATCTGAAGCCTTTAATCTCTTGGAAAAAAAAACATCACGCCTGCGTTCTGGTGGGAACTGATTATGTTTTCAGGTCTCAGTGTTAGAGAGAACTGCTTTGATATCCTAAAAGTAAGAAAAAAATGCTTTTTTTTAATACCTCGAGCTGACAGCAAACACAACGGAAGCCGTGCCTCGAATGTATCATCCCACGTAGTTCCTGGTCACACAGCCCGGATTTGAAAGACATCAGCCCTAAACCATTTACAATAATAATACCAATATAATTCGTACTGTGAAATTCAAAGGTTGTTTATCATGATAAAGAGATCTTACTATGAGCGCTCAAGAATATGTCTAATGTTAATAACTTTATTTGCTACTTTTCCTTGGGAATACAGTTGCAACAGCGCACACGGTCGGCAGCGTGATGTCTTTGTGTTGTTTTTCCCCTTTAGAGTCACAATCAGGAAAAAAAAACTGTATTGCCATTCACCATAGTTTATAGAAATGTGTCTTATTTGTCTGAAACTAAAAAAAAAAAATCATACAGACACATACACAATACATAAAAAATTTCAAACTACAATGTGCAAAAATACAAAAGTGCAATGCAGTACTTCATGAAGTTTACTTAGAGAGTAAGCTAACAGGTAGAAGTTGTTTCAAAACCTTGCTGTTCTAGTTTTGATAGACCTGTATTCCCTGATGGCAGTTTTTGGAACAGGTGCTGGGCAGGGTGTGAGGGGGTGAGAGATTATGTTCCAAGATCTCAGTCGATGAACAGCTGTCCGATGGTGGGCACCCTGCAAAACTCATTATTTATGGCCATCCTGACAATTCTTTCCAGTTTGTCTCTTGTGTTTTGAGTTGCATTGCTGTACCAGACAGAATGAGCTGGTCAGAACGCTCTTGCTCTATAGAGCTAAGCCCTTCTTGTTGACACTTCATTTGACACAGGTAAAAACAGCACAGTGTTATGCTTCCTATGGGTGGGCGGTGATCTTATCTTCCCCTCTAGGGAGCATGTGGGAATGGACCCTAGGAGTTAAAACAAATCTACCATCTTGACAGTTTCTCCATTGACTGAAAAGCACTCTGGAGTGCAGGATGCCTTTTGGGAAGTCCACCATTATTTCCTTGGTCTGAAGAGTGATAAGTTCAACATTGCTATGTGAGCCCTATGACTTTTCTCCTTGCTCCGGTAGACAGACTCTTCTCTATTGGAGATGAGACACACTAATGTTGTTTCATCCACGATCTTCAGAAGCTAGACTTACCCTCTGCTCCCTGTAAGTACTGTCTGCCACCTGTTTGTGAGGATGGCCTAAATGCAGGGGAAAGTGTAATGGTTGTTTCAGATTATGGTGCACATTTTGCAAGATAATAATATTAAATGCAGACCTGAAGTCCAAAAATCCCAGTTTAGTCTCCAGGAGACCCATGTGAACAGTAGTGTCTACAGAGTTGTTGGAGCAATATTCAAGGGATAAAGCTGTATGTTGCTTAATGATTTGAGGTATTTGAGAACAAAGCATTCCAATTATTACACAGTCACTCATTTAAACTCATCTGGGCTGTGGTCATTGAGGCAGGAGGACTTTGCTTGACAAAATATGGCATATTGCTTGTAACTGGCATATTTAGTGACAGTTTTTGTAGAGATTAAATTGTTTTCTCAAAAAAAAAACAAAAAAAAAAAAAACCAGGACAGGATGTGACCGTGCCTGTATACTCACCCAGGTTGTCACAGAATGTGTCTTTAGAATGTTCCAAATCGGAATAGTCCAGACAGGCTTCAAGTGGTAAAGCAGACTCATGAATCCAGTAACTGTTTTATGTATATTTAAATTAAATATATTAATATATTAATTATATTAATTAAATAAAATTAAATTTAAATTAAATATTTATATATTTTTTATTTTTATTTAATATATAATTAAATATTTAACTGTTTTGATGTTTTTTTTTTTTGTTTTTTTTTTGTAAGAGAGAACCAAATAAAGCATTGCATGATCTCAATTCCCCAGAAGGCTGATGGCCATGGCATAATGTATTATATGAGTTGAGAATCACGGGGTAACAGTGCTTTAGTGGTATTACTCCTTTTCATGAGTCAGATCCCTTTGCTGTCACTCAAACTCTCTCCAAAAGCCTGAAAGCGGATGTGTGAATTGTACGCAAGGAGAAATGCCCTTCAGCAATGAGAGATTGACTGTAACCCCAAGAATAATAATGTAAACCACATATTCGGTTTTATGATATTTGCTCAACATGTTCAACGTTAATCTTAAATCAGCAGGTTGTCCAGAACAGTGTTTCTCAGTCCTGGTTCTAAGGCCCTGCCGTGTTTGCTGTTAAATATTCATACATTTCTTAATCACTTAGCTTAATTAAGCAGTTTATTAAATGCTGCTTTGGATTTTCTATCTATTGGTAGCTGCTATAAAACATGTGTAACAAAACACAAAAAGGAAACTGTCTGGGCGTTTCTTAAAGCTTTTCGTTAAAATGAGGCTCTGAAACCAGGGTTGTCAAATGCACTCGTCTCTAATGCACTCAGTTTTTCTGTTGGTTTTCAGCAGTTTCATGTTCAATTAGTACTGACTGAAAAACAAATTCATCCTATATCTAATCTGTGATTGTACTTGAAGGCATTACATGCAGATTCACTGATCCCTATCATGTGTGGATGGGCTGATCTGGTGGATAGAGAAAGTGGGGAAAGCCATCCGGATGAGGGGCAGGTCAGTGCATCAGCACAGGCTTTTGCACTGCATGGTGCCCTCAAACAAGTGTGTTATTCCTCCTCTTGGAGCAGTCTTTTCTATGGCCTCCCATGAGGCTGTTTTCACAGCAGGTGAGACTACCTGCTGGTTTCCATCGTGTTCCTGCTAAAACGTTCAGAGCAGCATACAAGTGCTAGCATTTCATTTTCAAGTTACATCCTAATACAGGGAAGAGAGATGTCTGTACAGTCCAGAATAGAGTATAGGGAAAAGACAGTGGTTTAGAGAGAAATTCTTAAGACAGAGGAATAAGTGTGCAGGTCTTAGAATTTTGAGTCAAAATCACTGTCTACCTTCAGAAGAACAGCCTAGAAAAATTCCTTTATAACTTTTACATAATTTTATATAATATACCAAAAATATATTTGTACATGATGTATCTTGTTACATTTATGTTTTTACGTCTAAATGACCCCATTTCATAATACTAAATAAACTCATCTTTTTTGTTTCTGTGTAGAAACGATAGATATGACACTGTCTTACATAAATGTATGTGCATAAAAAATGGAGCCAACACTGAACCACTGGCGTTGTGCAAGTTCACACAAGAGCTAGCTCAAAGTTCAGTTCACACAGATTAAAATGAACAAGTTCACGTTCATAGTTCATAATTTTGAATTTTGAACAAGTCCCAGTTCATTTATTCCATTTGTTTTTTAAACAAGCTGCTCTGAGCTTACCTTTTTCAGTAGATCCTCCCCGTACCCATCCATCCCCAGCCCCCAATCATTGCCACTTCCCACTGGTTGTGTATATTTGTACATTCCTAAGTTATGTATTTTACTAGTGGAAGTGCAAAAGCATGCTTTTATAAAATAAAGTAATACACAGTTCAAATCACAAAGTAAATTCCTTTGTTTTCTCATTTGCATGCATATGTACATCAATGACTTGCACTAGCCATTTTGCAAAAAATTGCTTAAGCTAGCCAGAGTTTACTAGTGATGTGTCAGTCACAAACGAGTGGGATTCATGAGCCGGCTCCTTTATATGAACGATGGGAGCCGTCTCCCATCTGAGAGCCGATTTCTTTTTCTTTTTTTTTGTTAATTAATACAAGACAGAATAATAGGATGATCTTTTCGCTACACTGCTCGGCCACGGGCACTCCATGCACTGACTGAATGTTGTGTTGATGTGCGTGCTGTGCCAGCAGTCACATGTGATGACAGACAAGGATAAAACGTTCAATACACATGTATAATAGTGTTTGATGTTTTTACATTAATGTTTTTATACTAAATATAATGTAAAATAATGGTATTCTGGAAATTACAAGGTTTAGTATAATTACATTGAATAATTTAAGTGATATATACGTGCACACATACCAATCATAGGCCAAAACATTGCTAAATTTGGCTGAATTATAAAAACCAGAAGTGTTACTAAATGAAGAGCTGTTTGGGAGCCAAAAGAGCCGGCTCTTATTGCTGAGCTGAGCCAAATGATCTGGCTCACTAAAATGAGCCGGAATTCCCATCACTAGTCTTTACAATGTACCATGTACCCTGTCATGTAAGGGTATTGTCCAGGGACTATGTGTATGTCTACATGCCCAGTGATTGTTATGCGGGCAGTTGGTTGCGAGCTGTCGAACTGTCTAGCTGATGAGTTGCACTAATAAATGCGTCTCAAGTATGGAATAACGCCGTCCGTGTTTATTCATCAAGCAGTAACTTTATCACACCCAAGGATTCCGAATCTCGCGCAAACCCGAATGAGCTCAAGTTCACGTTCTTTAGTTGCAAACGGACACATTCAAGTTCACCGTTTACCGAAAAAATGAGCACGTTCAATGAACGCGCTCTTTTAACGCATTCAACACTGACCACTGATCTTTTCAGTAGCACTCCATTAAGGGCTAGTCTTTCTCTGAGCTGCAATGAGTTCACCTTTGAACATTGAGTTCACCTTTGAAAATATAAATGTAGGTTTGGTGAGAGAAAGCACCAACCATTTTTCAATGAGGGCTGAGATGCGTTGCATTTTGGGAAAAGAATCCAGGGAACATTAACTCAAGAGAGTGGGATGGATATGCACTTCTGGCACACTCAGCACGCTCAGACTGTATTTGCCAATGCATTAATTCAAAGGATTTTTTTTATTCTTCTGTGCTTACTTTTTTGCCTGGAACTTGGAACTCAAAAGGCACTCTTTCAAGGAAGAAAAGGAGAGAACCGAAATTACGTTGCATACCTGTAATCACAATCACACCTGATGAAGGGTTAGATAATACTGTGCCCCCCTACTGCACAAATTCATTAATGTCACAGCGGCCCTTAAAGTATTTGTTGCTTACTCTTCACTGTTCTAACAAAAAAAAACAAAAAAAAGAAGAAAACTGACTAAAGGAAGTTGTGGAAAAAACATAGGAATAAATCTGTGATTTTCTTTGGAGGTTAATTAGCATGAAGCTGTGAATCTTATTCTGCTGGAGAACATGTTTTCCCCGTTTGACTGCAGTGCCCTTTGCACATGCCTTGACACATGTGCTCCCTGTGCTGTAAGCGTGCAGGAAGCAGAAAGAAACCCTGTGAAAACGGGAGCGCAGTGGTTTGCTGATCCGACCAGCAGTCTCTGCTTCTGTGGTGTGGTGGGAATATCCGGCTTAGGTTTTATGACAGCGGACACGGATGGTTAGAGTAACTCGTTCACATAACAAGGACTTGGGGATCCACAGCAGGAACCACTTAGACCCATGACTATGAAAAAAAAAACAGTTGGATTTTGGTCAAAGAAAAAGAAAAGAATAAACTAGCTCAAGGAGGGGCCAGGATAAGAGTTACCTCCACTCAAAGCTGCCTTCCACATTCTCATCTACAACACTCTGTGCTTGTATGTTCACACATGCCACAGAATTCAGGGGGGAATGAACACAGTTACACCCGAATTCTAGGTGCATACTTAAGATAAGAGCCAAGATCTTTCAGAGGTCCCTATCCTGTTGTACTGGTGTCTATCACCAGGTGTACAATTTATTGGTACAAAGGATTTGGACTTAATTAACTATATGTAGTTAATCTGATTTTTTTTTTTAAATATTACCAGGTTATAAATACATGGATTGTTTTGGCTTTAACTTGTTGTGAAAACCAAGAACATATGTAAACATATTGTACAACATAAAATCTAAAACATGGGATAGAAATCATATAAATGTAAGTATCAAATTCATGCATTATAAAAGAACTAGTATATATTCATCTACAGGTAACTGCATAAAATGTGTATGAAATAACAAAATCTGATTTTATGTAAGAGCCATGATGCTATTTTCATTGGGGAAGACTCCTTGGCCTTGTAATCATCTTATGAATTCTTTCAGGCACTTCAGTACCATAACATAAATAAATAAATTAAATGGAAATCCAGGCTTTGGATATAAACTGAATCTCACCTCCTGAATACACACGCGCGCACACACACACACACACACACACGGGGGAGCCTGTCTGATTAAGTCTAATCTTTTTCCTGGAATATATAGAGATTAATAGTGGAATATGTTTCTTCCTATTAAAGAGGTTGTTACAAATAACTCAATTTTGTTAATGCCAGTTTTGGCAGGCTTAATGTTGTAAACCGGGTGCTAAGCCTTTTTAAAACAGTGGTTCTGATTATAAAGCAGTCATTAAAATGCAATGCCAACACCGGAAACTGTGCAGTGGTGGAGCAGACAGCAGGTTACGATAACACTTTAATCCATCTGCAACTTCCCAGTTTTCAGTAGCATCAGGTGAGAAATGAACTTGCGCACCATCATTTCAGCAGGTGTGAACTTTAACCTTTAGGTATGAACTTTGGACCTTTAATTGAGAAGATATGATTTTTAATACAAAAATAAGTGTAGTGTAGGTCTTGTTCTCAGTGGGAGTATATGGGTACTGGTCTTTGGCTTGGAACCCAGTGAATACCTTGTGTTAGGTCAAGGTTGTTAAACTCTCCCCAGAAGGATCGCAAAGCCAAAGGTACACCAACTGCTTAAGAAATGACTTATTGCAGATTGATACTTTGCCTCACTGCACAGATGAGGACATTTTAATCAAATTTTAGTGCGTGTATGAGAAGTGAGTGAAAATTTGTTGTGAACGGATCGTTGGAGGAAATATACAGCAAAGGAACAATGGCCAGTATTCGTATTTAAGGAATTAGTGCGCTGTGTGCTTGGTGGATTGTACTGACGTAGAACAGATATAAAGTGCGATCAGCACTGGAGTTCCATCTGCCTGACTGTTTGATAGCGTGATCCGGAAAGTATAGTGCTTCCACAGGCATATCGAAAATTCGGGGGCTGCTTTTTGCACCCAAAGGTAAATGCTGGAATGTAAAAATCGAACTGTTCACTCCACCTGACATCGAAAAGGTCCCAGTAGTCTGAATGGAGTGGCATGACCGTCAACTGGAGATTTGACCGATGAAATAGCATGGTCTACATTGGAGTACTGTAGTTCAGCGAATACTCCGAAATGGGATTTAGGCTGTTCACGCTAGACATGGAATTGTTATGAGGGGCGGACAGGTCTATTACCAAGTGCTTTTAACCCAAGTAATTGTGAGTGGCAATGGCCAGAGGATTGATGCTGGAAGTAAAGAAAGGGTGAAGTAAATGGGGACAATTATGGAAGCTGCAGCTGTTTCCTTAGGCAGTAGGAGGTTGACTACTTGTAGTTCTGAACGGGCAGATTGCAGGTCACTGTTGGTTAGCACTGAAGCAAGCCCAGACGAGGAACCTTGGGAGAGTATGTGCATGTGTACATATAAAACACAATCGGGGTTGGGTTGTCCATTGTGGGTACCGTCACCCTTTCATACATAATTCTAAAATATTTCCAACTGCCCCCAACTTCCAACTTATACTATGTGTTGTGCATATTACGTGACATGGTTTGTTATGTTTTCATTAGCGTTATTAAGCTTCTCATAGTTTTCACTGCTACATTTGCTATACTTTTTAATGTCAAATCATTATTTCCTCAAAGCTAACGTTAGCTAGAATTTTTCCAATCTAGTGTTCTAATCACATCGGTTTGATCGTATGCGCAAAAGGGCTAATTACACCTGTTTTACCGTATGTGCAAAAGGGCTAATCACACCAGTGTGCTCGTACACGCAAAAGGGTTAATAGATGTACTCAAGTAGACATTTGGGCCATTTGTGGGTGCTTTTAGAAAGGGGCATACAGTTTTAGCAGGGGCAGCTCCACAATAATAGCAAACATGGAGGTAGCCACATTGGCTAAGCTGACAGTCAGGAACAATCTCCCTTTTGAAAACTGTTGCAAATTTGTTTGCCACCTATAAATACAACAGTGCAATAACGAGCATGGGTGGAATACTTGTGGGGAATTGAGAAGGTGGAAAATTTCTGTGTGGGAGGTGAGGTTTTCACACGGTATGAGAAAAGTAAAGCTCCCGTTCCACAAAGACCCTCTGGGAACAGTCACGATCCTGACAGAGCGGCAAATGAGTCAGGGGTATGTGAACAACCCCTGGATAAGGCAGAATGGCTAGGAAAGAGGGGCGAGACAGGGCTGGGAGTCATGGCTGGGAAGCAGTGTAGCATAGTGGTAAAGAGCAGGGCTTATAACTGAAAGGTTGCTGGTTCAATACCCTGCTGGGGTGCTGCTGTTGTACCCTTGGGCAAGGCACTTAACCCGCAATTGCCTCAGCAAATATCCAGCTGTATAAATGATTGAAATTGTAAGCTGTGTGAGTCACTCTGTATAAGATGTGTAAGAGTAAAGAAGCCTTATTCAGAAGTGCGGAGCGGGAGATCCATCCGCGGCGAAGGAGTGTTAGCCAGTGAGCAGGCAGACGAGACAAACTGAGAACGCCGTGAACAGATGACACAGAAAGGAAGAGGTGAGTGGGATTTTCACACTCGAGGAAGGGAAAGGCTTGTTCATTGCAAAGGGATTGTCTGAAAATTCTCCTCACGAAGACTTGTTTGGAACTTCAGTTGGTTAAATGTGCATGAAAGGGAATGCTTTCTGGTAGATGTTATATTTAGCATTATGTTAACATTAAATTAACGTTATTTGCTTAACAGATGTCCTTCTACGCGTTGACTTTCAACAGCTTTGACAACTTATTTGTTTGTTTGTTTATTTTTGTTAGTGCTTGGTGGTGAAAGATTGAGGCAAACAGGATGATGATTCATCTACGCCCCAAAAATGGACAAAAATGTAGCAATGTGTTATGAGGAAACGGATATGTTTCCAGATATGTGACATGAATCCAGGAGTCAAGTCTTAAACTTAAGCCACAATGATGTTTTCAACCAAACAAAATAGTTTAACATGATAACATCAATCTCATTTTACCAATGGGCTTCCTTTTTAGTTATACAATTTTAATGCATGGGTACATATGCATGGGTTTTATTTTAACCTGAATTCTTATCATGGCTTTAAGTAATCAGACCATATGTCGACAGCATTTTTTTTAGATTTAATAATATGATGCAAATGCAAAAAAAACAAAAAAACAAAAAGGCAAACTGGAACGCTCATTTATAGCTTGGTTTTGCTATACTAAGTCCATCTTTTCATTTTGATCAAGCATGACATATTAACACCATAAGGGAGGATGGGGCCCTCATAGGCATATATCCAGGCCACCTGCACCTTCTGAACAGGTGGCCACCCAGGTTCTGAATTTTTGCAGCAACCATTTCTCTTATGAGCAAATAATCATGGAAATAACAGTCAGAATAATAACAGTTTTTTCAGGGAGTCGGGGTGGGGGAGAAGGCACGGAAACACACCCGCAGATGGGTTTCATTCAGCAACACCTTGATGAGAAGGTAATCATACAGTATATTGTTCATAGGTCACTGGGGGATTCACTCAGTCATGTAATTTTGGGGATGAATGTTGTGGATGCCCCTAAAAGTCTCCATACTTGAATTTTACGGATGTATTGGTTGATTTGTTTTTATTTTATTTTAAACCCATCTTTCACCGCACTGCAGTTTGTTTTTATTGGCACTTTTTTTGCCATCGGCATGTGCTCACACTCCCTCACCTTCTCTTGTCTGCAATCCACTGTTGCTTCAGAAATTCTGTCAATTGCATCTGAAGTTTGAATCTCATCAGAAGACCTCCCTCCCTATAACTTTCATCGCTTCAAGGCATTTTGCCTCGTCAAAAACCTCCGCAGGGTATAAATTAAAACAAACTTCCCGGCACACAAAATGGAGTGAATCTGTGATTTTTCTACGTCTCACTTCTACAGCTAACACCACATGAATAAATATTTATGTCTTATTGATCTTGCAACCAGATTGCTTTTGTGTCTTTTTTTTGTTTTGTTTTAAATGAGAGCACACTTGCATATGCATTCCTCATCAATAAAACAGGCATAACACCATGATATCACAGGAGGGTGGTGTATATTTTATGCAGACTCACCAAATATCATATCACAAAAACACCCTTCAATACAATTCATTTGATTTAGTGCGGGTCCCGTGATTTACCGCCCAACAGACTGCTTATGTATGCAAAGTAATTTCCCTATAGTGCATCTGTTTAGTGAGCTGTAAGAATGACACAAGGAGTGGATGATTTAAAGTGCTTCAGAAGTCCCCTTATATCAGTCCAATAACAAACCGCCAGCCAAAATTCTAATCTGCATGCTACGTGCATCATCATCATGTCTGATCTGAGATCAGCAAAGCGGGAATTTAAGACCGGGCTGAATGAACCGGCCCTCCTCTGAACCTTTGCTTTCACAGGGAGATGACGACAGAGGAAAGGGGCTGCATGAAGATGATACTGTGTGAGTTTGACCTTCTGAAGACAATTACCTAGATGGCTCAATAGAAAATTACTCACATACTCAGTACAAAATTTTATACATATAGGTAACATAAGTGAAACATCAAAGTGAAGGGCAGCAATATTTCTTGATTGATTTTGTACATCCTTCAATTTCCTCACTTTTATTACCTGGTGCTGTCTGTCACTGGGGTTGAAGTGGAGCACAAACACACTGTCTCTATGGACGGAACACACCGGAGAGTGTAACAATGAAAGAAAATAAGACTAAGAAAGACAGAATGTCTCCTTCAGTTCACCTGACCTGGTGGAAAACATTGCAATTTCAAAAGTACCACTATAATTTAATATCTGTATAGTGTCTGGTATCTTTTTTTTATTTTTGCTTAGACTGTTTTGTATGTTAGAATCTAGACAATAGACAATACTTTCTTTGGTAATTACAATATTTTCTGTTGCAAAGCCTACAAACCACATCTATAGACATATTTTTTTTAGCATTTTATATTTTTTGAGCATGGTTACATAAACTGGGTCACGCTACAATGTTATGTGAAAAATAACTTAAATGCCATGTTGCCATGACAGTGCTGAAACATGGGACCAAAAGACTTTTTTTTTCAAGGAGCAGAAGTATTTTCTTCCGAGAGATATGCTTTGAAATATATTTGTTTAATCCAGTATGTCAATACTTCACAGTCACGTACAGTGCTCACGTACCACAGTATTAACTCAATATTAAAGTAGTTTCAAGTGGTGCCAGTAAGTCGTAATGAATTAAAACAAAAACCTTCGCATGTTCAACAGCATTGGTATGTGGCTGGTTAGGAGTCATCATTGGGGATGTACAGGAAATTATGATTAGGGTAGTAAGACTGCATCCCTTGAGATAGAATCCTTCAAAAAAAACAAAACAAACCGACACAAACTGGGAACTGGAAAACCTGCTAAATTCAGGTGCGATGTCTTTCATTGTCCTGTTGCCTCAGAGGACGAGTGTAGCTGAATCATCTGGGTAATTAGCATAGCCGGGCTGCTGCTCTCCTGAACATCTGCAGGGAGTTCACTTCCTGTGGCACTCACCGCTACCCGCCTAAGTGTATTGTTTATTTATCTCCCTTCCTCAGGGGGGCAGCTTGCCGGCTCCAGAGTGGCCGCTCTTGGCTCTTCAGAGAAGTGTTGCTTCTCATTAAGCCGATCCAGGCAAAAACTCTAATAATCTAATCATATTTTAATTGTATCTCAATTATCTTACTGTGCCGTACGCTGCGCGGTGACATTCAGTCTAATGCTGAACACGGGAGTGGGCCACCACAGCCTAGGCTTTGCTGTCCATAATTATCAACACAAGGAATGGTCAATATGTGTTTAATAGTTCATAATGTGAACGTGTAGCCAGCTACAGTGCAGTCAATTTTCACACATGAAATGTCACAGACAGGATTACACAACAATCACGAGTACAGAATAGGGACAAAAAGTAATTCTATACAGTGGGTATCTGCATACAGTCCAAAATACATGCAAAAAGGGCAGACATAATAAAATTAAATAAATAAAATTAAAGTGCAGTAAAACAGTGAACCATGCTTAAAAAGCCAGCACTTCACACTCTCATAACTTAAGCACACCCATATCAAGAGTGAGGGCAATTACAATGCAGCTTCAGTAGAGTAATGCATTGCTTGTACACTTGAATGCAAAGGATGGGCTGAGTACTTAGCTAAAATGGGCATTTGGAACGGATATGATTATTTTTTATGAGCGCCAGTGGATATTTGGAAGGGATGTGGTTCTTTTTTATGAGCGTGAGCATCAAACAAGTATTACTGCTTTTAAATCCATGATCAGACAGAAATGATCTTTTAAATTTTATTGATCATACATCATAAGAAAGGCTCCGTTTGTCACGTTGAGAAAACAGAAGCGTTTTGAGAATTCCTCTGTTGGCACAGGGAGGGGGTTGGATGTCAGTGCATGACCTTTGACCTGTTGAAGGAAGAGAAAACTGGTGCCTTCCATATCATCAGGCAGCACTGTAGAAAACAACTGAACTCAGATCAAGCACAAGCAAACAGCTGATCCTCCTCACCACCAGGTGGTGCGGCAGGAAAAAAGAAAACACTGAACATAACCATAGAGGGAAGTAATGTGCGACATATGGAAGGGAGAAACAAAAATTCTGTACTTATTTCCACCAAGTAGAAAGTTTTTTGCAGAAAATTAAAAAAAAAACAAATCAAGTACAACCTGGGAAACAAGGGAAAGAGGGAGGGTGGGTAGAAGAAAAGAAAAGGGAAGGAAAATGAAAAACAGTCTCTCCCCTGCAACTCAGCACCCAGGGAACTGAAAAAGCCAGGTCTGGGAGAGTTTTTTTTTTTTTACTTCTCTGACGAGCAAGCCACCTGCAGGTGCTCTTGATAGTCCATTACCTGCAGGTGTCCTTGATAGTCCATTACCTGCAGTTGCTCTTGATAATCCATTACCTGCAGGTATGCTGTTTGCCTGTGTAGCACAAGGGCTGGGGCTCTCCAAGGTGCCACAACTCAGATAGAATGGACACTGCTACTGCCAAACAGGGGGCAAGAATGCCTCTGGTAAAGATGAACTGTTGTCAGCTCACTGCCATGAACTGTATTGCATCCTCCAGAGTATGGAAATAAGACAAAAAATTGTCAATCACTGGTTAGTGTGGATGAGGTTATTTCAGTGCCATGGCAACACAGAATCTCTTTACAAATCATGCTAGGCTAAAGCTAAAAGTGTGCTCTATGGTGACCATAATGCTACATTTTCAATCCAAAAAATACTTAAGCCTCTTAACGTGCTTCTCAAATACCTTTTCCCTGTGTATGTAATGTTTTCTGTATTATATTCATATATTCATGTATTGTTATAAATGATTTCCTTTGATATGTGGATAGTTGAGATTAATATGAACAGCTCCTCAGATTTCCATGAATTAATTATTGTAAGTGTTCAATCTCAAAAGCATGCTACTGAGTCTGCTTATAGTGCCTATAATAAGTATTTTCCATTCAACTGTAAAATTGCCAAGCATCACAAAAGAACTGCCAACCCCCTGCCATACTTAATTTTTGTTTACAGTTTTTCTTTTGAACAGTCGAATAAGGAAGGGGTCATTTCAGCAATGAAATACTTTTATCAAATTATGCGTCGAAATGGCTTTCAGCGGATAATGTTCAATAGTCGGATTTTGTTGGCAAAATACTGAATATGAAACTGAGGATGGCTCCAGCATCTGAGTAGAGTACAGCATATTAAAATAAATAAATGAATAAATATTTATTCATGCTGACACAATATACACACTCAATATCACTGGAGTTAGTGCATCATGGAGGTGGAAGAACCTTGAACAGTGAGACAGATAAAAAGGTGTTGGACAGGTGGAGAGAATGAAGATTACATTCCAAAGGTGTTTAGCAGGCGCCATTATTCAGGACAGCTTGAACAGCTCACATTTTTACATGGTGTCCATCTGTATAACTGGATGCTTACTGAGGCAGTTCAGGTTTAGCTCTTTCCTCAAAATTCCAAGAGCAGTAACACACTGGAGTGTTGAACCTGCAACCTTTGGAAGCAGAAATCCTACTCTAAATAAAACTAAGTACACTAAGTGTGATTAGCATTCACACATCATCCTCACTTCCAAAGCACATGCATGTAACCCTTTTTTGAAATACTGAAGTTCCGAATGAAGATTCCAGAGTGGAATTCTAACAGTCCCTACACAATTAATCAACCCTGGATAAACCAGTTCCATCTATAAATATGACAATTCCCATATGCCACTTCTTTTTCATGTCGATTGTTCATCACACCTCTCTTCTCACCCCATCTCCCCCATTTTCCCTGTTTCTGATGTCCAAATGGGGGAGGGGGGTGGTCACCAACCTTGGCCTCATGACAAGGTACATTCCCTTTACCAGACGCCAAGCCAAAGATCATTGCCAGCATCAACAGCAACCTCCACATGCTCCAACAGACACATCCACATTGTACAGAAATTCATATCTACCAAATTATAGTTCATCTATATGGTGGAGGACCTTATCCAAAGAGATTTATGGAGCAATTTTCATAGCGACTTGTGCTGGTTGAAAATCCTTGGAAAAGATAACAGGATGCATGGTTGTACCATAATCACTCACTTGCAGTATTTCCTTCTTTTTGCCTTATGTGGAGTGCACATTGATTGTTCCATTTCTTACAGCAATGCAATCTACAGAAAAAAGCTATTCACCTCTTTAATCCAGCTTCCCTAGACTATTGTATTTCCTTTAATCTGTAGGAAGACAAACAGATCCATTATGTATCCCAGAGTAAAATTCAAATTCTGTTTTTTCACCAGAGATGGAGAAGCTTTATCCATTTCTGTGACTGACAAGAGTAACCTGAAGTAAGATGAGAAGCTTCAGATTCTGTTTAACGCTAAAACAAAGGACTAATATGTGACACGGACATACATTTGAAACGCGTAACGTGAAATTGTACAAATTACTTCCAGGTAATAAGTACAATACAGATAATAAGTGTCGATTAACTAGTCTTTGATGTAGTATAGACATTGTTCTTGACCCGATGGGCTCTGATAAAAAAGGAAAAAAAGGTGTCTCGATGGATCATTCTTATTGTGTAATAGACATCCATTCAAAAGGTACAGCAAGATAAAATGATCCAATCCTATGTGCAGCAGTCAGACCATTGAAATGGTTATGAGCACTTCCCTTGGAAAACGAGGGGAACGTGTCTATACGCTCAGAATTGAAACTTTTAGATTCTAACAGCAGGGGAATGATTCATGATAAATGTTTTTTTTTCCACACAAAACACACGAATGTCAACACTCATTTCGATGATACAACATGAAAATGCATACTGAAACAAGTTTCAGTTAAAATAAATCTGTCCTTATGACCATAATCTTTAATCAGTTGTTGTCGCTATTATTATTTATTATTATTATTATTATTATTATTAATAAGTCATATTTATTTGAATGTTGGAGATGTAATCACTGTAGCAAACATAACACACCGCTGCATGATTGTCACCTGTGACATGGAGGCATAATATTTATATATTATCAATTACTACATACATTTTTCATATCACAGACAGGTGAAATTGCACATGGGTCATTTTGTGTGTGAGCATATACTTGCAGTCAAGACAGCGCACTGTATCAAACCTCCTCTCCCTGGTCAAATATGCTACGCCAAGGACATGCAGGTGTGTTTTTTTTCCAGATTAATCAAGGCGGTCTGCTGGCAAGGTCAGCGTGTTTATTAAGTGAGGCACATCCTAAGTAGACTACGGCCGATCCGTCTTATCCTTTTAGAAAATACTCTTCGTTCTCAAACTGCTTACCTTCACAGCAGATTAGACTCTTTAATTAATGATTCACCTTCAGCGACTCGCAATCTCCTCATCGCTCTCCCATTAAGCAGACCTGCCCTATTATCCCCACCTTTCCACTGTCTTCACTCTCTTATGTCGACCATTCCAAGTGGAATAAAGCTACTTGCCTCGATTACCTCTCAAGCTAACCACCTTCATCAGCAGATGCCAATCAAGGGGACAGTGGGGGCGTGGTAAGATTCAGGACTCGTAACCGCAAGGTTGCTAGTTTGATTCCCTGCTGGGGTGCTGCTGCTGTATCCTTGGGCAAGGTACCTAATACTCAGTAAACGTCCAGCTGTATAAATGGATATCATTTAAAAAATTGTAACATGTGGAAGTGGCTCTGGATAATATCTTCTAAATGAAAGTAATTTAATGTAATATTTTTAATGTTGCATAGATATTTTGTTACCAAATTCAGTTCAGTATTAGGAGCTGGATTCTGTGGAAAGTAAAAGTTTAGTAGGGAAACCAAACACTTGATGTTGCATAAGTAAACAGGGAACGCAAATCAAAGAACAGCGGGGGTTAGCGTGTGTGTGCATGTTTGTGTGCGTGTGTGTATATGTGTGAATGCGTGTGGCAATGTTTACAGTGGAGATTTGCTTCCTCTGTGCTCAAGAGTAGCACAGTCCAACAGCTGGGTAGTTGGAGGGAACTCAATAGATCACAGGGAGCTGAAAGACTCCACTCCACGATATAGGGATTTAGAATTTTTGCTGTCTGCTGTGTAAGCACTGCATAAAGATAAGCCAAAGCCAAGTTATAAATGCTATGCAGATGTATTAACAGATTTACAGATGGTGAAAAAAAAAAAAAATCAACTAAAGAGAATAAAGAAAGTAAAATGCCCACGTGCTTCAAATCTGAACTAGCTGCAATCACCTGTGGTAAACTACAGTATTTGTCTAATTATATACTCGTTATATATCCAATTTTACCATTCTTCTCCTTTTCTCAATTTTAGAAAGAACAATTCTTGATGGGCCCAAAATGCCCCAAGCTCCTCTGGGAGCATCCAATGACTGACCACTGACGTGAAAAAAAAGTATTGTTAGCCACAGCTGATAAACTGAAACTTTGAAACATGGCTGGATGCAATGGAGAATATACACTGCAAATACTCAAGCCAAAAGGTATGGAGAAGATCACTGAAGCTACCCTATTCACAGCCCCAACGGCAGATATAAAAGCCCCAAGTCACCTTAAGCAAAAGTACAATTCAATATAATGATAACAAAACTTCCCAGATTAATTCAATTTACTTTCTACCTTGGTTGTTTTTCACAGGCCTGTCACCACACAAGACTTTACCTCACAAGAAAAAAAAACAACATTATTTTGATTTTGATTCTATTATTCCAATATTCTGTTACAGTAAAGTAACCCTGGATTCAATCTTAACTGTCATGTTGTATTGAAGCAAAAACTCACTTTGCCTCAGTTCTGCACTGTATTAATCTTGGAATGTTTTTTTTTTCCCTTCTTTGATTGAGCAGCAAATTCCTTTCTGATGACTCAGCAGTTTTGGTTGAATACAGGATGAGTCACCAGTATGCAATTGTTTCTGACTGGTGCTAAGCACAGCGAAGATAGCAGTGAACTGTGGAGGACACTGAAAGAATCGTTAAAGTCCCTATTAAGTGGTCAGCTGCAGAAATGCTTTGAGTCTAGCACTTAAAGAGATTGTTTTCTTACTTATACAGCCACTAGGAAGTGTTATCACACCCTGTAATGTCGAGACTTTAAGGAAAGCCTGAGGAGTGCTGCCGCAATTATAGACCACACCTGTGCCTGTTACACCATTACGTAGCAGTATGCAAAGGTGCTTCAGAAAATACCCAAGATTGTATAATGTGTTGAAAGTCCACAGCCAGTCAGCTTCATAATCAGAAGGCATGGTCCTCTTGCCATTCAGGGGGAGCACACAATTAACAGTAAGGTGTAACAGGAATCAGTTTTGTACAAATCATTTCATGTATCAGTGAATTTAACTTGTGAACTTTCTATTGCAGTTATGATTTGTCATAAATGCCTGCAGCTTGACTCTGGCCAGCCCTCTCTAAAAGCCCACTGACAGTCAAACAAAGGCTCATTTAAGACCTGCAAATACCGCCAGCACTGGCATCAGACTGATAGACTGTCTGATATACACGTTCAAGAACGTGTTGATACAGTAACTCACCAAAAAGTATTTGGATGGAGTGGATTTTTCCTTCCATGCAGTGAACACGGCATCGGGGAAGCTGAAGTAGGCGGCCATGAATAACGTGGAATAGATCATTTATAGTGCGTTTGTTTATGAGGAATGCAAAGGACTTTTTGTGTTTGTATGGTGTAATAGTTTACACTCTCAAAATAAATCAGAGGCAGCTGGCTCTCCAGGCGATTCCAGATTGGCGTTTTGTCGATGTCAGGAAACGTGTTGCTTTGTTTGCTGATTTTGATATGGTTATGATGACCCGTATTGGTTTTTTCAAAGCCAGTTGTCAAAAGCTGCCATTCTTTTTTTTACGACTTAAACACAAACATGCAGTCTGTTCTAAAACTGACAGCAGCTAAACAAACAATGGCACTGTGAGAGTGTACAGTATGCTATTACTCTTGCTATCCAACGTGTAACTATAATATATAAAACATGCTTCAGTTTTGTATTATACTTGATATTAACAACAATAATATGCCAATAATATGCCATGGGCAGGTTATCGATCCCCCATGTGGACATCATAAACAGGGAAAGAAAGGGGAAAATGGGGTGGAGGAGGGATGCCATTAACAGCTGATGCAGAGAGTAAGTGGTAAGTGCAATTTTTATACTCGTGGATGGGACCAGTTTGACTAGGTTTGATTAATTGCGTAGGGATTGTCTGTAAATTCTACTTCCAAATCTTTGTTTATTTAATATTTATATTAAGGTATAATCTGAATATAAAACCATAGTTGGTCATTATCAGAATTCTTTACATTCAGCCACACACTAACATTCCTCTGTTTTCAAAAGTCATTTTTTCCCATCATCCTTTGCCACAATCCCAGTCATAGGCCAGCTCCTAAAAATGCTAGTCACAGATTTCCCCCCCCCCCCCCCCCAACATTAGAGCTTGTTTTGTTGTTGATTTGTTTTTTTCTCCCTTTTATTCTCAAGGATGCTATCTGTAGCACAGTTAGATTGCCATCCTTGAATATACTAAAAACAAATAATATTTAAACAGATGTTTGAAGCAATGTAGATAAAGTAGTAGAAAAGTCACTTTTTCTTTATATGTAGTCACATTCTACATTTAGGGTCAATTATAATTAGCTAACCAAGCATTCCCCATATTCATTTGTACCTTTAGTTAGTTGAAATGTCCATTGCATAGGCTTCCTGGTGCAGCTAGAGTGAAGCTAGAGTGGAATCCATGACTATATGCAACAGCATGAGTAATGTGTCTCTGTATATCTCCCCCACCAGTCAGAGTTCAAACACTGAAACGGAAGTGACCGTACGAAGGTGGTCTGATCGCGTGATTGACTGCACTGTCATATCAATTAGACCAAAGGAAATCAAAATGTTGCCTTTTTTCCTGTTAATATATTTATTTTATTTTTTCCCCGTGGGCAGAGCAGAAAGGAAACCCATTTGTCACGTTTGGGTAATGGAGTAATGCAGATCCAATTAATGCTTGGCAGGTGCCGCGGAGCGATTTCATTACCGACTCGGCGTTCAGACGCATTTATTTCCCATCATCCCGCTTGCTGGCATGCTTCAGGGCAGGGCCCGCGCGCCCCTGCCAGTGAAATATTGGGACATCTTTATAAACAATTAATGAGTGCTTTTATCTGGAGTGGCCGCTGATGTTGTGGGAGCACAAAAAAAAAAAAAGACAAAAACCGAGATGCCTTGAGAAGATTGTTGCGGCGTAATTGATGTGTAGGAGTACTTACATCTACCTTACAGAGAGAATGGGTGTTTGGTGTTGAACAGGAGATAAATTAATAGCATTTTATTAAACATTATAAAGTGTTTGTTAAAAAATAAAGCACAACACTCAACACATCTGATTCTCAAAATGATACTGTCCATTGCAGACCCATTGTGTGTATTTCAGTCTCAGGTCACCTTAAATAAACAGCACTTTGCTCTAGATCTCCCCGGGCCTGTAGCTCAAAGCTATCCAACTATGACATTTTCATTTATCATTTTTTTGATTTTTTTTCTCTGCAAAAATGTATTTTGACCAATCAGAATTGAGATCCAGTATACATTTTTTACAGGAGTTTCTGGTTGGTGAGGGAAGTCACTAGGGTGACTGATGCATATAAATCAAATGAAAAGATCTCTGCATTGGTCTCTCCCTCGAGTTTCAAAGCATGGGGATGCTGCTATGATTGTACAACTTCTTCCTAGAGGGAACCATTTCCTTTCATGTCCTGAGCAGTTTCAAATTTTGTTATCATCTCAGCTGAATCAGAGGTGAAGGACTTCTGCGCAAGATACCAGTCCCTGTGAAAGAGAATCTGAGGTTTAGCTACAGTCAGAGGTTCTACCCTTTCTTAGTCCCATACCTACGGCAGTAGTTGTCACTGTCATAGACTGTATCTCCAGGGGGCCAAAAGGGGATGGCCACAACTGTGACCCTTTTAGGGTACTCATATTGAGCCCTACTTTGTAGACTCAATAAAGTATTGTATTCAATGAAGCAGTCAGATCAGCTCCACATCTAAATTCATGCTCTAGCTCAGCCCGTCTGTTTCTGTCCTGCTCCTCTTCCCCTCCCAATGAGAAGAGGCTTTACATCCATGCTGTAATTACAGACAGTGTGGTAACAAATTTAACAACCAACCACAAAAAAAGTGAGTATAGCAATAAATACGAATGCATTGATGTTTGGGTATTGTTTTCAACAGCATTTTATTGCCTTGAATATTTATATAGGTACATTAGTGAAATGTATTTAATGTATCAGTGAAAAACAAATGATGAAGAAATTATTCCAGCAATGAGTTCCAAAAAGCATATGCAGGCCTTCCTTGCTGTGCTGCAGAATCGAAAAAGGCTTTATTGGACACCTAATGACCTCACCATTAGTTCTGTTTGTGCATGATGGACCGGACCTATACCTACTGATTAATCTCATTTTTGCATTGATCAAGATGGTCAACGTACACAAAATGAGACTTCCATAGAGCCAAACATACTTACAGTTACTTTTACTGCTATGTAGCGAAGGGCGAGAGCAGTCACCCCGCCCGGCCTTGAACCCGGGTCTACGGGGTACCAACCATGCAACTTTGACCGCGACGCCAAAGAGCCAGGCTCTTTGGTATGGCAGTCAAAGCACATACTCAACCGTAGTGACGGCACTCTGTCACACTGCCCTCCCCTTCGGGAAGCGCACCCATGCGCTTCTCGCACCATGGCGTCCCTCACGCATTCTCCTGCTGTACTTCTCCCATCCCAGGGTACCCCACTCACCAGTGCTTCACCCATCTCTGGGGTCCCTCACACATTGGGGTCAACCAAACCTGGGGGTCCCTCATACAGCTCACACACCGGGCACGCCTCCGATGGCCTTGCGGCAAGCCATCCCACTTCCGACACCATTTGTAGCGAAGGGCAAGAGCAGTCACCCCACCCGGCCTTGAACCCGGGTCTACGGGGTACCAACCATGCGACTTTGACCGCGACGCCAAAGAGCCAGGCTCTTTGGTATGGCAGTCAAAGCACATACTCAACCGTAGTGACGGCACTCTGTCACATGCTACCTAAGCTTTTCAAGCGCTAATTGAATATTTAATTAAAGAAATGACATTCCTGCAAAAGAATGAGGGGAATACAGCTTGGACTTCAACAAAAAAAAAAAATTAAAACGTTTATTCAGAGATCAGAGAAGGAGCTGTCTGAGAGAATAAGGCTTTGAGTACTGTGTGCACAACATGATGTCAACTCACTCATAAATAGAGATAAAACTCGTGGGTACAACAAAGGAGGAAAAATATGTATTTGTATATTTCTGTATGTATATACACACGCATACACATTATGTAAAATGTATGCGTGATGTATTTATTTAGCTACATTTTTTTTTTTATATAAAACTAATTTTTTTGATACACATTAAGAACAAAGGAGTGTTTGCTGGTCACCGTGGCACAGCTGAGGCATCAAACACGGTGCACGGTGTTTGTGATGTCCCTCTCCTGTCAGCGACAGTGCCCCCGTCACGGCTTCGCGGGGTCACGCCGCCCGCCAGCCGTTTGACTCGTCCGTCTGGCAGTGACCGCTCGGGTCCATAAACAAACAGTCGATAATTGCACCCGCTCCCCGCTTCCGTAGTGACGGGGAGAGGGGCGCCATGGCGCATCGGCGCTGAAAGCCTCTCCGCGCGGCATGCACCGCGACGCCCCTCTAATGCATTTTCCAGCCTTCAGCCCGGGGGGGGGGCACGGTGCATTAGGCCTCCTCTCTTCCTCAGCCCGCCGTTGCCTTATTCTTTTGGACAGATGTCCGATACGGGCGCATATTAATGACAGATTCAGAGCTGCATTCTGTTCCCCTTCAGGTCACCCCCGTTGGGTCCGCCGGGACTGCGACCCGGCTGTTAACCTCGACCAGCTGTGTGCAAGCTAGCATTTAACCTCCGGACCCCTGGGTCCGTCCCCGACGTGTGGGAGACCATCAAGGGCACACGGCGCTTAATTTGTTATCGGTCTACGATTTTCCGGGTATTGATTTTAGCCACACGGTGATTGTCAGGGCGTGACATGTGACAGTAGGAATCACATTCACTTTATGACTTTCTGTGATGGCACCGCTACATGTCAAAGTCTTTCCAGCTTTGATACACACACATGCATGAACAAGCCAAACACATACACATACCCACACACACACGGTGCAGATACACGCCTATATATATATATATATATATATATATATATATATATATATATATATATATATATATATATATATATATATATATATATATACACACACACACACACCTATATACACCATCTCAAATCTCTACATTCTTATAATCCATCCCATCAATTTCTGCTCTTCCGTGTCCCTACAGAGCTGCAGGACTTTGGCTCAAGGGTGCAAGGCCATCTCCTGCCTGCCAGAGCAGCATGCCAGACATGTCGATATTGACCTAATCGTGCTGTTTGAGCTGACAGCAGAGACCTCCCAACGCTCTCTAATTTACCTCCATGTCTAACGTTGCTGGTGAAACAGCAGCTGCACATCCTGTTTTTTGCTGTAAACAACCTAGTGGGGAAAAAAAGAGAAAAAAATGAAGATATTATATTGAATAATTTAGTAGCACAAAACAAGTACATGTCTGTACAGCAATCAATAGGCTCGGTTAGTTGTGCTCAGAGCTAAGTGACAGTTGTGACATTATTAAGACTTCAGTTCAGGACCTTGCCATAATTACAGTGACAAAATGGCAGGGCTGTCACTCATGTGGCAGAATTATGGAAGTGATTGTTCTGCATGACGACAGGGTTGTCGTGGAAATGCTTCTACGGAAACAGCTTCTGCTGTCACAGACTCCCGGGCTTAACAGGAACCTGGGAAAATAGGAAACACACAAACTGGACATCAGTGCCTCTGTAGGATGCAGGCTTATTCCACAGCTCCTCTAGTCCTGTCTACTCAACTAAATATCAAAGTATACATTAGGGAGAAAAAAACATCCAGCTACTCTGAATGAAAGTTAGATTTGAGCTTTTTTTTCATTTTAAATAAAGATGTTTAGGAGTCATTTCATAAACTGGATATTTGCCTAATCAACCATTTGGCCTTAGTTTTGGTTTCACCACCCTGCTTATTTTTCCACTACACCAACTCTGTTGGGATTTTTCAGAGTAATTGAAATCCTGGAAAAGCTTGAAAAATGCTGCACAAATCGAATTCATTATCATTTCTCATTTCTACTCACATATTGAATACTGATAAATTCAACTTAATGGACAACACAGACAACATACAGATGCAGCTGTGTATGTGTCACCTGACACACATCGGGACCCCTGGACTTGCCTGTTTTATGGGTCATTGTCATATCAATACTCCATCCATTATCTTTTACCTAGACTAAGTGTGACACAGTTTGAAGAAATAAATTGTTTCAAATTACCCACATTCCTCTGGTGACTTCAGACAGCCACTCCCTGGACAAAGTGACAAAGTGAAGATTACACAGGTACGTCTGGAGAACAGCTATTCCCATAGCAGAAACTGCTTGCAATAGGAGTCTAGTGCTCTCTAAGTGACTCATTGCTCTTGAGTTTGACTCTCTGATACGACTCAGCAGAAAACTTCCAGGGCACATCTGGCCCTGAAAATATGCATCCACAGTGACTTCCCCTACAGCACGCCCCCTCCCCCAGTATCTGTCAGCGGTAGAAACTGAAGGGCTGCCGTGACAAACAAATGAGGAAAAAGAAGGAAAAGTATTAAACAGCTGGCCATCTGTGGCATATTTAGATTAATAATACTTATTAAGCAGTTTATTTTCTGTTTGAGTGTGGAGACGAGTGCATACAAAGCAACCCGCTGTTGGCGTCAATTTGTAAAATACATTCAGGAGCTGCTGCATGTTTGGACCCAGGAGCCCAATTCACCTCCCATTAGTTCCCGGGCCTGTCTTCAAACTTATCTGGGCCCGCCCTCTTTCCCAGAAGGACATTTTTAAAAGTTTTGTTTGAAAAGTATTAAGAAATGTCAACTCAAGGTTATGTTTTACATTATTGTATAGGTGCTATAACTGTGTGATGATGTCCATTTTCCATTATAGCACCGCTGTCTTCAGACTGAAGAACATGGAGTGTTTTAACCAGCTCTGATTGCACATGCTATAAATGGGAGAACATGAGGGCACTTACCTTGAGCTACACATCATGTGATGCCGAAACGTCTTGTCTTTTTTCTGCTCTTCCCAAGGTCAGAGTTTAAATGTTCCGAGTGTGCCGTTTTCATCTCTTGATATTTCCATGTCTGCCTTATCCATTAGAGTGCTCTCGTGATCTTACCATACGAGGAAGCTCTGTCAGGTTAATATTTCTTTTACCTTTTTCTTTTTTTGTAAATTCTGGCAAGGTCCATTTAGCATGATTTTGTTTTGTACTGCTTGTGCACTACTCTGCCTTGTTACTTTCATGTTTGTTGAATTTCACCCTAAGTATGATATCAATTTGGAAGTGCTTCATGGTGAACCATTCATTTCAGTGCGTCATGCATGGATTTTTTTCTGCTTAGTACACATTTACATTTTTTTTCTGCTTGAAGATTACTGTATATGCTGGCCATAAAGGGCACTTTAATGTCTGGCATTCATCTGTTAGCCTTTTTCTTTCTGATGAATCACTTAGATGCCAAACACGTTGTGACCAATTGGTTTGGATTCACCTTGCATAAGGACCATCTGTTTTCTATCCCATGTCACACACTTGTAACATTGCCAGCTTCTATGAGGAGTAAGGTCTACATCCTGCAAAACCTGTGCTTGCTCAGATTTCAGTTTGCGAATCTTCCTCCTGGTTGGAAAGCAACCAACCAACCAAACACAGTCTTTCTGAGAATGGCTGTAACTGTGTGTGAATGCATTCAAAGCCCCGGTCGCGTAATGAGGTGGAAGGAAATTACAGTTATTCCAGAAACGTCAAATCTGAAGGGAATTATTCATTACTGACAGGATGAAATACCAGCACCCAGGAGGCACGAATCCATATGCTTAGAACAAACTCAGTCTCCCAGTTTCTGTTCTGACTAAAGTGGCAAAGCAAACAGCCAACTTGATTGGTTCAGTATACGATTTAACACAAGAGTATTTATACACACCTGAGCTTGAGTGATTCCGTTATGGCTTGTGTAGTGTGGTGAAAAACATTTAATTTTTTCCCCCACATTTTCTTAATATACACAACAGTATCATTGAGATTTATGAGAACATGTGCATACTGAAACGTGTAATAATATTTACATCTTAATGGAATAATTATATCAAAATTCAAAATATACATAGACATGGATACTGTTTTTCTTCATTAAAAAGTGCCTGGTATATTCATGAAAGTGGTTTTTACAAGAAAACATCATCATTTTGTTCTTAATGTAATCTGTTTAATAATTATGATAACCATTGATTTTTTTGTGCATTTAAATTTCATGGGTGCCTGTCTTGACAAGACGTTTCCACATTCTGTCCTCCAGGGGGCACCGGTATAAGCCTTTAGGGTAATGAAAATCAAATCATTTATTTGATTAACAGAACCCCACTAGAGCTTAACTCACTGACATTTATTCATGTTACGACTATGTTTTAACATGGCCGTAATACTCTCCTCTCAAACAGTGCTGAGACAATGTAACTAAACTATTTCCCAAAGGACTCCATCCACGCTGTGTTTGAATGTCATTTCAATCACAGTGTTAAATTAAAGGGAGCTCCTCTCCTGAATATTTTTAGTGCTCCGTAAACTCACTTCGTCTCAGCCATGAATTATTGATTAAAATGGCCATTATTTTTTAAGTTCACATTCTAATAAGAGATTAGTGCTTAGGGGAAATGCATTGGGGATATTGAATGTTTCCTTTTGCAATTAGAACATTGCTGCTCTGAGTATGGGCATCAGATGAATTGCCACAGTTGTTCAATGTTCAATATCATCCTGTAAATCTTTGATTTATGGATAGGTTTGCATTAGCACAAGGGAAAATAATAATAATAAAATGATAAAAAAATGAAATCCACACTATTGGCCAGTATGTAGCAGGCCTCCAGCATCTCATCGGCAAGTATAACTGTTTTAAGTGCTCAGTCATGTTCTAGACATCTGGTTAGTGAATATTTTTCACTTTGCTTTGCTTTTGCTTTTTTACTTCCAAAATGTATTCAATAAAGGCCTCCCGTCGCACCATACCCCACCTTCACTTTCAACAGCTGTTTGTGTTTGTGTGTGTGTGTGTGTGTGTGTGTGTGTGTGTGTGTGTTTGAGCCAAAGTGTGACTTATTGCTCGTGATACAAAGCAGCAGTGACAAAAATAAACCGATTTCACAGCTGCTCACAGCAGAACTGTGAGATACTTTGCCTAATCATAAATTTGTGCTCTGCTGGATAATAATGTTCATTCTTATTTATTTCCATTAGTTATTTGCTAATACAGATGTCCTTATCCTGAAAGACTTACGCTTTTTTACTTATTTATAAGGCTTGTTATTTTACAGAAGCAATCCAGGTTAAGTGCCTTGCTCAAGGGGACAACAGCAGCACAACAGATGTTCTTGGCAAACATTATTTCACGTACTACAAAGTGGCTTGCATTTCTTACACATAGGCAGACGATATGTGAAAGTAACCACAGGATGGCTGCACAGTGACACAACATAATAACCAATGATAATAGCCGAAGGTGTGTGACCTCATCTGTTGTTGTAATCAACCAACCAACCCATCGATGGACAGCTTAGCCAACATTCACAATCACTATGACATCACGGATGTAAGCCATCACAGTTCTACTAGTTATTAGCTTATGGACACTACGGGACAGAATGATGGAGTTACTGAGATTGAACAAGGCATGCGCAGGAAGCACCAATTAATTCCTTAAGAATGTCTTTGCGACTTTCGCTTTGCGGAGGGAAAATGTCAAAAGATAACCTATAGGAGGTTTCCGGCAGCTGTGGATGTTTCAGTCACATTTCAAGGGCCGGCTAAAGCCAGAGCAGCGAAATCCATTAGGTACTGCAAAGGCAAAATGTCAGGTTAGTGATATTTAAAAAAGGCCAGTGTGTACCAAAAGGTTGAGACTTAAAATAAGCCAGTGCAAAAGCAAGGGCCACCAACCGCTCTGAAAAGAAAGTGCGCCATCTTGTTTTCCGTGAGACAGTTTGTGAAGTTTTTGATGACTGATACGTTGAAACCGGGTAAAAACAGCCAAATGCTGGGAGCTACCATGGTTACCTGAGTTTACAATACGATGGAGAGAACTAACAGAACTGACTGTTTTGCTTGAAATAACAGCACGTTAAGAGACTAACTACTGAACTTGCATTATACTCAGTACCAAGAGGGCTCACTTGCACCCAAATTTTTGGTACTGATCACATACACACAGACAGGAACACTGTGGTTGTTTGCAGTGGATTAAGCCCTCATAACGCCTAAAAATACACATTTTGTGAGTGGTGTAAAGTACAGAGACGGAGCTCTACTGAGCAGTGGAAAAATATCCTATGGTCAGATGAGTCATCCTTCACCTTGCTCACAACACACAGACAGGTGCATGTGTGAGTGCACACTTGGTTTCCATGGTGAAAGATTCTGTACCATGGTGTGTGTTGCATTCTCCTGGCATGGTTTAGGTCCACTCAACCCCTCAAAGGGCAAGGTAAACCAATAAATACAAAACCATTCTGAGTTATCACCTGTATCCTATGGTGAAGCATTTCTATCCTTCTGGGAGTGAGCTCTCCCACAATGAAAATGGCCCCATCCACAGGGGATGAGTGGTCACTAAACGGTTTGTTGAGCATGAAAATGATGTAAACCATACGCCATGGCCATCCCAGTCACCAGATCTCAAACTAGCTTAACCCTTACAGGAGATTCTGGACAGGTGCCTGCCTGTCCTGTTGAGACACTTTACAGTGATGTTTCTTTTGTTTTGGCAGTTGCCATGTCTGTGTACATTTTGCAAGCCTAAATCTAACTTCCCCGGGTGGTATAACTTATTTTAATTGAGAGCTAAACAGCTAAATCACAACTAAACAGGTTAGAATGAACACGAAGACACTGATAAACAAGAAGAGCCCTTCTTCCGTGCTTTATTGTATTATCTTTCAAATGAGGCCCTTGTCAGAGATCAGGGAACATTATAAATTCACAAAGTTTTCTCAGGGTGCGATCCTGCCTCCCTCCGATGTACCCCCCCATGGTGCAGGAATAAGGAGTCTAGTAGACAGCTCTGCAATTGATTGGGGCCCTTAAATGCCAGCTAATCTTTCAATGACAGAAAGAGGAGAAGGAGCACAGTTTATGGGCTTTTAATGCCCCTGCAGGGGTCAGACGTTAAATCTGGCCACTATTGCATCTCTCGAGGTTGTTTTGTCTTTTTCATTTCCTGCGACTTTTACATGTTGTTTATTGACTTCATTTTCTCCCCCCTGTCTCCCCCCTCCCTCATTCTTTCCCTGCCACCCCGCCCCCCCTTTCTCTCACATTCCCTGCTCTCCCTGCTCACCATCACCATCAATTACTCATCAGTAATTGAATTCACATCCAATTAATAGCTCCATATCAGGGAGCTGTAGTCCTTTCTCATGGTCATTTATTGCTGGGACAGTCTGTGGGTTCCTGTCTTCTAGGCTGTTAAATCTGCGGGGAAATGGGAAATTTTGGTACCATAGCCTCACTAAACTATTCTATGTTGTGAAGTTATTGGACCCCACTGCTTTTCAGCGGATGGACTCGCTGAGTCTCTGGATGAACAGGATCTTGCATCGATTCACACATCCCCCCCCCCCCCCCCCCCCCCTTCCATTCTCATCTGCACTACGTGGCGGGGTTGGCGTCGATATCGACCCGGCGGCGAATGGGAGCAGAGATGCAGGCGCGGGCAGAGAGGCACCGCTGCTCTCATTAAGGCCAGAGGGAAAACTGGGTTTCTGCAGGAGGCAAAACGGCAGCGTGCAGCGATGACACGGAGGAGGTGTGTGGAAAGCGTGTCGCGGGTGCGTCTGGGGGAAGGTGACTGAGACAGCACATTGATGAAAATCAGGGGCGTTTGACCTTGGAAAGACTAAGCAAAACCCCTCTTTGAAAGCTGAGAGGAAGCTGTACAGACAATGCTATGCACAGATGTGCTAAACTGGAGGCACAGAACTGGAAAGGTGCAAGTTTTTAAACTAAAAAAAAAAAAAAAAACTCTAAATTCTTCAAAAAGAGGAAATAAAAACATTCTCACCCAAACCACTAAAGCCAAACCCACTGCCTGTACAGTCTAAAATTATGCTTTTGAGACAGGTATTTTCTCAGTAGAAAATACAGCTTTTATCTATCAACTGCACAGTCAAAAATGTCATGATGCAACCCAGGTTAAGAACTGTATTGAAGGTTACAACAGCAGTGCCTGGTTCAGGGTTTCCTAATACCGTGCGTTGGCAAACAAATGTCATGTCTTTGCAGTCGTGGACGTGTAACTGTTTCAGTAAAATGCTGGTTTTACATCAGACCGTCACACAGTAGAACTTTACCCTCTACTTTGCCTCAATGTGATGTGCAATATATTCCTGAAGACAGGCGGGAGCATCCAAAATTGAGGCCTCTCATAATACTGGGTGCTGATTGGATCCTGCAAACTACGAATCCTGCAGCCCTCATCAATTACACCACACTACCACCCTGCCGGGCAATTGTGCAGTAATTTAAAAACAAACAAAAGGCTTTTAAGACTGCCATCTACAGCCATATCTGAACTCTCAGCACTTTAGGAGGGACACAAATTCATATCCCACCATAAACCATGACATCCCTTAATTAGTGTTACATTTTACCCATAAAATGAGATGAATTAATCTGTGCATTGATATTTTTTTCTTATTGATAGCCTGTGGCCAACGCTTTATCTCCTTGGTGTCATGATGAAGCCAACATCATCAGTTTTTAGCTGATAGGTCCCCACAGTAGATCACAGTGAAACAAATGTATGGGTTAAAAGTGTCCGTTTAATACTTCAAAATGATTACTGCCTGTTACATTAAATATTAATACTCCAAACCTGAAACATGTGTCAGATAACTGGCTATCCATAATAGATAGCATTTCATATTAAATGGTAAATGTGAAATATATTTGTCCATGACATTTTTTTAATAAATCCAAAGGTTATACATGTCAATAGTTTGATACTCAAATTATAGTTTAATATTAGTGATTAGTAAAATTGCTCCATTTCGGGGGTTTGAATGGAATGGGGGTAGTGGCAGAACTAGAACATGAGAATTCTGAAGAACATGCATAAGATGCCAGTTCTGACACCTTAAAGAAATGTTAAAGATGTTGTAAACGTTCAAACACTTTTTTTTTTTTTTTTTTTTTTTGCTTTCGAGCTCTTGTGCCATCCTTTTGACAGTTGATTGAAATATTTGACACCAAAGACAACGGTTTTTCCTTTAAGGAAAATGCTTCAGGACCAAACATTTTTCCAAGAAAATAACTGATTTTCAATTCAATAAAAATGATTAAATAAATAAAAATCCATGTGTTCCTGTGTTCCTCATCATAACAGAAAGGACTTTTATTTTAAATTCATGCCACTCCAATCAGTGATCCATAGCCACATGCATGTGCATTTAACGAGCCTCTGTATGGCCCTGCTTTACACAAGAACTGTCACAGACCTTTCAGAGGGTGCCCGCATTTCTGTTTTGCGACAGTAAATCAAATAAAATCGCCTAATGTTGTCTGCTGTTAAAGCCTATAGATGCAAACAGGCACCTTCCACCACCTCTTACTGTTGACCATTCCTATGAGACCAAACAAGTATAACAGTGTTCAAATTTTATTGTTATGTCTGTGGTTCCATTGTAGTTCTGAGAGGATGCATTGCATTTGGTGAGGATCTGTAAATATTCTTAATTTAAGTTCCAGTTCATACAGTAATGTTTGTCACAGCTGAAAGGGAGTTAAAATGAGGGCACGAAATCCTTTTGGTTTTACAATTATTGAGCTTTTCATATATGCAGTACAATAATATCCCATTATGCTGGAATACCAAATACTTTCAACTTCAGGCCCTTGTGAATTCCCAAATAACCAATGCCTATGAATTCTCAGCATGAGTTCCAATTCTTTCATGTGCCGAAGAGTTTAATTTAGTTGAGAGGACTTGAAGTTAATCATGAGGAATTAAGATGCATTTCATGAATTGCTGAGCACATTTTGAAAGTGTTACCAGAAGGACAAAACAGCTCTTTGTGATTAGCGTGTCTAAAATAAGAATAACAAGCTGGCTTTTGTATTACAAGCAGTGTATTCTCATCAAAACAACCTCCCTCACCTGTGCTGTTAGCTCTGACAGCTGAATAGAAGGTGATACCCAGTGAATATTCATTAGTAAGGCCCAATAAATGATTGCAAAGTTAATTATGAAGGTAGCCGTGTTGGCTCCTCTTCAACATGAGGGTAGGGCCATGGAGGCAGCCAAGAGCAGGGTACTCTACTCACTGACACCATTTTGAAAATGGAGGTCTTGTTCCCCTTTAATTTTGCAGAACAAGCCTCTGGTTATTTATAGCATTTATATGGGCGAGAAAGAGGAAACTTAACCTCTGTCTCGCTTGTTTGTCAGAATGAGGACAGCGGAAGAGGGAAGAATTTGACCACCACCACTTTGCCAGTCCTTCAGCTGTATTTTCACAATATGAGGTAGAGATAGATAGGATTATTTGAAGGGGTTTCACAGAAGAGTTTGGCAGGGAGTAAGGGTCAAGTGTTTTTTTAAAATCATTACTCTATGTACTCCCTCTATCCCTCCCTAACTATAAAAAAATGTTTACCTATTTATGTTATGTCCTGTGAAAATGCTCTATTTATCAACAATTCTGACCAATCTGATTATCCTTCCATAGCAACATATCTAATGGCAAAAGATTTTCCTTGAGCAAAATCAATTTGAGAACAGTCAATTGTTGCCAAAAAGTTTTAGCATATTCACCAATTCAAATAAGTTCCCTGGCAAATATATATCTAGCTACGTAAATCCATTTCATAAAAGCAATAAGGAACTTGTGGCTATTGTATATCATGAGTAGTTGTACAACTTGGGAGGAAGGTCTTCACTTGGCATTATACCAAACAACACTCCAAGCTGTAACAGTATTCACAATAACATTATACCAAGGACTCCTGTGTCTTTCTTCTGAACGGCTGCCCTGTCTTATCGGCTGGATAAATTTCAGAGGAGGCACATTATTTTGCGTTATATCTTATTGTGTCCTTCTCAATGCCACAGCAGTGCAAATCTGTTATGCTGCACGTTTCACTTGAGATTTAGGCACTGGATTCAATCACCATTTGTCCTTAACCTTGACTAACGAATGCTGCCGTTACCTTCACCCGTGGAAAAAAAAAACAGCACTTATTGCACTAAATCTGGTCACTGCTGAACTCACCAAACCGTGTTTGCGAAGAATCTAACTAACGGCACTCAACTGCAAGCCAAAGTGAAGGATGAACTAAAAGGGATGGAATTCTGCCCTAGTCCTCCTGTTGGGGAAGGGGATGTCAAATCTTCAAAGGAATAGCAGAAACTTACTTTCTTGGGAAAAAACAGTTCTGGATACTGCGCATGGCAAGGAGTATGGCAGGTTTAGCATCTGAGGAAACACTGAGCGATGTGACAGAAAATAGTAGGCAAGTGAAGGTGGAGTCATAAGTCTCCCAGCGATCCCCATCACTGATGATACAATAACGCAGACATTGCAGGGCAATGTAAACACGAAGGGTAAGAGCATGACGGTTGCTTTAAGAGGTGAAGGGGCTTGGTGGTGAATGTGAACCTCACAGGACAATGCACCTCAAAGAAGCACCCCGTTGGCGTAGTTGAAAAAAAAAAAATCATACAGACCACTTCAGATTTGTTTGACACGAGAGAAGGCGGCACGTTGCTGGACACAGCCCAGAGACGAAGCGGACTGAGACCGAGAGAGCTTGCACAGCGTTGCATCCTGATAGTTGCTGACCGGGAAAAAAAAAAATGGTTCAATAGTCAGTTCAATACTATTTGGATTAAGGCGGTTTTTCAGCTATGGGTATTTTTAACCACGAGCCTCTCTGCTGAATAGCAGGATTTGGCCAATCTTACTGGAAACACACGTTTCTGAAATCAAAACCGACTCAACATCATGCACATTTCCTCAGCTCATTGTGGGGAGACAATCACAGCCTCTTTCACTGTGTTGACCCCTTATTCATAACACCAGTGTCATTTATCACAGGTAGTGTTATTTCTGTTTCCATTCAGTCAGAAATATGTGCCATTGTGAATAGTTACACATCTGTCAAATTCCATTAAAATGTTATAAAAGCAATATATGATAATAATACTAAATAAGAAAAACTGACATAAAATGTGGTCAGAGATGATGCAATTGAAAATTGTGGGTTGATTTGTTTTCCTGAGTGCAATGTGTCATTACTGGATAACTGAACCTGCATAATGTATATATATATTATATGGATCAACATTTACTTGTGGTCACCCGGCTGGGCAACCAGCTATCATTTTTTTTCCCGAATAGACAACATGGTTGCAATGTCTTAATACAGCTTTTATTTAGCTTATTTCAACATAAGTGCAACCAAATTTGGATTCTTCTCTTTTGGCTGCTAACACTTTAGAAGTAATAAGATAATAACATCATATCATATCAAGACTATTTTGGGAAAGAAAACTGAAGGCATGTAGATTTCTATCCTCAAGTTAAAATATCTTCTTTATAATACAAATCAAGATCGCAAAGTGGCAGCTGACTATAACATTAGCAAGGGGATGCTATATATTTAGGCTACTTCTTAGTCTAGCCTATATACATAGCTAACAAGCCAGCTAGCTAGAAATAAATCCAAGATAGTAAGCTGAATAAAGCGAGTTCGCCTTGTCACAGTGTAGGCCAATATACTAAATTCTGTGCCACCTTTCTCTTGGGGAGGCAGCAACATATTGATTGTTGCTGTTAGTAGATAAAGTTCAAATCACAACAGTTCAACCAGGAAATTTAATCTTCTATGAAATAAATGTAATACAATAAGATATATACAAAAAGTGTAAGTATATATGAAATAAATCAGGCAGGATTCACAGCACAGAGGTGAGCATGTCAGAGATACTCCAATCACAGTGTTTGGCATATGACATGTATTGATTGGCTAGACTAGAACTTCCAATTACAAACTTGACAGATTAAACATTTTCAAGAACAGCACAGTTGAATCCCATAGTTTTTGTTTTTTTAAGAAGAAAATATATATGTTGGGTTTTGAGGTAGACAGGAGGAGATATATTATTTTATCATTGGGTTTCTGCAAATGTGGACAGACTTTAGCAATGACAGAGGGAAAAAAAAAGTTTCTTTAAACAAGAAAAATAGTTTACAATCATTTTGTTTAACATATCTTTTTGTAACCAGGCAACACAAAATGGTTACCGATACCTTTTTGTGAAATTTGGTTGCCCTGAGTGACCAGGTACCCAATTCAATGTTGAGCCCTCCATATTATTTTCATAAGCACAATATAAGAAAGACTCAAATATATATAAAAAATTCTGCATATGACTACATTGATTGACATATTATGACCTGTGACAGTGCACATTGTAAATACTCTGATGATTAGCATTCCTTACTTATGAAATGCACCATGAAGCATGTTATAATGGTGCACTGTAACACTTTTTATTCAAAATTAGAGGTTTAAAAGACTTATGAAAAAGGAAAAAAAAATGTTCTAGCTCCCACTTACTTGTAGATATTGTAAAAAAGCAAAAAAGAAAGAAAGAATATCTTTCATGGATATGACAGATGTACTGCTTTGTTTTCCTATAATCCCGGGGCCTAATGTGCAATATTGACCACAGTAATATAACTGGAAATGTGTTCCTAATGCCCTCTCTGTGACGCATGAGGGAGTGTGAGCGCCACGGTCATTTGTTTGTTTGATCGTCAGACACCGGGAGCAAGAAAATCAAACTAATTAATCAACCTAATTTCCTCTCGCCCTTGTGATCATAACCATGTGAAATTCTTACGGTGTGGTGTGCCCTCTTCACCAGTGCAGCCAGACAGAGTATATAAGTGAAATAACAACATGAAGATTACATAGGTTGTGTGTGTGTGCGCTTGTATACAGATATAGATATGATTCTACATACATAAATCGCTGATCTTTTGCACAGTGGTTTTGTTACCTGTCCTGGCTGGTGCTTAAATAGCAATAATACGAGATCCTACTAAACCAGGATGGGGAGTGCTCATTCTGCTTGAGTAAACATACTCAAATATTCTTCTCTGGGAGACCACTTATAAATGAATAATCATACTGAATCATCATGTTGTTCCTTTCAGTCAATCAGCAAACTGTACTCAGTGTTGTGTATAAGCAAGCAGATCTTGGCAAGTGTCCTTCTGTGATCGGGAGGAGTATCGGCCATATGGCAAAGCAAGATAAATAAGGGGAGTTTGGAGTGTGATGTTGAGAAAACCCCTGGACTATGACAGCACGGTCATGGCCTATGGTTCTGGTAGTGTCAGGGAATCATGGGAAAATCAGTTTCGAAGTGCTTAGCGTGCTCTGTCTACCCTTTCATAGCTGAGACAGAGTCACTCGAGTCTTGTTGTATGTGGAAGGTGGCAAAAGAGAATAAATCCCTCTTAGCCCCACACACTGTTGTGGCTTTGCAGAGACAGATCGGTACAGCTCTGCGGTGGGTGGGCAAGGGTGGCACTTGTTATACGTCACCATGGCAATCGCGTAACAGAACCCAGAGAAATTCAGAGCCTTAAAAGGACTCACTTTGGTGAAAAACACGATGCCATTACAGTACATTCAGTCATTTGGCGGGAAAATCTTATCCAGAGTAAAGGCACGGGAGTGTGTATAGTAGGGCCACATGAACTACAAAATATGTAGAAAATGGCACATCACACCTCACGGGTGTCAGCTATACATCACACGTCTGTTTGATCTCTGATTGATTCACAGTCCTTCCAGGTGACTTTTTCTCCCATGCACACCATAGTCACGGGGTTTGTACTCAAACTATTTAATTTACACAGGTTCACTTCTGCTAGTCCAGCCAAGTCTCAAATTAAACGGAAGCGCAAAGTCCCACGATGACACCGTGTTCATTTGGAGGAGAATTCACTTTCAGTTTTATGAATCATTAACATGGTTTGATAAACCGTTGACAGCACCTTGTCTGCAATCACACACACAGGGGGGCTTTCGGTCTGACTACTGCAGTGCTTCATTCTCAGAACCTGATTTGAGCAGGATGTAGGTCTGCCTTTTCCATCCTGACACCTTATTCATAGAGGAGTAGTTTACTGATCTCTCCAGGGTATTTTACCCAATATCCTTGCCCTTAGTGGCTTCATGAATGTAGATAGGTATTGGTTTGGCAAGGGTAGAGTATTTTAGAATGTTATTTGCATCGGGTGACAATCTGGTGATCACCTAATTGGCTGTTTTGACTTCTACTGTTCACAGTTTTGCATATTTGAGTAGCAGTTCAATGTTTCAAATTAACCCAAATCAGCCAAAACAGCTACAAAACAATAGAACACCGTTAAATCTGAATTACAATGTTGAAGAAAACCGTACACTTTTAAAAAATGAATATTTTAGAAAGCTTTTTTTTAAAAAACGTTGAGTTTCTACTTTTTCTGTGCACAATTTTTGTTTTTCAAAAGTGAGCAGCTTTCAAAAGATGTTACACAGCAAATTGTCACAAATGTTGAGAAACCATACAAAAACCCCCAAGGCGGGTCTTAAGATGTGCAGAAAAGCAGAGAGTAAAGTGACCAGTGAGAAGGTGGGAAGGTAACTTTCCCAACACATAAATGCACATGGGACTACACTTACCAAAGTGAGTAAAACATCAGTTAGTACCATGGGGATGTCAGCAAAAACAACTCTTTGTCACAGTGGTTGGTCTGCTCTTGAATATTTCCCAAGAGTTACATCTTGTTTTAGCTGCGTGGTGCTTACCATTTTTAAAATAAAGGACATAACTTCTCCCAGCTGTAACTGGGTTGTTCGAAGCTTTTAAATTGTGTAAAGTTAAAAAAAAAAAAACCATAAACAGTAAAATGTTTGAATTTTAATGTACTTTTTAGATTAGGAATTGTAGCATTATATTACCAGAAGCAAAATAGCACTGAGGATACTGCTGACAGCTGTCTGATACTGCTAAAGAGCACTCTACTACATCATGCTCATGACAATACATCCTTTTATGTTATCACATAATAAATATATTAATAAGTCAGCTAGAATGTAAATGGTGAGAAGTACCTTCTTCAAGTACAGGAATAACAAGCAAGCCAGTACCAGCATGCACTTGACTCTGAAGCTATCTGTGGTTCTCTGTGTGCTTTTTGCTAGTTATTTGAGCAAAATGTGGAATTAAATCGTTTACAGTACTTTCAAGTGCAATGCGCACTGGGTGTGAATGCAATTATTTATTTTTGAATGAAAACAATAATGAGAAAAAACATGTCATTTAGTGAATGAAAGTGCTTTGCATCAGTGATATCCTCTTGGTTAAAATATTCATGCATACATACAAATATATACGCTTAAATTTGCTTACATTCGTGTTGCAGACAGGAGACAGGAGCGTGCATAAATACATGACTATGATGTACAACAAATCTCAGGAACACGCATTTCTGTCAATAGGCTGTAACAGGGGGCCCGCATTGTCATTGATGTAAATATTGACCCATTTTTTCCGCTCCTTTGCACTGTTTTGTTGTGTTGGCCCACAGCAACACAAATAGGTTTTGGCACATGTCATCATTAGCGGCTGTGTTGATGCCGGTGATTAATACTGATTGCGTGCACATCGATAAGGGAGGATTGTAATGGCCCATTGATTTATACCTAATGGATGAGGCCATCTAAGTGGCATACAAGGCCACACCCCTACAGGATAATATCTCTCTCACTCTTTTTTTTTTTTAATTAACTTGTATTTGTAAGGTAAACATTAAACTATAAAATGATGCTTTAACGGAGATGTTGTAAGCATGATATAAATATATGCTTTGCAAACTAGTTTTGTGCCAAATTCCTCTAATTACTTAACTTGTACATCTGTGCGTTAGCATTAACATGAAAACAATGAAACAATGAAAACAAAGAATAGACAAGGCACTCATTGACAAAGAGACAAACAATGTTTAATTGATTGATTGCAAGTCCACATAGACGGCAAAAACAAAAAAGTTGAATGCATTGAAGTGTTTTTTTTTTTTCCCAGTTTTGTAACACGCTTTTCCCCTTTACCATAGGCATCATTTACGCTGGGGATGCTGGGGACATGTCACCCCCACTTTATCATGGCCCATTTCTTCCCCACCACTTTAAAATGTTTTGAACACATCGAACCCGTCGTTGTCCCCAGCACTTTTCAAAACAAACTGACACCCATGCCCTTCACTTTCGAGGTTTTTCGAGACAGGGCGTTCAACGATTTGCAAAACGTGATCTTCACATCCCGTTGTTGCTTTTTGTGCTTTGGAACCAGGCAATGCATTTGTGGAGAGCAGAACCAGGATGGCAAATTCTACAGCATCTAAGCAGGTTGAAGGCAGCCAGCTGCCTCAGTTGATTGGGCTCTGAGGTCCCTCATTATTGTACCACGTTAAGTTTTGCCGTCAGGGGTTGGGGTCGTTTCGCGTGTAAGTGTATGTGTGCCTTGTCATTTCATGCAATAAGCCCGTCTTTCTGGAGGAGCTCTCCAATTCTGTTGCGCAAATGAAAAGAGGGGCTATACATTTTGCATGAGAGAATCACAAATGCATTTCTATAGGCAGAGAAGGACCTCTCCACCAAAGTGCCGGGCTGATTTGCATATTTATCATCAGCCAATTCCATTCCTCGCATCTGTACAGCCATTGCCATGCAATGCAGTGAACTGCTCCAGATACCAGCAAATGATATATTTATTAATGAATGCAGAGAGACTCTCCCAGAAACAGAAGCTTAAAAGAAAAAGCGCACAGCAGATAAAAAAAAAAAGAGAGAGAGAGAGACAAACACTCGATTATCAAAGCTTTATTTGTGTGGAGGCCTAGTACCAGTTTTTTGTTGTTCTGATTTAAAATTGTTCCGTTATTGTATTGTGATATATTTTGAGTACTTGGGTGTGGGAGACAGTGAGTGTGAGAGAGAAAGTTAGATAGAGGAAATCTATCTACACTAAGGCTATTTTCACACATTTTCACAATCCCCTGACAGCAGTGCGCTTATGTGTTGAAGTCTTAGCATCCCATGTACTCCAAAATGAGCCCCATCATGCCTTATTTACAGCCAGCAGCCATAGTCATAGAGGTCTCCAGCAGCTGAATGAGTGTTTTGCAACAGACTGTGGAAGTAACATGGTTTGCACTGAGAGCTGGACTACAGCAAATAAGACTTAACTTACAGAAAAAAAAAAAAAAAAAAAAAACCTAACAAATACTCAACAATAGTCAGATATAAGAGGGAGCAAACGTGTGCTTGTAATGATCATTTTGTGTTCTTATCACACAATCTCATCAGCTTATTGGTAATATCTTAGTGTTTTTCAATCCTACTGCTGGAGCCCCCCTGTCCTGCATATCTTCTATCTTTGCTCCAAACACACCTGATTGAAATGACTAAAATGCTCTTGATTAAATCAGGTGTGCTCAGCAAATCAAAAGTGCCACTGATGAGTTCAGTCAGGTAGGTAGGGCAGGGAAAGATGGAAATCATGTAGAGCAGGGGGGCCCCAGGAGCAGGATTGAGAATCAGTGCTTAGAGCATCCATAAAAATGCATACAGACGTTCGTAAACAGTCATAGAGCTGAACAGAATTAATAATTGCTTGTAACTATTCCTAACCACTTAAATTTGCCATAAATATAGCCTGATACATTGTGGTGTGCTGCATTATACACTTTGAGTGGTAATAAATGTTAATTAGTCATTATGAACACTGTGCATTAATGTGTTTTCTTCTTAATTCACCTCTTTCCGGGCAAAAATGCAGGATTTTATAATTAATAAATCATTATTATAGCTTTCCGGGACTGATTTTAAGATCCTTAGGGACAGTTTGTGCACAGTTTGAAATGCCCATGTGCACCCGGCTACTGCGTGATGAGCTTTAAACAGCAGATATTTAAGTGAATGATAAAATCTTTATAAACGTCCACTGTATCCTCTCAGAGGCCAAAGGCTCAATCGTTTTAACAGGGAGAAATCCTCGAAAAGCCCATAATCATCAATTATCGTTATCAGCAATCCATCTATATAAGCTCCTCTGTCTGGATAAGGTCAGCAGTTCAGTGCCGGGCTTAGTCAGCCTATAAACAACACAAATAGTAGCAGCTACGAATAAAGAACACCTTATACTGTGGAGAAATGGCTTTTGACAAATCACCACAGCAGTTAACCGTCATGTAAATAAACAGGGACCAAGGGTATAAACTTTGAGCTATTGTGTAGGATGTTTGGAAAAGAAACCACGTTTGTAATAAACAGTTTCTGGAGTTAGTAAATAATGCATGCTTATTAACATCTTAACAAATGTTAAGCATAAATCTTCAAAGGTTTCTACCCCCCCCCATCCCCCCCCCCCCCCCATGTGCATGACACTTTGTGTGTCGGGCACTCTGGTGAGCATGGCAGGAGCGTTTGTTGTTGACCTTCAATGTTCCCCAAGTTTTGGATCCAAGGGACACAAAGGCAAATAGGCACCGATGCCTTCTGGAGGGTCTGGTTGCCAGAGCACCTCTTCCCAGATGATGAGCTTTAACACCCCTCTGCAGTGATAAGAGGTCAGCATTTGCTGACGCGCCAGATTTGCTTTGATTGAATTAGAACGGGGTGACATTTGCACGTCGCAAACAAAGCGACAAGCACAATGCTATTGCTTGTCTGTGGCTTCTTTATCTCCCATCTAGATGCTTTCTGAGGGAGGCATACTTCCCTCATTCACCACCCCCCCACCACCACCACTACCTTCAATGTGCTTCACAGACTAAAAATTTATGGGTTTACTAATTAAATTTTGCAAACCTGGCATAGCCCGCAGCAACTGCGATCTTCCTTCTGGATTTTGATTAGCTGAAGTTGAATTCATTATAGTGAGGCGATGGCGTTTAGGGCTTAAAAACATTACCCCCTAATTAAAAAGAAGAAAGCAGCCAATATTGTGTCTTAAGCTCTCAACTCTCTGCTTACCTGTCAGGAAAGAAGATGCTTATTTCTAATTATTCAAACCCCCCCCTGACTGCAAGCACAACAACAGTGAGATATTAGATCTACATCAGGGAGAGCTTGGGAAGCTGGAAAATGTTTCATTACAAATTGCAGTTATGGCAGTGCACAAACTAATATCCTCACTGTTACTTATAATAGTACATTTTAGTTTATTTATTTATTGTTTTACATTTTGGAGTATGTTTAATGGAGAACCTTTATGTGTACCAAAGTAGAAAAAGGTCTCGTTGAATATTTTTAATTCAGACAATGCAGCCACCGTCTTGAAGGGGATGAATGGGCTCCATTGCAAAGCCATCATCTTGAACGGCACCTAACTTTGAACGTCGGTCTTACTTGTGACATTGGACTTTCACATACCAGACTTTTGATCCATTTTTACGCCAGTTGCGCTAACCCTAAAATAAACCCAGCAATGGCTCTGTCCGTCCTATTGCAGGTAATGAACCTTTATTTTGTCCCAGTGGTGCATCAGGTGTTAACAACACGTCTTATGTAGGGACCTCCGTTTTATGCTGGATGTAGCCCTGCAGCTAGCAGAAACAGCCCCAGTTCCAGTGCCGCTTGCTCACTGAGCACTCTGATGACACATGGCGCCATATTGTGCACAATAAATAACCCACTCTGCAATCAACAGTTGCTCCAGTATTTTATTCTTCAGCAGCCAGCTCCAGCCATTAGAATGTCAGATGGTTCAGCAGTGACAAATGAGTACATAGCAGCCTATGCTTAATCTGCACTGTATCGTTAAGATTTCAAACTTAAGTTCGCAGCTCTGTGAAAATCCTTTTACATAATACATTTTGTATGTCTGAATTAATTATATACCTGAAAAGAAAAAAAAAAAAATCACATACTGCAGTTTTGTCAGTTCATTCAAATCCGTCCCTTTACGCTGTCGTTATACCCTTCAGTGGTATGACAATTACAGGGCATTAGTCCGAGTTTAAGTTTTTATACTCCTGTTTGTTAAATAAATAAAAAATAAAATCCAGACAGCTTAGAGCAGAGCTGTTTGGGGCTCACTGCCATACGCACGTTCCATGTTAGGGACCGTCTCACACTGACAGACTTGTTGAAAAGTGCTCAACAAACACCACCTCACTCTGCAACTCCTCCAGTCCCTCACACCCACCCCCCATCTCGACACTTTCTACTTGATTCCTAACAAGCCATCTGTATCTCGCCGGTGCAGCTTTTATTGCTAAACTGGTGCCAGGAAACAGTGTTTTTGTTATTGTTGTTGTTGTTGCTACGACTGCTGTCACTATCGCTTCTGGGTCTGTCATATCAGTTGACATCCAACCACCATATTTACATACTGCTAAAACTGAAGCATGTGGCTCAGGGAGGTCCGTGGAAGGGTCGAATTTGTCTCTTCTCCTGCAAGATTCCATCACCTGGGGAGCACAGGTGGTACAGGTACGCACATTCGCAGAGCAGGTGACAAGCTAGGCCATCAGCACAAAAAAAATGACACAAGGTTCAGAAAAACACCTTTGGACAACTGTTCATTTCTCCTGCTCTAACAGTAATATAAAATAAAAAAAGATACTTTATATTATTTACAGAGGAGGGGCGGCAGAGTAGCATAGTGGTAAGGAGCAAGGCTCATAACCAAAAGGTTGCTGATTCAGTTCCTCACTGGGGCACTGCTGCTGTACCCTTTGGCAAGGTATTTACCCCAACTTAACTTTTCGCCATCTAGTAGCAAAGCGTAGTTATTGTTGTACATACAGGGAGATACTCAGTCACTCAGTAATTTAGTAAGGTGGTACACTCCCATATATAGTGGTGTGTGGTTGATGCCAAAAAAAGCTTTTGTTTCATTTACAAAGGGAGAAAAAATAAAGGCATACAGAGACAGCACAGTCATATTTTTTAAAGAAAGGTTTTAAAAAGTAACCAAGTATCTCGAAAGAAAATACTGCTTTTAGATATCAATGTCAGACAGTGCACTGAGGTAATTATAACTGGCAAAAGAAGGTTTTTCAGGTGTCTTAGTCATAATAGTTCCTTAAACTCATTATACATTCAAAAACGGTATGAATTGGCTGTGTTTTTTTTTTTTTTTTAGCTGACTAAATAATAAGACCATAACCTGTGGGACACCACAATGTTCCCTTTGCTTTACTTTTAATTTGTGAAAATCAGTGAGCCATAAAGAAACAATATAGATATTGCGGCAGAGGAAAGGAGAAAAAAATGTATCATTATTCATAGCCGGCACCGGCAGAAGAGTGAAGTTATTTTACTGAAGAGCAAAACAAATATAGCAGGGTTCCTCCGGAGACCGTGGAAAATGCAGAGCGCGCGTGGAGTCGGATGAAAGCAGGGGAGGGATGAAAAGACCGCTGGCATTTAAGCTGCGACTGAAGACAGGGCAATCAATGGAGGAGGAGGAGGGGGGAAAAAAAAGACTCTGAAGATCTTCCCTGCGTTCCTCTCTCCTCTCCGGTTCGTCAGCCTTGAGATGCGGAGGCAATGTGGGCCGGACCGCGGATAATGCGGCGGAGAGTCCGCAGGCGCCGAGCTGCGGAGAAGCATGGGGCTCCTTAACACAGCGCTAAAACTGCTATGCAATCTCTCTGCTTTGCGGATCGCCCTTAACAGCATACAGTAGTTGAGCAAAAGTTGCCACTGTTTACACACACAGCAGCTTGTGTTGTTTGAATAAAATCTTCTGAAATACGTAGATCTAGGTGAAAGAGAAACTGCAAAGTGAGCAAATGGATTGGCCCTTAAAACTATTTCTACCCTGCTGTGTAAAAATTCAGTAAGGAGAAAGAAAGAGAAAGGAAGGAAGAAAGGTGCTTGTCCTCTTCGGAGGCACCTAATGGCCACTCAGTAGCAGGCGAGCATAAGGGTCATGCATGACATTTTGTTTACATCACTCTGGTGAGAAACGGAAAGGTCAGCAGATATCCTGGGGACAGCCTGGACAGAGAAATTAACCAACACGTCCACCGCCACTTCGAGATAGGTGAGGTGATGGGGAGACGACATATCCAGGCGAGAGAGGAGGGGGCGGCGGTTCGGGGACGAAATGTCGCCAGCTGAGAGCTCGGGTCTCGCAGTAGAGCTTTAAATTGCAGGGAGACATGGGAGGCATTCGCCCAGATGAATTCAGCCTGTCTGGGAGATGACTAACGGGTGCAGAGGGCGCCAGCGTGGGGTTAGAGGGATGGAACAAGTATGACTGATGGAACAGTGGACAATGGCTCTGCACTCTCTGCCCTCCCACCTTCCCATAATGCCTTCTGGCCAGACACACCCGACTACGCCCAGGGCCACCCGATTACTTCAAAATCACAATAGCAAAAAAAAAAAAAAAAAGTTTAATCTCGGCAAATTATAGTATCTGAAGTTAAATCGCTATCGGTGAAATTCATTCACAGCATTTCTGAGAGGACAATATAAGAGGGTGAGGTAGTGCAGGTGGTGGTAATTGTGGCTAATTTATGAATGAAACAGACTAGTTCTGACAGACTGAATGGAATACGGACTGCCCCCAACAGCTTATAGCACGTCAACATTGAAATGTCAAAATCACCCATATGCATCTCGACCGAAAGAAGTGCAAATTATTGAAAGTGTATATGTTTAACAGGGTGACACCTACAATGTCAAGAAAAAAAAGTGAAAGATTGTTTAGGTAAAAATGGCATGAAACAATCAACTGCAGGCAGTGGAGTGGAAGCACTTTGCATTCAAGGACCTATCTGGACACATTGTATCTGACTTCCACATCAGATCTGAGGGAGTAAAAACTGTATGGTTTGCTTCCATATGCCAAAAATGAAAGAATTTAAAACTAATAATGCCAGAAAGACATGTCGCATGCGTAACATGAGATCTCATTTTATTTGTAAGGGATAAAATATCCTTGAATATTTACATTGGTTGAGAACCTAAGTGAGCTTTTTCCAAGGACAATGCCCATTTTTCACAAAGGCATTATGTACTAGCACTCAACATTTCTTGCTCTCGGCGAACATGCCTGTGACAGTGCAAGAAAAAAAAAATCTCATTTGAGGAACACATTGATTCATATATTTATATTGACAATGTACATGGTAAAACAATAGCTAGAAACCAAGGAAAACCCCCCTTTTTGATCCATATTTTTTACATTCAGAATATTGGAGTAAATGTGTACCCACACTCACAAAGCTTTTTTGTCTGTCATGTTCTGTAGCTCTGTTCACTGTCTTTCAAGGTTATCTCTGAGAGCTCCACAGCTCTGTAACTGCTGTAGTTGCCATTGTATGGACAGACTTCTTCAAGGTTTTTTTGTGCCATTTCTATTTTGTCCATTCTTTATGCAGACTAACTTGTTGGAAACATTAGGCATAATTAAATATCATTTCTGGGTTGACTGAAAAAGCCTTTCACATGAAAGACACACATTCATCTAAAATTTAATGGACCTGACAGGCAGCAATATTTGTTCAGACCAATTGCTTCATGTTCAGATGCAACGCTTCCCAGCTTACATAGATATACATTCCAGATTTAGCTACATGGCGAGGGGGGTGGGTGTCTTTTATAGGGGTGTAATATATTATTTATCCTAAATGAGTGAAGATGATAAGGAAGAGTTAGAGTGTGCAAACGAAGAGATCTCTAATTGGATACCAAAAACCAGATGAAAAGAAGTGCAAATGGCCTGCCCCAATCTTTCTGGGTTAGAAAAAAGATTGTAAATTACAGTAGTCTTTCTTTGAAGGTTTTCTTTGAAGATTTTTTTTTAATTTGCCATCAAAAGTTAAATCAGTTTGAATGTGCCTCAAAAAATGCAAATATACATTAACTTCACTAAGATCTACCCTACCACTTCACTGCATCTTCTGATTTAACCCAGTCCCCTTTTTTCTGAAGAAAATCAAACACCCCTGGATTTGATGAGTGAACAGTTTAAAAAGTAAATTGCTTATAACCGCTTAAAACGCCACATTTGGCAACTAATATGGATGTCGTAATTTCAGCTTTATTTACCGTTATCTTTATTCTTGGATTGATTTTTACAAGTAACTCTCTAGTAAAGGCAAAATCAAATTTCAAAATGTTGAAAACTGTTTTTGATTTCTTTGTGTGTGTGGTTGTTTAAATAGAGATCATCCACGAGTGGCTTATTACATTTAACAGTGTTTTATCTAATATATTCATAAATGCAGCAATTACTTTATCGCTGCTGTAATAAAATTATGTAACAGGACATAGACAAAGGGGATGTTACTGTGCCACATAAGATGCAATCAGTCTGCAATCAGCTGCAGATATATAAGCCTTATTCCCTCTTGAAAATTGCATAAAACAATCAAAACGGGTTCTGCACAGCTGCTACTTTGTGTCCAGTATATACAATTCAGAACAATTCAAACAATGCATGTGATAACATCAGGAGTTTTTTTTTAATATTCCTTGCAATATTAAGGAATTTGTGTGAAAAATATTTTCATGATCATAGATGTGAATTACCTACAAAGTGCAGCTTCCCGGAGCTGAAATCAATCTGAGACGAGTTCACACCACCACCTACTTCATCGGAGAAAGGCTTGAGGGGGGGGGAATGAAATGGATGGAAAATCCTGGTGATTCCCGTGAAAAATATGGCGGAATATCGCTAACGTGACAAGTCTTGTGTGATCCATACGTGGGTGGGCAAACTCAAAATAATTTGGAGATCTTTTCTTAGTTGAGGGATACCGGATGGAGAGCCGATTCTGCGATATGAGATGGAAATATTCAATTCCGCTGTTCTTGAGCTGGCCAGGGAAACTCATCTCCATGTGATCAATTTCAATTGTAAAAAGCGTGCATTTTGACCGCAGGCCTTTTGAATGCATTTACGCCACAGGGTGATTTTGTTTTGCTCCGCCAGGTCCCAGAAATAATTTGGAATTCCTGAGCTTCACCCCTCTCAAAGATGCCCCGACACCCCTCTCCTGTTCCTTTCAGGCAGAAGTCCACTGAGTGCAGACCATCAACGGGGCACAGGAATTTAAGGCGGCGGGGGGGGGGATTAGTGTGAAAATAAAGTGCAGTGCCACCTTTCCCTTAATGTCCTCTCTGCTGTAGTGTTTAACAGCACTCAAAGAACTCTGGGTAAGCCCCTTTCCTCCAATTAGATCAATCCAGAGGTGCTGGCCATCCCTCGGAGAGCATTTGCTTTGGGTAGACACACTGTAAGCACTGCAGAGGTGGATTTGTGGACACGTTTTTCTCAGGGCCTGGTTGCACGTGGGGGAAAAGGAAGGTGGAGTATGTGTGTCAGTGGAGGACATGCTCGTGTCTGCAGCCAAAACAACAGCAGCTACAAAAACATCAGAGTATCCCCCCAGGCTGTCAGATTTGGACACAATGTAATGCTGGTTTAGTTTGTGTTTTTTTCTTTTTTTTTTTTTTTTTTTATTTGGACTGTGGTCGGCACAGAGTTTCTCTCTTAATACACTGTGGATGACAGATCCGTGTGCTTGAGATCAATTTGACACAGCAATCGATTAATTAAATTCAGAGATACGGGTTAATCATACTTTAGGAGTTTGATTCTGTTAGCGGTACTCCGACATGTAGCATTAGCATGATTCACTGGTGAATGCTGTTCTCAAGTCTAAGAGGGTGAATGACAAGGGAATCAGACAGACACACTAGTTATTTCACTGGTGATTCAGTTTTAAACTGCATTCTTATGTCTTTATACTGTAATTGTTCATAGTAATATAGTGAATAATTCTCTATATTAGGATTACCCAAACTGGTTACCATGCGTATAAAGGTGTGTAAATATAATAATCATTTGCTATGAATGTCTATGCTATGTCTGTCATGAATGTCAGATATGTCAAGCAATTTAATGGCAATATAATTTGACTATGTACACACATACAAACATGGCACTTGTATAAACATATGCAATTATTCCTTTATTTCAATATTTTATATTTCATGATTTATGTTCTTTGATATTCTTTTTCAAAGAATACTGAAAAAGTGTGTAATTATATATATATATATATATATATATATATATATATATATATATATATATATATATATATATATATATATATATATATATATAATTACACACTTTTTCAGTATTCTTTGAAAAAGAATATCAAAGAACATAAATCATGAATATGAATAAAAGTGAGAAACTGCAATGCAAAAAAAAAAAGAAAAAGAAAATCCCCGGACATTTACACTAGGGGGGGGGGCGGGTCACCAAACCCCAGTCAGGTAGCAAGCCAAGCATGGCTTTTCTCCTTTTTTTAAGCACCTTTGCGGTTGACAGTCCGGTAAGAATTCTGGTCCAAGAGAGCAGGAGTGCAGACGTCTCAGCGCTTTCTGCTGGGAAATCTGTCCTTGCAGTTTGGAAAGGGGAGCAACCCTGGGAAATCATTCTGCCTCCTTTCCTTTTTTTTTAAACAAGTGAAGGCCTGCACTTGGGAGAAAACGGAAGGCCAT